>NC_142268.1:1898194-2208888 GCF_052056855.1 Sturnus vulgaris | reverse complement strand
CCCAGCCCTCCCAACTCAACACCCACTGTCCCACCCCCAAAGTGCACCCACCTTGTAGGAGCTCGCCTGGAAGCCCATGGTGAAGGTGGCCGTGGCATCCTGCTGCCCACGGGCGAGGAGGGAGGAGTAGAGCAGGGTCCCATCCTGGGGACAGCGAACAGGGTCAGCCCCCAGCCCCTGGCACCGCAGAGCCCCCCCAGTCCCCCCCCCGGCTCACCAGCTCCAGGACCAGGGTGTGCTGCAGCTTGCTCCGGATCTTCCGGGGACCGTCCCTCCCTGGGGTCAGCGCCCCAGGGCTCGGCCTGCAGGGGGAGGGCAGAGGGTCAGCAGTGCTGGGGGGGCTGTTGGACCCTCCCCATACATACTGGGGGGCTATGGGGACCCCCTCATACTCACAGGCTGGGAGCCACGGGCACAGCAGGGGACAGATGCTCAACCTTGGAAAGCCCCGAGAAATAGGAGCCCTCGGGGCAGGGCCGTGCTGGGGGGCTCGCACGGTCTGTGGGGCAGGGGGGAAGGGTCCTGTCAGCACGGCCAGGGCAGCCCCCCTGCCCCACTCAGGGATGTCCCCGGGCAGGGACTCGCTCACCGCTTTCCCCAGGGCCGGGACAATCCTCGGGTCCCCGCCGGACCAGCCGCCCCTTCCCGGGCGTGGTGGGGGAGCTGGGGACCCTCGCCCACCCCCGCGGGACGCTCTGCCCCTCGCTCTGCCGGCTCTTGGCACAACCACGAGCCGCAGCACTCGGGGTCGAGAGGCCCTGGTCGTCCCTGGAGGGTTTCTTCGTGCGTGGGGTGGCCCCCAAACCCGCCATGGCCGGGAGCCTGCCCGGGACAAAACCCCACAGCAGCCCCAAATGAACCGTGGGGTGGTGGGAGGGAGCATTTTTATAGGGTGGAGGCGCCTCTCCAGCCCAAATCACCCCGGAGCACCTGGAACCACTCAGGCTTTACTGGGAGCAGCTGGGGAGCTCAGAACTGGGGGAGCCCCAGCTGGTCCCAGGGCTCATCTCTGATGTCACCCGATGTGACAAAAACCCTCCCGGGCTGGCAGCTGCCACTCGGGACACCCCAGGACCGTCGAGACCCCAGTTTGGGGACAGTCCCCAGCCACACGAGCTGGAAGGTCTCAGTTTCCCCCGGCACCAGCTCCAAAACCACCCCAAGGGAGCGGCTGAAGCCCCCCGGGGGTGCCCCAGCGCCCCCGGTCACATCCTGTCCCCACAGGGGCCCCGCCACCAGCCCTAGGGTTGGGTTACGGGCTGGGGGGGCTCTGGCACGGGGGGGGGACACGCTCGGCTCCGCCGGAAGGGAGATAAGCGAGAGGTCCCCGACCCCGGCAGGCAGAGCCTGGCACGCGGCCACGGGGACAGGGACACGCGGCAGGGTGGGAGCTGCTCCTGGGGCTCGGCGCGGGGACACGGAGGGGACCCCCGGCCCATGGGGACACGGAGGGGACCTCCTGAAATGGGGGGACACGGAGGAGACCCCCTGAAATGGGGGGACACAGAAAGAGACCCCCAACTCATGGGAACAAGGAGGAGACCCCCTGAAGCGAGGGGACACAGAAGAGACCCCTTGCCTATGGGGACACAGAGGGGATCCCCTGAAGTGGTGGGACACGGAGGAGACCCCCTACCCATGGGGACACGGAGGAGACCCCTTGAAGTGGGGAGGAACCCCTGGCCCATCGCTATCCAGCAAGGGACACGCGGCCAGCGAGGGGATAAACAATTTATTTTCTGCAAAAATAATAAATTACCACCCCCCCTCCACCCCCCGCTGCCACGCGGACCCCAAGGACGGCGAGACGGATGGGGGTCCATGGCGGGGAGGGGGCATGGGAAGGGTTCGGTGCCCAGCAGGAGCACCCGGTTCACCCTCAGGGTCCCATCCTGGGGTCGGTGCCAGCGGGGCGAGGCTCAGGGTGGCCGGGGCTGGGGGCAGTGCCGGGCCGCCTCCCGCACCAGCCGAGCCTCTCGGGGCGTCCAGGGCCGGGCGTAGCCGCCGTCCTGCAGCAGGATGCGGTTCAAGGTGTGCTCGTGGTTCACGTGGCGCCTCGCCATCAGCACGTACTCGCCGCCCTCGCGCAGCGCGGGGCACCCGCAGGTGTTGGGCACCCACAGGTACTCCCGGGACACCAGCGGGAAGCGCTGTCGGTACCGCGCTGTCACCTCCACCTCGTAGCGCGTCTCCTGCCCCACCACGCTCCGAGCCAGGATCCGCCCGTGGAACACTGCGGGGGTGAGGATGGGGTACCCTGAGCCCCTTCCTGTCCTTGGCATCGCCTCTGGCATCACCGCAAGTCTCTTCCCATCTCCAGCATCACCCTGAGCCCCTTCGAGTCACCAGCCCGAGCTCCTTCCTGTCCCAGCATCACTCTGAGCACGTTTCCATTCCTGATATCACTCCTGGCATCACTCTGAGCACAATCCCACCTCAGGAACTGTCCTGGCATCACTCTGAGCACATTTCCACCGCTGGCATTGTCTTGGCATTGCCTTGAGACCCTTCCCATTACCAATATCAGGCCAAGCTCATTCCCATCACTGACATCACTCCTGGCATCACCCTGAGCCCATTCCCACTCCTGGCATTGTCCTGGCATCACCCCGAGTCCCTTCCTGTCACTGACAATCACTCTGAGCCCTTTCACACCCCTGACATCGCCCCTGGCATCACCCTGAGCCCATTCCCACTCTTGGCATTGTCCTGGCGTCACCCTGATGCCATTTCTGTCCTTGACATTGTCCTGGCAGTGCCCTGGAGCCCCTTCCTGTCCCAGCAGCACTCTGAGCCCCTTCCCATCCCCCTGGCATCGCCCCTGGCATCACCCCAAGCCCCCTCCCATTCCCCTCACCATCCCTGGCATCACTGCGAGCCCCTCTCCATCCTCGGCATTGCCCCTGGCATCACCCTGAGCCCATTCCCGTTCCCAGCACAGCCCCGCTATCACCCTGAGCTCTTTCCTACTCCTGGATTGCCCCTGGCAGTGTCCTCAGCCCTGTCCCACCCCCCACATCCCCCCGAATCCCCCGAGCCCCCCGAGCCCCGGCGCTCACCGAAGTCGCTCTGGCAGAAGTGCCGGATGCGCTGGGAGCGCCCCTTGGGCGGGCGGCACCTCCCGCATCGCCCTGCGGGGATAAAGCTGCAGCAATTTAGGGGGCAGAGGGGACTCCTGACCCCCAAACCCCCCCCTCATGAAACTTCTGGAGGGGACCTTGCGGGTCCAGACCCCAGAGAGGTCTGAGAGGCTCCTGAGAGCCCTGGCGAGGGGTTTTGGGGTCCTGTTTAGGGTCCCCATCTTATTGCTCCCCCTGGGCAGCCCAGGATGCTCCCAGCAGGGAAGTGGGGGCTGTGGGGACCCCCGAGAAGGCACCGGTGGGGACCCGCGAGGAGGTGCTGGTTGGGATCCCCGAGGAGATACCTGTGGGGACCCCCGAGGAGGTACCTGCGGCAGCCCCGTCCTGGCTCCGGCCAGGGAGGCTCCTTGGCGGTGGCTCCGTGGCAAAACCCTCGAGCTTTGGGGGCGCTGCGGGGGCCGGGGTGAGCGGGGTCTTCGGGGGCTCCGGGGGCTCCGGGGGCGGGGGGCTGCCGGCCCCCCGGGGCTGGGGCTGTCGCAGGGGGCTCGTGTCACCGCGGCCGAGCTGGGGGTGCCCTCGGGGCAGCCAGAACTGGTACTCGATGCCGGGGTTGGGCTCCTGCAGCAGCACCTGTGGGGGGGGACACGGGCGGGGCTGGGAGGAGCGGTGGGAGCCGGGGGGTGGCTGTCCCCACCTCGATGTCCCCCTGCCCTCACCATCACGTGCAGGTCCTCGTGGGTGGGTCCGGGCGCCTCCAGGCTCTCGGTGCCGTCGGGGGCCCGGCTGTAGGTCAGGAGGGTGCCCGCGGCCTCGTAGGGCCCCGGCCAGGCGATGGCCCAGTCCCCATTGAGGACGTAGCGCCCGTCACTCGCCATCAGCGCTGCGGGAGGGAGCGGCTCCGGCAAACCCAGCCCCGCACGGCCCCCGGGACCCCCGGGCCGGTCCCCACCGGAGGCCTCTCCCGGCGCGGGAGGGCAGCGTGGGCCGGGGAGCCGCGCTCGGGGCTCCGGGAATCTGCGTTCCTGTAGGATCTTGGCTTCGGGCCCGAGCTGCAGCCAAGCCCTGGTGTGCAAACCCAGCCCCGAGCCCCCAAATCCCGGCCGGGATGGGGGAAGGGGCTCCAGCTGCATGGGAAAGGGGACGGGGGATGGGGATGGAGGTCCCTGTCCTGGTGCTGCAGGGGCCGGTCTGGCCCCGATCCAGCTCAGCCCTTCCCAAAACGCGGCCGCGGCCTCTGGAAAATTGCCCCGAGCGCTTGCGAGTTCACTGACCCCGAGATGCTCAAAACAGCATCCGAGGGAGGGAGCGGCACGGCACGACATGGGACAAACACGGGACAGCACGACGTGACACGGCCACCCTGCCCTGCCCTGCCCTGCCCTGCCCTGCCCGCACACACAGCTGGCACCAGCCTGGCCCAACTGGCACGGACTGGGACTGACTGGGACGGAGACAGTTCACGTCCTACCCAGGTAGTTGCGGCTCTTGTCCGTCACCTTGATGTGGGTGGCCCCGGCTGGGATCTTGGTGACATTCACATATCCCAAATATCCTGTGGGAGGGGGGCAGAGTCAGGGCAGAGCCTGGGCGGGGCCCAGGGGACACCACGGGGGGACAAAGAGGGAGGGGACGGGGCACAGAGGGGACCCGGCCCGGGGACATTAACCCAGCTGGGCCCCACGTGCTGGGACAGCAGGGACATGTGGACACAGGGACCCTGAGTGCCCCTGGACACCTCTGGGGACAAAACAGACCCCCCCTGCCCCAGGAGTGACCCCTCTGCAATGAATTCAATCCCCCCAAGAGAAGGGGCCGCTCCGAGTCCCTGTCCCTGCGTGTTGGCCACAGGGAGGGACCAGCGACAACGGGATGGGACAACGAGGGAGCCAGGTGACGCCTTGGGGACACGGGGACAGGAGGACAGGGGAGCCAAGAGCCAAAGCATTCACCCATGGAGGGGGCCGGGGCAATGGTTCATTCACCGGAGGAGGGGTCCGAGCCCTGGAACAGCCGGTGCACCAGCACGCACGAGCCGTGGCCGCTGCCGCAGTGGCCGCAGGCGTCGGGGCGTGAGCCCGAGCCCAGGATCCCGTCACAGCCCACGCTCTGCGGGGAGCCCAGACACCCCCTCAGCGTGGGGGGCTCAGGACTGGGGGTCCCGGGGGTTCTGGGGGGGGATCCCGGCCCCGTGTGCACCCACCAGGCAGCGCCCGCCGACGCACAGGTCCGGGGAGCCGGGGCCGCAGCGGGTCCCGTCCAGCACCCGGCCGAAGCTGTAGTAGAAGTTGTGTCCCTCCGCCAGGCAGTTGAGGTCACAGAGGTTTGGGGCTGCCGGAGCAGGGTGGGAAGGGATTGGGGTGATGCCAGGGACAGCCGTGAGCCCCCAGTGATGCCATCGCCACGCCGGGACTCACCTCCGTGGAAGGGCACCCAGCGGTAGCGGGCGGAGGTGCCCAGGACGGGCCGGTTGTCGTAGAGCGAGCACTGCATGGCCCGGAAGGGCACGGAGCCGCTGGGGCAGCCCTGTGGGAGCACCGGGATGGAGCCGAGGGGGCCACCATGGGCACCTGGGGACAGCCACGTGGGTGCCGTGGCGCTCACCTGAAGCTGGCAGAGCCGGTACTGCCGCGGGTCCCCCGCGCACGGCTGCTCCTCGCTGGTCCTGCGGTGACAGTGACAGTGACAGCACGTGTCCCCACAGGGACCCCCCGGCTCCAGCGCCACGATGCCACCACAGCGCTGGGAGCGACACGTCCCCACAGGGCAGCAGAAGAGGAAAGGGGACCCAGATGTCCCACAGTGTCCCTCATCCCCTTGGAGCTGCACCCCAGGTCTGGGTGGTGCTGAGGGCCCAGGGGGATGCCAGGTGGTGACAGGGGCTGTGCCGTGGGATTTGGGTGCCACGCAGGGTTTGGGACAGCCCAGGGTGGGTCTGTGCTGCCCCGTCCCCCACTCACCGCAGGCACCTCCGGCTGCGCAGGGCGACGCCGTCCCCACACGAGCTGGAGCAGGAGCTCCAGGGTCCCCAGGACCCCCAGGTCCCCCGGGGCCGAGCAGGGGATGGGGGCTCCGGGACCCTGGCTGGTGTCCCCAGGGCTGGGTCCTGCATGAGGAAGGTGATGGTCAGCGCTCGGGGTGGAGTGAAGGAGCCTCGGGGTGTCACCGTGTGCCCCAACCCCCTCACCTGTGCCCCAGCCCCCTCACCTGTGCCCCAACCCCCTCACCTGCCCCCCAGACCCCTCACCTGTCCCCCAGACCCTTCACCTGTCCCCCAGCCCCCTCACCTGTGCCGTGCCCACCAGGCTGAGCCAGGCCAGCAGCAGCAGCCGCCACAGCTGCCAGGACCTGCGGAGCAGAGAGCCCTGAGCCCACCGTCCCCAGGGACAGGGGGGTGACACCGGGGTGTCCCCCAGCTCAGCATGGCCGCCGAGGTGGGGACAGCGCCCAGCCCCCTCGGGGACCCCGGCGAGGGGGACGGGGTGAGGTGGGGGCAATCCCAGACCCCCCCCCCCCCAGGGAGGGGATGTGGGGTCTGGCGCCACCGGGGGGGGCGGGCGGGTGGGGGGACACCCAGTAGGTGACGCTGGGTGGGTGACACCGGGTCGGTGAGACCGGGTGGGTGACGCCGTGTCCCCCCCACGTGCCCACGGAGCCCCGGGACGGGCGACGGCCCCGCCGCCCCCAGGGCCCCGCGGCGGGCGCCGGGCCGGGATCGCTGCCTGCCGGGGCAGGACCAGACCTGCTCGCCGGGGCTCCGCGTCGCTCCCCGATCCGGATCCGGCCCCGCCATGGGGCGAGCAGGGTGGGGGGCAGCGGGGGCCCCCCCCCCCCCCACCCCACAGCGCCCGATCCTGCAGCGCCCCAAAGCGCTGAGCTCAGGGGTGTGGGAGGTGCTGGGGGGGTGCGCGGGGTGCCGGGGTCCCCTCCCTGTGTCGGGGAATCCCCCGGCCCAGCCCGTTCCGTCCCGCCGCGCAGCTCCGCAGGGTCGCGGGTGGCCACCAACAGCCCCCGCCTCTGCGTCCCCCCTGCAGGACACGGGGGGTGGCGCTGCCGCCGCTCCGGGGAGGTTTTGGGACCGTCCGGACCCCTCCGAGGCTCGGGAGGAACCGGGTGGGTGATGCCCAAACCCCGCGGGGTGGGGGGGCACCGCGTGCCTCAGTTTCCCCGCAGGAGCTCCGGGGGTGCGGGGCGGGGGGGTCCGCGAGGGTTAAAGCAGAAATCAGGAGCTTACCCAGCACCCTGGGGTCCCCCGCGGGGGTCCGAGCCGCCCCCGCGGCCCCCCCCGGCCATGCCGCCCCTCGTCCGCCGCGTCCCGGCGGCTCAGCCCCGGCTCGGAGTCCCGGCGGCGGCGAGCGGGGGGGACCCGGGGCGAGCGGGCATCGCCTGCGCAGCTCCGGGGGGGCCGGGCGAGGCTTCCCCCCCCCACACACACACCCTCCCCGTTCGCCTCCCGTCCCTCCCCGCCGCGTTATTAATATCCAGCCCCAAAGGTGCGCCCAGCCCTCCCCGGCCGCCCGTTAACCCTTGGGGGCCCGGAGCTCCGGCGGTCGGGGGGGGGGAGCTGGTGGCGTCCCGGGGGGGCGTGGGTGCTGCAGATCAACATCAGCGCCCCCCCCGGGACCCCCTCAGCCCCAGAGGAGGAGGGGAAGAGGCGCCAGGACCCCCCGGCACTGCCGTACCCCGATCCGGGACCCCTCGGTGCTGGGCATCCTCGGGGGCCGGGACCCCCGAGGGGGTCTCAGCGTGGTGATCGGGGTATTCTGGGGGGCGCTTGAGGGGCCAGAGCGGTGGGTGTTGGGTGCGGGGAGGGCACGCAGCACCCTTGGGCGCCGTGAGCACCCGCAGACCGGAGCTGAAGGGGTTACAGTGCCGGGGTGCGGGTGTCCCTCGGGGTGTCCCCGGTGCCGAGCAGAGCGGGCAGGATGGTCCCGGGGAGCGCAGGGGCTGAGCCCCTCCCCGCTTGGTACCTGCGGGACCAGGGCAGCGGGGCGCTCTACAAGCGGGGACGGCTCCTGGGAGAGGTAAATGCAATCCCCTGAACTGCCCCTGCCCCCCTGAACTGCCCCACTGAGCTGCCCCGCGCCCCCTCCCCGCTGGGCACACAGAGGGGGGTCCCACCTTCGCACTCCCAGAGGGGTCCCCGAGGTGTCCCTCTCCAAGGGGGACCCCCCCCATCCCCTCTGGGGAAGGGGAAACTGAGGCACAGCACTGAGCCCGAGCAGCTGCGATCCCTGGGGCTCCTCACCCCACACCCCGACTCATCTGCGTGGGTACCCAACCCCCCCGGGACCCTCCCCTGGCCCCCCTGGCCGCTCATTCCCACGGGGGCACTCGCAGGGCACCTTCGGCCGCTGCTACCAGGTGACAGAGGTGACCAGTGGCCGGCTCTACGCGGCGAAGGCGATCCCCAGAGCGCGGCTCGCTGCTGCGGGCATCGGGGCCAGGGTGAGTCCGGGGAGGGGACAATCCCCAGGGAGAGGGGACAGTCCCCGCTGAGCCCTGCCCGGCCCCTCCTCGCTGCTCTGGGTGGGTTCCTGTCCCCTCGGGGCGCATACCGGGGATCCCCCGATCCCGAGGGTCCCCCCGGGCTCCTGCGGCTGCAGGTGGAGCGGGAGCGGGAGCTGCAGTGTCACCTGCGCCACCGGCACATCGTGCGACTGCACGGGCACTTCGCCGACGGCAGCCACCTGTACCTGCTGCTGGAGCTGTGCAGCCGGGGGGTGAGACCTGCACCCCGAAACCGAGCCCCTGAACCCCGAAAATTAACCCCTGAACCCCGAAACCGAGCTCCTGTACCCCGAAAATTAGCCCTCGAACCTCGAAATTCCGAACCGCCGAAACTGAGCCCCTACACCCCAAAATTGAGCTCCTGAACTTTGAAATCCCGCACCCCGAAAATGAGCCCCTGCACCTCGAAAGCGAGAGCCCTTGAACCCTGAAATTCTGCACCTCAAAACTGAGCCCCTGAACCCTGAAATCCTGAACCCAGAAACGAAGCCCTTGAACCCTGAAATGGAGCCCCCGAACTTTGAAATCCCGCACCCCGACAACGAGCCCAGAAACTGAGCCCTTGCACCCCAAAACTGTGTCCGAACACCCCAAAACTGAGCCCCTGAACCCCGAAACTGAGCACCCTCAGGCCGGGGCTTCAGCAGAGCCCAGCGCGGTGCCGTGTTCTGTCCCCAGGCCCCCCTCGCTCTGTCCCAGTCCCTGTCACTCTGTCCCAGTCCCTGTCACTCCACCCAGCGTCCCCCTTCATTGTCCCCAGCCCCTGTTGATCTGTCCCCAGTCCCTCCTCACTGTCCCAGTCCCTGTCGCTCTGTCCCCAGTCCCTCGCCGACATCCTGCGGGCTCGGGGCCGTCTCACGGAGCCGGAGGTGCGGTATTACCTGCGGCAGCTGCTCTCGGGGCTGCGGTACCTGCACGGACACGGCCTCGTGCACCGGGACCTCAAACCCAGTGCGTGGGGCTCGGGGGGACCCGGGGGGTGGCCCGGGGGTGGCCGAGGGTGACACCATTCGTGTCCCTCCCTCTCTTCCACAGGCAACTTCTTGGTGACGGAGCGGATGCGGGTGAAGATCGGGGACCTGGGGCTGGCACAGCGGGCGGCACCGCCCGGGCGGCGCTGGGGGTGAGGGGGTCACCCTGTCCGTGTCCCCAGGGTCACCCTGCCCGTGTCACCCTGTCCGTGTCCCCAGGGTCACCCTGTCCGTGTCCCCAGGGTCACCCTGCCCGTGTCCCCGGGGTCACCCTGCCCGTGTCACCCTGTCCGTGTCCCCAGGGTCACCCTGTCCGTGTCCCCGGAGTCACCCTGTCTGTGTCCCCGGGGTAACCCTGCCCGTGTCACCCGGGGTCACCCTGCCCGTGTCTCCAGGATCACCCTGCCCGTGTCCCCAGGGTCACCTCTCATGTCCCCAGGGTCACCCTGCCCGTGTCCCCTGGGTTACCCTTCCCGTGTCCCCAGGGTCACCTCTCCTGTCCCCAGGGTCCCCTGTCCGTGTCCCCAGGGTCACCTCTCCTGTCCCCACCCCCAGGGCACTCTGTGGGACACCCGGTTACCTGGCCCCGGAGGTGCTGGACCGCAGGGGACACTCGGTGCCCTCGGACATTTGGGCCCTGGGCTGCGCTGTGTGAGAGGGGAGGGCGGGGAGGGAGGGAGGGTGAGGGGGGATGGAGGGAGGGAGGGGAGATGGAGGGAAGATGGGATGAGGGGAGATGGAGAGGGGTTGGAGGGAGGGCTGGAAGGAGCACGAGGGGGGATGGAGGGAGGACAGGGGGTGATGGAGAGAGGAGGGAGCACAGGGGGATGGAGGGGACACAGGGACACTGGAGGGGACACAGGGACATGGAGGGGACACAGGGACATGGAGGGGCACGGGGACACTGGAGGGGACACAGGGACATGGAGGCGACAAAGGGACACTGGAAGGGACACAGGGAGCACAGGGACACTGGAGTGGGCACAGGGACATGGAGGGGACACAGGGACCCCCGGCCCTGGCTCCCAGCCGCTCCCCCCCAGGTACGCGGCGCTGAGTGGCCACGCTCCGTTCGAGGCTCGCCACCGGCCCGAGCTGTTCCGGCTCATCCGGGGGGCTCGGTACCCGCTGCCCCCCCGGATCTCCCCCCCTGCCCGAGCCCTCATCGCCCACATGCTGGACCCCGAGCCCGCGGCACGGCCCAGCCTGGAGGGGGTGCTGGGACACCCCTTCCTCACCCAGGTGTGGGGCTGGGGGACACTGGGGGGACACGGCGGGGACTCGGGGGGGACTTGGGAAGGACACGGGGGGACACTGAGGGACATGAGAGGGACACGGGAGGGACACGGGAGGGACACGGGGGGACACTGAGGGACATGAGAGGGACACGGGGGGGACACTGAGGTACACTAGGGGGACACGGCGGGGACACTGAGGGACATGGGGGGGACTCGGGGGGGACTTGGGAAAGACACGGGGGGACACTGAGGGACATGAGAGGGACACGGGACACAGGGGGGACACGGGGGGACATGAGAGGGACACGGGGGGGGACACTGAGGGACACGGGAGTGACACTGAGGGACACGTGGGGACATGAAAGAAGACGGGGGACACTGAGGGGTCAGTGGCTGTCGCCCCCCAGGGTTTCACCCCCCACACGCTGCCACCCCGCGCCTGCCACTCCGTGCCCATCTTCGTGGGTCAGGACTCCCTGCGCCGGATGCTGCGGGGGCTGCGCTGCTGGCGGGGGTGTGGCTGTGTCCCTGTCACCGCCAGGGGTGGCCCTGCCCCTCCCCAAAGCACCCGAGCCTGAAAATCCGCGGAGGAAAAAAAAAACCCAAAACCTTTATTAGTGTTGTTTAAAATCCAGTCACGGAAACAAGCGGGGGTGGGACGTGACCAGTACGAAGGGCACACACACACACACACACACCAGTTTGCCTTTAAAACTGTTAACAGGAAAAAGCAACTCCGGAATCCAAACCCTCCCCCCACCCAAAAAAAAAAAATAAAAATAAAAATGGAGCTCTCTTCCCTGCCAGCCTGGGATGGGGATGGGGATGGAGAGGTGCAGCTCCACGTCCCATGGAGAGACTGGAGAGGTGCCAGTGGGGACACTGGGGAGGGGACAGAAGGAGCTGTGGGCTGGGAAGGAGGGAGGAAAGTGCGTGGTTTCCCTGTTCGGATTCACTTCTCTCTCCCTCTGGAGAGAAGAGTCGGAGAAAACGATGAAAGCTCAGTAAAACAGGACGCTAAAAACTAAAAACAAAATAAAAACCAGGCAGGGGCGGCGCGGGGCCGGCACCGCCCGGCCGTGCCTGAAACGGGGAGGGAGGGGACAAGGACAAGGACAAGGACAGGATGCTCGAGGTGGCCCCGGCAGGCACCAAGGAGCCGCTCCCGGACGGGCCAGGGGTTGTCACTTTGTCACCGGCCTTCCCGTGTCACCAGCGGGCTCCGGGGGAGGGAGGTGACAGCAACGACCTTGTCTGCACTGGGGGGGGGAGCCTTGCTGGTGACAAAGGACAGGGGACAGCCTGCAGTGACCGGGATGGGGCACTCGGGCTGTCACTCGTGTCCCCAAACCAGGGCAGAGTGGCAGGGCTGGATCCCACAGCCCTCACACGATGCACCCGAGGCTGCAAGGGCTGGGACACAAACCCTGGAGCTCCTCAGCTCCCGAGGAAGCCACTCCAAATCTCTGCCCTCGGGGACAGGAACACTGTGCCACAACACCCTGTGCCACACGGGGTCCTGGGGCACGCTGGGGACAGCCCTGGGGCACGCTGGGGACAGCCAGGGGCACATTTGGGACAGCCCTGGGGCACACTGGGGACAGTCCTGGAGCACATTGGGGACAGCCAGGGGCAGGTGACACAGCCCAGGCTGGCTGGGGCACACTGGGGACAGTCCTGGGGCACACTGGGGACAGCCAGGGGCACATTTGGGACAGCCCTGGGGCACACTGGGGACAGCCAGGGGCAGGTGGCACAGCCCAGGCTGGCTGGGGCACGGTGGGGACAGTCCTGGGGCACGGTGGGGACAGTCCTGGAGCACATTGGGGACAGCCAGGGGCAGGTGACACAGCCCAGGCTGGCTGGGGCACACTGGGGACAGCCCTGGGGCACACTGGGGACAGCCAGGGGCAGGTGACACAGCCCAGGCTGGCTGGGGCACACTGGGGACAGCCCTGGGGCACATTGGGGACAGCCCTGGGGCACACTGGGGACAGCCAGGGGCAGGTGGCACAGCCCAGGCTGGCTGCTGTCCCTCCCTCTCTCCCTCCCCTGGCGCTGCAGCCGCAGCTCAAGGCCTGGCACGGAGCCCAGGGGATATTTTTATCCTGGCATTTGTGTTGTTTGAAGCTGTCAGCTCGGGTGTTTTCACTCATAAACACAACCCTGCCCTGTCCCAGAGCTGACAGCAACACCCCGAGCCCCTGGCTGCCCTGGCATGGCACTGGGGTGGCCCCAGGATGACCCTGAGATGGCCCTGGGACATGTGGCAGCACACAGAGGACACGTCCCCAAAGCCCCTGTTCTGGGAATGCCTGCACGGGCCAGCTCTGTCCCCCCGGCAGGCAGGAAGGTCCCTGAGGGGCTCAGGGATGTTCCAGTCAATTCCTTGTGGGTTTTGAGTTCTGGGATCTCCCCGTCTTTACTGCACAGCCAAGAGCTGCCCAAAGATGGGGAGAGCAGGACTGTCCCTGCCCTGGGGACAGCTGTGTCTGCACAAACCAAGCCAAGGTGGCAGCAACAACAACAACAACAACAACAACAACGAGGTTTCTTAAAAGAGAAGGGATCTAAAAACAAAGATTCAAGTTTGGGAACTCCTCTCCCCCTCCTCCCTGGCTCCAAACGAGGCCAAAACTCACCCTGGTGCAGGCATCAGGTTCAAAGTTCAGCCAATTGGGTGTGGGTGACACACACAGCCCCGGGGTGGGTGACAAGGACAGGTCACCTCCGTGTCACCACAGAGCCCCAAAACCCGGGGAGGGGGGGGGGCTCGCAGTGGCAGCTCCAGGCAGGGGCGGCCCGGGGGGTGTTTGGTGACAGGAACCAGGTGAGGGCAGGTGCGTGGGAAGGAGTTTTTTTCCCCCCCCCCCACCACCACGCAGCACCTCAGGCCGAAGGCACCGAGTTGCTGTCCACCTTCAGTCCCTTGCTGGCCAGGAAAGCGTCCTGCCTGGGCTCCCTGCCCAGGAATTTCCTCAGCATGTCCGAGGCGTCCACGGAGCCGCCGGGGTGCAGGATGCAGTTCCTGTAATCCATGCCCACCTGCGGGCACGCACAGGGGGCAGGGGTGGGACCCCCGGCCTCGCCCCCCCCTCCCCCCAAAAAAACCCCATCCCTGCCCACACAGCCCAAACGTTCTCCCTTACCTTGCAGTTCATGATTCCCTCCTGCTTGAAGCGGGTGTGGAACATGTCCATGGAGTACACCTCGCTCCAGAGGTAGCCATAGTACTGGGCGTCGTAGCCACCGGCCAGGTGGCCAAAGGTGGCTGGCATGTTTGTACCTGAGGGGACACAAGGGGTCAAAAAAAAATAAAAAAAAAAAAAAAAAAACCCAAACAAACCCTTCCAGTGCTGTCCCAGCAGGTTCAGCTGTTCACAATCCACGGGACAAAGGGAGGAACTTTCCAGGCTTTTCCAGCCCCGCTTTTCCCAGAGCCAGCACAAACTGTCCCCGCCCAAAGGAATTTGCTGAGCCTGGAGGGACAGCGGGGTGGCATCCCGTACCTGGGGTGGCAGGGACACCCAGCACCTCCTCACAGAGCTGGGCAAACACCTCCACGGGGTCAGCCTTGGTCTGGGTGTGCAGTGCCTGGTCCACCTTGGCCAGCACGATCTGGCGCAGGTTGAAGAGCCCTGTTCCCAAAAAGAGGAGGAGGAGGAGGAGGCAAACTGAGGCAGCAGGGCAGGCTGGGTGGCACCTCTGTGTCCCTGCCATCACCCCTTCTCTCTTCCCACATGTGTGGGTGCCTTCCCCCATCCCCTCAGCACACCACGGCAAGGAAAAGCCTTTCCTGTCCCCACAGTGTCCCCTTCCCGTCCCCACACCCAGGGACCATCAATTCCCCCTCACCCGTGTTTGCCTGCCGGGATTTAATGAGTTTCTCCAGCAGCTCATCTGGGATGGGGCTCCCTGTTTTGTAGTGCCTGGACATGCGAAGCAGGGGCTCCTTCTCCCACACCCAGTTCTCCAACATCTGGGACGGAGCCTCCACGAAATCCCGCTCCACGTGTGTCCCGCTGAACATGGCAAACTCCGCCTGGGGGGGACACGGCCAGCTCGGAATTCCACGGGAAAAAACGGGATTGGGGGAGGGAAAAACCCCGAGCTGTGCCGGCACAGGGAGGCCTCACCTGAGAGCACAGCTGGTGCATGACGTGCCCAAATTCATGGAAGTAGGTCTCCACCTCGTCGTGCTGCAGCAGGGAAGGGGCGTCGGGCGTGGGTTTGGTGAAATTGGCCACCATGGCGGCCACCGAGATCTGCCGGCTGGAGTCTGGCAAGAGGCAGCCGGGCTGGAGGCCGAAGCAGGCGGCGTGGCCGTACTTCCCTTCCCTGGGGGAGCGACAGGAGGCTCAGGGATCCTTCCAAAAACACAGCTCCAGCCTCCCCCACTGTGCTCCTCTGTGACCCCACTGGTGACCCCCTCGGTGACAATCCCTGCACCCCACACATCGAACCTCCTCTTCCTCAGGCTCTGCTCCCCCCCGGGCCAGGCCTCACCGTGGGTACAGGTCCAGGTAGAACTTCCCGATGGTGTCCCCGGAGGACGCGTCCTTCACCGTGTAGAGCTGCACGTCCTCGTGCCACACCTGAGCCTTCTCCTCCAGGTGGAAGGTGAGGCCCAGCAGCTCCTGGTAGATGGCCAGGAGGCCCGTGGTGACCACCTGCATGGGGAAATACTCCTTGAGCAGGTTCTGGTCCACGCTGTACTTGGTCTCCTCCACCTGGTTCATGTAGTAGCGCATGTCCCACGCGTTGATGCGGTTGTCGAAGTCCAGCCCGCGCTTCTCGCACTCCTTCTTCTTCAAATCCAGGATCACAGCCCGCTCCTTCTCCCCCAGGGGCTTCAGCTTCTGGGCCAGCTCATCTAGGGGAAGCCAGGCAGGGTTGGGGTGTGGGATCAAGAGCAGCACACCCGGCTCGGGATGTCCCTGCTGGGCCCCAGGGCGTACCCAGGAACGTGGCCACCGTGCGGCTGCTCTTGGCCATGTTCATCTCCAGCACGAAGTCGGCGTGGGTGCTGAAGCCCAGCAGATTGGCCTTCTGAGCCCTCAGGTCCACCAGCTCCTTCAGGATCAGGCAGTTCTCCTGCAAGGCAGACGGTGAAGTACACGGGGGAGAAGGGAAACACAGTGGGAAGAAACAAAAATCCCGGGGGAGATCCCTTGGGTGCCCTGGGCAGTCCCAAATCCCAGGGCAGATCCCCTGGTCAGTCCCAAATCCCAGGGGAGATCCCTTGGGTGCCCTGGGCAGTCCCAAATCCCAGGGGAGATCCCTTGGGTGCCCTGGTCAGCCACAAATCCCAGAGGAGATCCCCTGGGTGTCCTGGTCAGTCCCAAATCCCTGGGAAGATCCCCTGGGTGCCCTGGCCATTCCCAAATCCCAGAGGAGATCCCTTGGGTGCTCTGGTCAGTCCCAAATCCCAGGGGAGATCCCCTGGGTGCCCTGGTCAGTCCCAAATCCCAGGGGAGATCCCTTGGGTGCCCTGGGCAGTCCCAAATCCCAGAGGAGATCCCCTGGGTGCCCTGGCCAGTCCCAAATCCCAGAGGAGATCCCCTGGGTGCCCTGGCCAGTCCCAAATCCCAGGGGAGATCCCCTGGTCAGTCCCACTGACCTCTTTGCACCTGGAGTTGAACATCTCCTCCACTTTCCTCCTGGTCTCGGGCACGTAGCACTTTTTCAGCAGGGGGAAGTAGTGTGGGTACTTCAGGGTGACCTTGAGCTTCCCATCCTCTGTCTTCTCCAGGGAGTTCAGGAAATCCTCAGGGAGCCCCCCTGGGAAAAGAGCAGGCAGGGGCTGAGGGAGAGGCCAGGATGGTCCAGGAATGCTCTGGGATGATCCAGTGCAGGCCCTGAGGGCCGTGCCAGCAGAGCAGCCCATACCCAATTCCTCCCTGGAGAAGGGCAGGAAGGTGGTGTCTTCATTGAGGTTCTTGTTGAAGTCTATGCACAGCACACTCAGCTTCTTCTTGATGGCTTTAATTTTCTTCAAAACACAGAGAATTGGGACAGAACTCAGAGCCAGGAGGGCACTCAGGCTGTGCCAACCCCGCTGAGCTGCCCAGCACCGAGCCTGGGCTTGGCTCTGACCCAGCCCAAGGGTGCAGAATTGCTGATGCTGTGCAGGCAGCCCAGCAAGGCTCCCTGTGCTCACACCTGGCACGGATCAGCCACCTCAGCAAGGTCCTGCCTGGCTCCTGCTGCCTCAGGAGCTGCAGGTGTTGCACTGACAACCTCCTGTCTCCTTATTTCACCTTTTCTTCTGTTTTTAACCCAGTTTTGAGCTCCTCTGCTGGTGCATGGTGAGAGAGGGAGGGCCCTGAGTGCCCTCACCCCAACTCCAGCCCTTGGCATGTGGGGATTTGGTGTTAATTCCTCAATTTCAGCTTCCCAGGAATCCCTTAACTCCCACTTTGTTAATGGAAAGGAAAAAGAGGGGGAGGGAGGCTGGAGACATCACCCAAAATCCAAAATCCCCAGAACCAGGGGGAAACCCCAAAGCTGAACCTGTGACCCTGCCAGGGCTCCTCTCCCCGTGACAGGGACAAGGGGGAATGGACTCAAACTGACAGGAACTAGGATTAGATGGGATATTAGGAAAAAATTCCTTTCTCTGAGGCTGGGGAGGCCTTGGCACAGATTTCCCAGAGGAGCTGTGGCTTCCCCTTCCCTGGAAGAGCCCAAAGCCAGCTTGGAGCAAGCTGGGACAGTGGAAGATGGGCTTTAAGGTCCCTTCAACCCAAACCAAACCAGGATCCTGTGCTCCCACCTCCTGTGTCTCCTCAGGGAGGTGGAGCCCGTTCCTTTTTCCCAGCTTGATCAGCCTCTCCAGGTACCTCTTGGCCTCGGGCTTCAGGGAAGCACTCTCTGCTTTCTCCTAAAAAAAAAAAAAACCAACAAACAAACAAAACAAAATTCCTCCTCCTCAGGGAGCTGCAGGAAGCTGCTTCCCAGTGGGAGTTCTGGGAACACCAGAGACCTGGGAAGAGATGGAAAACCCCCAGGGAAGGCTGTGGTTTGGTGCAGTGGTTCCTGGGCCACCTCAGGGCACAGGCTCCTCCCAGATGGCTTTAAACACATCACCTTTGTGCCATGTCACCATTTTGGGGGGGTGTTTTTTTGTGGATTGGATCTCCCAACAGCCCCTCAGCAAAGGGGTGCTCAAGGCTCTGAGTGAGGAGGGGCAGAGCCCCCAACCCCAAACTTCCCATCCCTCACTAACCAAACCCCACTCCCTCCCCAGCTCTGGGATGAGAGAGAGGGGGGGGGGAAAAAAAAAAAAAAAAAAAAAGGATTTGCTGGAATTCCAGGAGTTTCCAGGGTGGCAGGGCACACACCTGGAGCCACACAATCCTCTGGTACACGTCCTGCCTCATGCTCATCTCCACGTCGAACTCGGAGAGTTTCTTGTCGGCCTCGGTGCTGGCGGCTCGGATGGCCTTGCAGGGGGACACGTGCTGGGGGAAATCCAGCATGTTCCTACGGACTGGGAACAGAAAAGGACACAGGGATGGTGAATCCACGGCCCAGAGGGGTGGGCAGGACGAGAATTTAACGTTACACGAGGTTCTAGAGGGGTGAAAGGAAGTTTTGATAGAGAAGGAAGGAATTGCTGGGCCAGTCTGACTGGGTAACTGGAAGGCAAAGGGAGCTGGAAAGGGATTTTATGGCTTAGAACAAAGCATAAATCCACCTCAAACAAAAGATGTTTCCACCAAACAAAAGGATTTTCACAGGCAAGCAATGGTGCAGGTAGAGAAAAGATCTCAGAAATTTCCACTGCAGAACAAGTCCCAAAGTTTAACATGTGACTACTAACTGTGATGACTGGCTAGCCACTGACATAATATGGTAATTTTAGCAGTTTGGATGGGTTATTTATAAATTTAAGAGGTGTTGTGTGTGATGCTGATTGGTTGCCATGTATTAAGCTGCTCTGTAATGAAAAGTTTATAAAGAATTGTAACCAGAGCTAGAGGGGCTCCAGCACAGCTTGGCCACAGCCACCCCCAACTGCTGGGACCTCACCTGTGCAACAAACAGCGTTTTAAGGTTTATTAAATTAAACTGTGCCATGATCAGCACTTCAGGGGCTGGCTGAAGCCTGTGTCTCTCCATCTCTCTTGCACCAGAGCTCACACACGGGAAGGGAGAGGAGGGAGGTGCCTCTGATCCCTTGTGTGCCCTCCCTGCTGCCCAGCACATCCAGCCACAGGATTCCCACCACGATCCTCCCCAAATCCAGGGGAATTCTGTGCCTGTGAGCCCCCACCAGCTCTGCCCTGTATGGACACACATTGAGAAAGTGAGAAAATTACAGCCTGGAAAATATTCCAGGCTGGAGCTTCTCAGCTCTGTTCCCAGCCCATCAGCTGGTCCAGCTCAAGGCCAGGGAGAATTTCTCCCAGGGTGATGATTTGGTCAAAATAAAAAGGAATTAATAACAAAATCAAACCCCTGTTGTGGTGTGTGCCCAGGCCCTGGCAATGGGGTGTCTTCTCTCTGAACCAATCACCTTTTCTCTGCTCTGGGAGTTGCAGTCCTGCTATAAAACCAAGTGTGTTTGTGAATAAACTCGGCTCTTTCTTCCTGTCCCATGTAACTGTGCATCTTATTTCTGCCTCATTTAAAAATTTAAAACCCCTTCCCAGGGCTACACTGCCCCAGCTGTGGGGCCGCTGAAGGTTTGGGGTGCCCAGTGCAGGGCCAGGACTGAAGGAATTCCATGATTTCACCATTCCCTGCCTCCTTTAAAGTGAGAAAACCCTTTCCTACAGGAAAAAAAAAAAATAAAAAATCAAATCCACCACGGCCTGTCCTGCTGCAATTCCACTTGGGAAAACAGGGAGAACATTTCCCTGCCCTGCAAAACCTCCAAGAGCAGCACCCCAGGTGCTCTGCAGGCACCTGGATCCTCCCCCCACAGGAGCAGCTGAGCCAGGGAAGTGCTGACAGTCGTGCTGAGGTGAACATTCCTCCTGCTGAGCAAGAGGAATTGATTTTTTTCCCATTTATTTTAGAGGGAAAAAAAAAAAAAAAAAAAGAAAAAAGAACAGAGGGAGATGAGGCTGCTGGGTGCCCCAGACAGGTGGGACAGCTGGAGCACAGGTGGGGCTGCCTGAATTGTCCAGAAAGCCACAAAAAGGGCACAGCTTTGGTGCCATCACGTGGTGGTACTCTCCCCCCAAAAAAATCCCAGAGGGGTTTACTCCCATCAAAAAGAGAGCAGGATTTAGTAGCCCAAAAATTTAACCCTTCCCAAAAAAATCCCAGAGGGATTTACTCCCCAAAAAAATCACAGCAGATTTTGTTCTCCCCAAAAATCACAGCGGGATTTATTCTCAAAAAAAATCAGAGGGATTTATTATCATCCTCATAAAATCCCAGCAGGATTTACTATCCCAAAAAACGCCAGTGGGATTTACTCCCCAAAAAAATCACAGCAGATTTTGCTCTCCCCCAAAAAAATCACAGTGGGATCTACTCCCCCCTAAAAAAATCACAGCAGGATTCAGTCTCACCAAAAAATCAGAGGGATTTACTATCCCCAAAAAAATCCCAGCAGGATTTACTCCCCAAAAATCCCAGCAGGATTTACTCCCACAAAAAAATCAAAGCAGATTTTGCTCTCCTAAAAAATCCCAGTGAGATTTACGGTCCCCAAAAAAATCCCAGCAGGATTTACTCCCCCAAAAATCCCAGCAGGATTGATTCTCCCAAAAAATCCCAGCGGGATTTACTCTCCCAAAAAAGTCACAGTGGGATCTACTTGCCCAAAAATTCCCAGCAGGATTTACTATCCCCAAAAATTACAGCAGGACTGATTCTCCCCAAAAATCAGGAGATTTACTCCCCCCAAAAAATCCCAGTGAGATTTAATCCCCAAAAAAATTCCAGGAGATTTTGTTCTCCCCAAAAAAATCACAGTGGGATCTACTCTCCCCAAAAATCCCAGCAGGATTGAGTCTTACCAAAAATCAGATTTACTCCCCCCAAAAAAATCCCAGCAAAATTTACTCCTCAAAAAAACCCCAGCGAGATTTACTCCCCCCAAAAAATCCCAGCAGGATTTATTCCCCAAAAAATCCCAGGAGATTTTGTTCTCCCCAAAAATCCCAGCAGGATTTACTCTCCCCAGAAAAAAAAATCCCCAGCAGGAAACCAGGCACATGCAGAGCCATTGATGCCCTGGCCCAGGGGAAAATGAAGTGAGAGTTCCTGGTTTTTTTCTGAGCCTCTGTTCTTTGTGCTGGTTCCTCACTGGATAAACATTAAGTGGGGAAAAAATAAATAAAAAATGACATTCTGCTGGCAGCCAGGGGGAGAGAAAAGCAGGTGACAGCACACAGCTAAAAAAAAAAATATATATATATATTTAAAAAAATAATCTAAATAATCGTGATGGGAGTGACCCCAAAGCTTGGCCCTGGACACTCCCAGGGATGGCACAGCCAAGTCTCACCTTGCCAGTGTGAAAAACCAGCTCTGGGCTGCTGAAATTAAAAATTGAAACAATTTAAAAGTTTGATAAAGGACGAGAGGAAACAAAGATAATAAAGGTTTAACAGCTGGGTGCTTGGCATTTAGCCAAGAGCACTCTTGCTATTTTGAAGAGATTTTTTTTTACACACCTTTTTTATTGCATTTTCATAAGCAATTATGAATATTTAAACTTTTCCTTGAATTAGTTCACACTTTTCAAGAACTGTTCAGCATGGCTCTTTTTTGGGTCTGTCTGTTTAGAGCATGTGCATTTTTTGGCCGTGGTTTTATTATTGTTAGTATAATAATAATAATGATTAATTAGTTCCCTTTTTTAATATTACTTCCAGTTTGGGCTTTGGTTCATACTTTTTACAGGTGCAGGGGGTTTTATCTTTTCTATTTTTTATCTTTTATACATCTTTTGGATGTCATCTTAGCCAAGTATGCAGTTCAATTATTACAAGCATAACTACATAACCACCTACTCCACTACTATGTCTAATAAAAACTATGTATTTATAGTTATGAAAATTAATTTTAATATTGCATTATATAATAAAATTGCATTATTGGTT
The DNA here is from genome assembly GCF_052056855.1 of Sturnus vulgaris. NCBI lineage: Eukaryota > Metazoa > Chordata > Aves > Passeriformes > Sturnidae > Sturnus > Sturnus vulgaris. The sequence continues at coordinate 2,187,025 of NC_142268.1, read as the reverse complement.
ATATTATTATAATATATATTGCATTATACAATAAAAGCTACTTTTAACTTTGCACACATAACATCTACTTTAACATTTGCCAAAAGCCAATATTAAAAGATGTATTTATAACACTAGGGAAGAATTCCTGCCCAATTTCTCACTGTGTGCCAGCAGGAACAACTCCCCCTGCCCAATCCCCACAAATCCCAGACTCCCATTCCCCCCTGTTATAAAAACCTGTTCTTTTATTGGCTTTTCACAAATATTAAAATGAATGCTCTATGCATAACGTTGGAAAACTTTGCTGTAGGAATACAGAAATTAGAAAGAGCAGTGTGATAAATACATTTTTTTTTTTGGACTATAAATGGTGATGTAAAAAGCTTTTAGTTCATGTAACTAACTCAGAGAATGGTAAAAAAAAAAAAAAAGACAATCAGGAAATTCTTCACATTTTTGGATTATCCCCAATGAAGATCAGGGGTGATGAACACCAGAACTGCAGGGAAGGAATTTATTGATCTCCATTATCAGCGAGTGTGCTGACAAGAAGGAGCCACGAGGAGAAATTGAAATTAAAAAAATTAAGAAAAAAGATTTAAAAAATTTAAAAAAAAAATTTAAAAATTAAAGAGGAAGTTGATGTACAGGTTGAGGGGTGTGATTTTGAATAAAATGCATGAAGGTCTATGAATATGCAACAGGTCGATGCATTTAAAGAAATGTTTCCTGAGTTAGTGCGTGCTCTTGGCTGAACGTCAAGCACGCGGCCGTCACAACCTTTTGCTTTATTATTTCTCCCTTATTACCTTTCACTAAACCTTTCAAAAATCCAACAGGAAACCTCAAACCTCCTTTTCCACGCCCTCAAATCCCCACCTGTGTATTCCACCTCCACGTCGGCCAGAGCCTTGAGGGTGTTCTCGTAGTTGACCTCTCCGCGCTCCTGGGCTCCCACGCGGTCGTACACGAGCTTGGTGCTCTCGGTCAGCTCGGTGGCCATGGCCTCGATCTGCTCGGCCGTCAGGTCCCAGCGCAGCTGCCTGGCCACGAGCCGCGGGGCTTGGCTGTCCACGACATTCCCTGCGGGGACAGAGCCCTGAGCTTCGGGGGAAGGAGCGCGGGAGGAGCGCGGATCGTTCCCCGGATCGTCCCCGGGGAGGAGCCCGGTTCATTCCCCGGGAGGAGCCCGGATCACCCCCGGGAGGAGCCCGGGTCGCCCCCGGATCACCCCCGGGAAGAGCCCGGATCATTCCCCGGGAGGAGCCCGGATCATTCCCCGGGAGGAGCCCGGATCACCCCCGGATCGCCCCCAGAGGAGCCCGGATCGTTCCCGAATCACTCCCGGGAGGAGCCCGGATAACCCCCCGATCACCCCCGGATCACCCCCGGGAGGAGCCCGGATCACCCCCCGGATCACCCCCGGGAGGAGCCCGGATCACCCCCCGGATCACCCCCGGATAACCCCCCGATCGCCCCCGGATCACCCCCGGGAGGAGCCCGGTTCATCCCCCGGGAGCTTTTCACCCTCCCGGTGGTGATAAATCCTCCCCCGAAACCCGACTCCGTGCCCCGCCGAGTGCCCGTGCCAGGGACAAGGCCGCGGGGCACAGAGGGCACTTGGCGGGCAGAGGAGTCGCCCTGAGAGGCCGCCTCTGGCCCCGGCCCGCTGGCCCCGGCCCAGTCCTGGTGCTCCCGGTCCCGTCCTGCCTGCCCCGGTCCGGTCCCGCTGCTCCGGCCCGGTCTCTCTGCCCGGTCCCTCTCCCCTCACCCGCTCCCCCGGTCCCGTCCTCCACCCCCGGCCCCGTCTCGCTGCCCGGTCCCTCTCCCCTCACTGCTCTCCCCACTCCCCGCCATCCCCTCGCCCTCTCCCCGCTCTCCCCATCCCGCCGCCGGTACCTGTCGGAGGGGCCATGTCGGTGGTACCGGGAGGCCCCGCGCTGCTGACGAGGCCAGAAAGAAACCGGGCCGGCGCCACGCACCGAGCATGTGCCCCGACCGGAGAGGCGGGCGGGAGAGCGGAGCATGATGGGAACGTGGAGGACCGGGCCGCTCCGGCCTCGCTCTCGCGGCACCGGGACCGGGGAGCGGGGCCGGTTCATCCCCGCCGTGACCCTCGGAACCGGCCGGGAGCGGCCCCGGGGCGTGTGCGGGGCGGGCGCGGAGCATCCCCGGGTCCCGCCCGCCCGTTCCCATGGCAACGCCTCCGCGCGTTGCCGTGACAACGCCACATCTCTATGGTCCCGGTGTGGGCGTGGCTTCCTTCACAGACCACGCCCACCGTGCATTATAATGAGGGGCGGGGCCGTAGTGGCGCCTGCGCGCTGCGGGCGCGGCGCATGCGCAGAGCGGGAGCGCGCCCGGCCCAGGCGAGTGTCCGGTGAGCGCGGGGGGACCGGGGGACACCGGGGACACCGGCACCGGGACGGGGCTCCCACCGGCACCGCTCCGCCTCCAGAGCCGCTCCTGCCGGGCCGTGCTTCCCGCCGGCAGCCTGGGGGCAGCGGCACCGGGTGCTCCGGGGGGGCGGGACCGGCCGGGACGGGCCGTACCGGGAGCGGGCTGTGCCCCCCCGGCGGGGGGGATTTCTGTGTCTCCGGTTCTGCCGGTGCCAGGCCCGGAGTTGCCCGTCCCGGTGCCGGTGGTGGCACCGGCGGGACCCCGCGGTTTCTCGGGGCTGGCCCGGTTGTCTCCACCGGGGGAGGCTCCGGGCGCTGCTCCCGGGGCTTTGGGAAGCCGAAGGGGCAGCGGTGCCTTCCCCTCTCCGCCCGTCCCGGGGCCCGCCGGGGGAACGGGAGCTCAAACGGGCCCGCTTCGCTTCTGTTGGACTCATGAAATCGAGTTTATTTCTCAATTAAACGAGCCTGGGTGTGCTACAAACCCAATTAACGGGCGGGAGGGGCAGAGCTGGAGCCGCTTTCCCTCGGGAATTGCCGTGGGATCGCTGGGAATTCCCAGCCTCGGGTTGTGCTTTTTGGGGTCTCTGTGCTTTGGGGTTTCCCTCATTTTCCCTGCCAGGACAGGCTGGCACAGCCCTGGCTACCAAGGGCTACCAAATTCCTTCTGCTCTTGGCTTTGCTTTCAGCTCCAAGCCGTGCTCGGGGAGCAGAAAATTGGGAATTTTTCCTGGGGAACTCCTCAGTGCTCCAGGGGTGCTTCCCTTGGCGGGGTTGTCCCAAGCAGAGGCTGAATCCAAGCCTGGAGAATTCCTAAAGAATATCAGAGGGTGAATCCAAGCCTGGAGAATTCCTAAAGAATATCAGAGGATAAATCCAGACCTGGAGAATTCCTAAAGAACATCAGAGGATAAATCCAGACCTGGAGAATTCCTAAAGAATATCACTCTTTGAATCCCTAATTTCTGTCTCTCCAGAATGTTTTTTAATCCCTTTACCTTTTCAGTCACTAATTTCTGTCTCTCCAGATTGATTTTTGAAGCCCTTTACCTTTTGAATCCCTAACTTCTGTCTCTCCAGAATTTTTTTTTAAGTCCTTTACTCTTTTAATCCCTAATTTCTTGACTTTCCAGGATTTTTTTTCATCCCTCTACTCTTTCAATCCCTCTATTCTGTCTCTCCAGGGTATTTTTTCATCCTTTACCCTTTTCAATCCCTATTTTCTGTCTCTCCAGGTTATTTTTTCATCCCTTTACCCTTTTCAATCCCTCTTTTCTGTCTCTCCAGGGTATTTTTGGGAAGCCAGGAGCAGCCTCAGCCCCAGCATGGCAGACCAGAAGCGTCTGGCCTATTCCATCATCCAATTCCTGCACACCCAGCTCCAGAGTGGCAGCATGTCCCCAGATGCTCAGGAGAGTTTGGAAGGTGGGTGGCTTCACCTGGCTCTGCCAGGCCAAAATTTGGGAGAATTTGGGCAAATTTGGGAGAATTTGGGCGAATTTGGGCGTTGTTTCCCTATTTTCTGCAGAACCTGGCTGGAATTTTGGAGTGGATTTTTTCCTTTGGGGAGTTATCCAGGGATGCTGGTGGCTTGGCTGGTTTCTGATTTTTTTTTTTTTTTTTTTTTCCCCAAGAGCAGCTTAGCTGGAGGCAGGGATGGGGCTCCAAAGCCTCCCTGATCCCTTGCTTGGAGATTTAGAGGCTTCATCCTCTAAGGTGAAGAGCAGAGCCAGGAGGGTTCTGTGTGGGGTGGGAGCTGGGAATTCCCTGATTCCAGAGAAAATTTAGGATTGTTTCTTTTTCCTCTCTTGCTCCCCCACAAAATTCTGTCCCCCCCAGCATTTTTCCAGGCCTTTCCAAAAATGCAGGGAGAGCACTTGGATTCTTAAAAGGTCTCCTTAAGGAGCTTAAGGTTTAATTCTTGATTTGTGGGTTTGTCCCAGTGTGGGGTTGGGGGGGGGAACATTCCTGCTGGGAATGGGATATTTTGGGATGTGGGATGTGGCAGGAGAGCTCTGGGATGCTTTTCCCTGGGAGCAGCTTCCCAAACGTGCACAGAGGAAGGGAGGAGGTGGCTCAAGGGTCCCCAGATTTCCGGGGGGATTTTTGGATCTCTCCTTGGAATTCTGGGCCATTCTCACATTCCCAGCCTGATTCATTTCCAACCCTCCAGGAATCCCTGAGGGGGTGGGAATTGGGGTTGGCTCCATCCAGGATATCCAGAGGGAAGCTTTGCCTGGCTCTGAGTTTTGGCAAAATCTGAGGGCACAGCCCAAAAATCCCATCTGGTGTGGAGAAAACACTGATTTTTTTTTTTTTCCTCTGTTTTTTTTTTTTTTTTTTTTGAGAGATGAGAGAGAAGGATAAACATTTATTAATTAATAAATTAATAAATTTCCCTTTTTCCAGTGGCCATCCAGTGCCTGGAAACAGCATTTGGGGTCTCCATGGAAGACCAAGGGCTGGCTGTGTCCCAAACCCTCCCTGAAATATTTGAAGCTGTGGCAGGGAAGGTGAGTGAGGGAATGCCCTGAATTATTCCCTTTTTCCCTCAGCTCTGCTGCATTTCCCAGGATCTGCTGCTCCCCTTGGAGCCGTGTGGGAGGGGAACGTTTTGGGCTGGGGGGAAAAAAAAAAAAAAAATGGGAATTTTGGGAATCCTCATCTGAGCTTCTCCCTTTCCTTGCAAGGAGCTGGAACATTCCAGAACGAACTCAGAGCCCATCACCCCCTCAGAAGATGATGTGGCTGAAGCTGAAAGACTCAAGACTGAAGGTACCAAGCCCTGGAGCAGCTGGATAATTAAATTTGGTGTTAATTGGGAGAGGATCTTAATTCCCTGGCACCTGGGGCTGCTTGGAATGGGGGGAGAAAAAAAAGGGAATGTTTGTATTTCTGCTTTTTGCTCTCTGAGCTGCAGGAGCGTGGGGAAGTTTTGCTGCCAGGAATGTTTTTTTGGATCAGTGGGGGGGATTTTTATCCCAAAAAAATGCTGTGGGGTGTGGAGCAGAGCATCCCACCCTTCCTGCTCTGCTCTGGCTTTTTCCTGGGGAAAAAGTGGCATGAGTGTGGATGCAGCCCTTCCCCCTGAGGTGATTTTTTTTTTTTTTTTTTTTTTTTTTTTGGGGATTCAGGATGAGGAATTCTGGGATTTCACACTGACAAACCTCTGCCCTGTGCTATTCCCGTGGATCCAAGCCTTTTTTTTTTTTTTTTTTTTTTCCTGCAGGAAATGACCAAATGAAGGCAGAAAACTTCGAGGCTGCCGTGTCTTTTTATGGAAAAGCCATCGAGTTAAACCCATCCAATGCTGTTTATTTCTGCAACAGGTACAGAGCAGCTCCCCCAGACTCCTGAATTATCCAAAATCCCAATTTTTTTTTTTTTTTTTGGATCCTCTGGGGTTGTGGAGCTGTGCTTTTGGTGCCTCCTGGCACCCGTGGGTGGGATGTGGGTGTGGAAATGGAAATGAAGGCGCTGGAGGGGTGAGGAATTGCCAAGGAATTCTGCCATGGGATGTGCTGGGAATTGAGGGATGGAAAATCAGCGGTGGAAAGGGAGAGGTTTCTGTGATCTTGGATAAAACTGAGTTTAAACTTTAATTTGATTGAATTCCCTGGGAGCTGGGATGGACCTGGACACGGGGAGGTGGATTTTGGGTGGGATTTTGGGTTTGGATTTTGGGTTCTGTATGAAGGGGTCACTGCCCCTGAGGTTTGGGGCTGGTGCCTCTCAGAAACTGGGAGCTCGAGCATAAAAAACAATTTTATGGTTCAAAAAAACCCCACAACTTTTAAAACCGAATTTTTCCTTTTTGGGAAACGTTGAGGGATGAGGGAAATGAAGGGAATTTTAATCCTGGAATGCCACCAGCAGAAGTGAGAACCTGGATCTGTGCAAAGCTGGGCTTGGGGTTAAACCCAGCTCAAACCCAGGCTGGGCTCAGCCTGGAGGGGCCAGGCTTGACTTCCTTTGGGATTTTCCAGCTTTTCAGCATTCCCTACATCCTGATTTTTTTTTTTTTTTCCCATTTTTCCAGAGCTGCTGCCTACAGCAAACTGGGGAATTATGCAGGAGCTGTGAGGGACTGCGAGCGAGCCATCGGCATCGACCCCAACTACAGCAAAGCCTACGGCAGGATGGGGTGAGAAATTCCCACATTCCCTCGGGAATTCTGGCTCCCTGGACACCCCAGAACAGGGATTTTATCAATCTGGTCCACCATGGAAAAATTCCTGCAGTTTCAGGTTTTTAGGGTGGAGAAAATTTCATATTTTTCAATTTTTAGGAAGCTCGTAGGGAGAAAAATTGGATAAAAGAAGTGACAGAAAATCCCCTCTGTGATTTGATTTTTATTTTCTTTCCTTATGGAATTTTGAATCCCTGAAAATTTCTTATTTCTCAGTTTATAGAAAGTTGGTGGCAGCAATTGGATTTAAAAATGACAAAAAAAACCACTCTGTAATTCTGATTTTTATTTTATTCCTGCTGGAATTTTGGCTCCCTGGACACCCCAGAACAGGGATTTTATCAGTCTGGTCCACCATGAAAAAATTCCTGCAATTTCAGTTTTTAAGTTGGAGAAAATTTCATTTTTTTTCAATTTTTAGGAAGCTCGTAGGGAGAAAAATTGGATAAAACAAGTGACAGAAAATCCCCTCATTCACTTTGATTTTTATTTTCTTTCCTTATGGAATTTTGAATCCTTGAAAATTTCTTATTTCTCAGTTTATAGAAAGTTGGTGGCAACAATTGGATTTAAAAATGACCAAAAAAACCACTCTGTAATTTTGATTTTTATTTTATTCCTGCTGGAATTTTGGCTCCCTGGACACCCCAGAACAGGGATTTTATCAGTCTGGTCCACCATGAAAATATTCCTGCAATTTCAGTTTTTTAGGGTGGAGAAAATTTCATATTTTTCAATTTTTAGGAAGTTCATAGGGAGAAAAATTGGATAAAAGAAGTGACAGAAAATCTCCTCAGTCACTTTAATTTTTATTTTCTTTCCTGCTGGAATTTTGAATCCTTGAAAATTTCTTTTTTCTCAATTCTATGGAACTTGATGGGGACAATTGGATTTTTAAAATTACCTATAAAACCCATCTGTGGCTTAGAATTTTTATTTTCTTTCCTGTGAAATTTTATTTAATATTTTAAAAAAATTTGATATTTTTAATTTTTTTAGGGAGTTGGTGAAGGCAACAATTGGATAAAACAAATGACAAAAGGTCCCTCAGTGTCTTTGAATTTTATTTTCTTTCCTGCTGGAATTTTGAATCCTTGAAAATTTCAATATTAATTTTAAGAAAGTCGGTGGGGACAATTGCATTAAAAAAAAAAAATTAAAAAAAAAAAAAAAAAACTTCTCTGTGACTTTGATTTTTATTTTCTTTCCAGGCAGTTTTGACTCCCTGATAAATTCCTTCTGTTCCACCTTTTCAGGGCAGAGAAAATTTCATATTTCTCAATTTTTCCACGCTTGGTGGGGGACAACTAGATTTCAAAAAAATACAAAAAAAACCCCCATTTTATAACTTAAATTTTTATTTTTTTTTTTTTCTTTCCTAGCTTGGCCCTCTCCAGCCTAAACAAACACACAGAAGCTGTGGTTTATTACAAAAAAGCTCTGGAATTGGACCCAGACAACGAAACCTACAAATCCAACCTCAAAATTGCTGAGCAGAAAATGAAGGAGACTCCCAGTCCTGTAAGTCCTGCAATTTGGGAGTTTTATTTCCATTAAAAAGGGATTTTTTTGGGTTTTTTTTCAGCTCTAAAAGCAGTAAATGTTTTTTTTGAGGGGTGTTAAAATGAAGATTTAAGGTGGAGGGTCCTGCTGGGAGATCCCACTGAAATCCAGAGGGGAAATTCCTGGATTTGGGAAGGTTGGGAGCAGCTGGAGCAGGATCCTGGTGAGGCTTTTGCACCAGAAATTTCCATTTTGGGAATCAAATCTCTCCAAATTTCACCTTTTTTTAAAAATTTTCTCTGCACCTTTTAAACAGCACCAAACGTGGTTTTTAATATTTTTTTTTGTTTTTTTTTTAACACAAAAGTTTTTTTTTTTCCATAAAAAACCTGGAGGTTTTGCTGTTCCAGGCAGGAATATCCTCATGGATCATTTTTGGGGGGATTTTTCCAGAGGGTTTGGATACTTTTTTTTTTCACTTTTTTCCCCATTTTTTTCAGGGTTCAAAGTTTGGATTTGGGATCCTTGCAGGACCTGGAGGGAGCCTGCAAAAAAAAAAAAAAAATAAAAAATAAAAAAAAAGAGGGAGGGATTTTTCCAAAGAAAGGGAATTCTGGGAGAGGGGTGGGTGGGATGATGAGAAGGAATCCTTGGAAAGGAGGGAGGGGCTGGGATGGAATTCCCAGAAAATTTGGGAATCCTTGGGAGTGTCCAAGGAAAGAAGAGAAACCTCAGAGCCTAAAGGGGCTCCAGGAGAGGGATTTGGGATAAGGGATGGAATTTTGGGATGCAGGGAATGAATTTAAACTGGGAAAAGGGAATTTGGGTGGGATTTTGGGAAGGAATCTTTGGATGTGAGGAATCAAGACCAGGTTGGAGAAGAAAAATTCCAGGGAAATCTCAGAGCCACTTCCAGAGCCTAAAGGGGCTCCAGGAGAGGGATTTGGGATAAGGGATGAAATTTTGGGATACAGGAAATGGATTTAAACTGGAAAAGGGGAATTTGGGTGGGATTTTGGGAAGAATTCCTGGCTGTGAGGGTGCTGAGGGAACGGGATGGAATTCCCAGAGGAGCTGTGGCTTCCCTGGATCCCTGAAATGTCCAGGGAAAGGCTGGAGAAGAGAAATTCCAGGGAAATCTCAGAGCCTAAAGGGGCTCCAGGAGAGGGATTTGGGATAAGGGATGGAATTTTGGGACTCAGGGAATGGATTTGAATTGGGAAAAGTGAATTTGGGTGGGATTTTTGGGAGGAATTCCTGTCTGTGAGGATGAGGATGGAGGAGCTGTGGCTTCTCCATCCTTGGAATTGCCCAAGGCCAGCCTGGATCCTTCATCCCAGAGCATTCCTGATGGGATCCCCTGGCTGTGGGAGCCCTGGGAATGAGGGTTGGGATTTTGGGAATAACAGCAGCTCGGCTCCTTCCCTTACAGACGGGCGGCCCCGGGGGCTTCGACCTGGCGGGATTGCTGAACAACCCCGGCTTCATGAGCATGGTAACTGTGGGGTGGGGGCTCCCCGGGGATCCCTGTGGGGTGGGGACTCCCCGGGGATCCCTGTGGGGTGGGGGCTCCCCATGGAATCCCTGTGGGGTGGAGACTCCTGGGAATCCTCCCCATGGGATCCCTGTGGGGTGGGGACTCCTGGGAATCCTCCCCATGGCATTCCTGTGGGGTGGGGACTCCTGGGAATCCTCCCCATGGGATTCCTGTGGGGTGGGCTCTCCCCAGGGGATCCCTGTGGGGTGGGGACTCCTGGGAATCCTCCCCATGGCATTCCTGTGGGGTGGGGACTCCTGGGAATCCTCCCCATGGGATTCCTGTGGGATGGGGACTCCTGGGAATCCTCCCCATGGGATCCCTGTGGGGTGGGGACTCCCCATGGGATCCCTGTGGGGTGGGGACTCCTGGGAATCTTCCCCATGGCATTCCTGTGGGGTGGGGACTCCCCAGGGGATTCCTTGGGATGGGGACTCCTGGGAACCCTCCCCATGGGATTCCTGTGGGGTGGAGACTCCTGGGAATCTTCCCCATGGGATTCCTGTGGGGTGGGGACTCCCCATAGGATTCCTTGGGATGGGGACTCCTGGGAACCCTCCCCATGGGATTCCTGTGGGGTGGGGGCTCCCCATGGGATCCCTGTGGGGTGGAGACTCCTGGGAACCCTCCCCATGGGATCCCTGTGGGGTGGGGGCTCCTGGGAACCCTCCCCATGGGATCCCTGTGGGGTGGGGGCTCCTGGGAATCCTCCCCATGGGATTCCTTGGGATGGAGCCTTTCCAGGAGCTCTCCCCACATGGGATTCCTTGGGATGGAGCCTCCCTGGGGGCTCTCTCCACGTGGAATTTCTTGGCGTGGAGCCTCTGGATTCTCTCTTCCCATGTGGGATTCCTTTGGGCTGGAGCCTCTCCAGGAGCTCTGGTGTTTCCCACGTGGAATTCCCTGGCCTGGAGCCTCTCTGAGAGCTTTTCCCAGCTGGAATCCCATTGGGATGGAGCCTCCTGGGAACCCTCCCCACATGGAATTCCTTGGGGTGGATCCTCCCTGGAATCTTTTCCCAATCCCTGGAGCTTTGTGGGAGCTGCTGCTGTTCCCTCCAGCTCCAATTTGGGATTTTCTCCATGGGCTCTTCTGCTCTTTGCTCTTCTTTTTGCCTTTTTCCCAATTTTCCTGGATTCCCAAGGATTCCCTTTGGGGTTGATCCTGCCCTGGCCCTGGTTTCAGTTGGAAACAATAATTCATGTCGAGGTTTTGGTTTATTAATTTGAATTTTTTTTATGTTGTGAGATAGAATTAGGAGGAAGGCAAAGCAGGTTTAACTTTAAATGGTACCCCCAAAAAAAAACTTTATTAGTTCATTAATTATATAATATAAATCACTAATTAATATTAATTATATAATTAGTATTATTTATTATTATTAGAAACTATAAGGAGTAAAAGAATAAAAATTAAGACATCTATTCCTCCCACACACACTTTTTTTTTTTTTTTTTTGCACTGAAAACATACAGAAAATAACTTAGTTTATTATTTTTAAAATAGTCTTTTATTAATTTACTGGGAAGAGGAGAATTTCCTCTTCTGTTTATGGAGATTTCTTTATAAGAAATAATTTTTTTCTGTGGTCTTGATGTCACAGTGATCAGCTGAGAAAGAAATTTTTAATTAAAGAAAAGAATTCTGAGTGATCAGAATTCCATTCTTTAATTAAAAAGTTTTTCCCATAACTATTATTGAGGACCATATTTATGAGGCACTCTTTAAAAATTATAACAATTAAAACAAAAGCATTTATTTATTATTTTAATTTTATTCTTTTATTCAAAAGTGTTTTATATTTTAATTTTTAAATTTTTTTTTAATACAGGCCTCAAATCTCATGAACAACCCCCAAGTACAGCAGCTGTGAGTAAAATCCTGCTTTTATGGATTCCCTCTTGGAATTTGTGGGTTTGGCCTTTCCTGGTTGGGAATTTGGGTCAGGAATGTGGGGAAGGGCTCAGAATTCCCCAATTCCCTGAGCTGGGGTGGTTTGGGATGTGCTGGGAGAGGGATTTGAGTAAAATTATTCCAGAGGGGGATTTTTGGGATTTTTGGGATGGATGGGATTTTCTGGGATTTTTTGGGATGGATGGGATTTTCTGGGATTTTTTGGGATGGATGGGATTTTCTGGGATTTTTTGGGATGGGATGGATGGGATTTTCTGGGATTTTTTGGGATGGGATTGATGGGATTTTTGGGATTTTTTGGGATGGGATTGATGGGATTTTTTGGGATGGGATCACGGCCCTGGACTTGGCTCTGCTGCAGTTCTGTGGGATTTCAGGATTTCCCAGCTGGGTTAAAAGGGGAATGTTCCCATTCCTGGATGGCTGTGAGGAGCAGCTCCGGTATTTTAAGGAAATTAATAAATTCCCAAATCCAGGGAAGAGCGTGGGGGCAGGGAGGGACCCTCCAGAGCCCCAAAATCCTTGGATTTTTGGGATGAGACCACTCAGCTGCCCTTGGCTTCTGGAATTCCCGAGGGAATCCAGGGAATTCTGTCGTGGATGCAGAGCAGGGCTGTGATCCCATAAATCGGGAAATCCAGATTTCTGACGTCATGATAATTATTCTTATTTATTGTTCAGCTTAATTAGTTATTATAGATGATCCAGGGAAAGCTGGTGCAGGGAATTGCCGGGGTGGGAAGTTGTTCCCATTCCCAGGGGTTTTTTTGGGGGGGGATTTTTCCAGGTTTTTTTTATCCCAGTCCTGATCCCGTTTTTTTCCTCCTCGCAGAATGTCCGGGATGATCTCGGGAGGTCACAACGCCATGGGGGCGGCCGGGAGCAGCCCCTCCACCAACGACCTGGCCAGCCTGATCCAGGCGTGAGCGGGGGACAGCGAGGGGGACAGCGAGGGGACAGCGAGGGGACAGCGAGGGGACATTGAGGGGACAGACTGGGGATAGCGGGAGGACATTGAGGAGACAGCCTGGGGACATTGCGGGGACAAACTGGGGAACATTTGGGACATTGAGGGGACATTGAGGGGAACAGACTGGGGACATTGAGGGGACAGCAGGGGGGACATTGGGAGGACATTGAGGAGACAGCCTGGGGACATTGCGGGGACAAACTGGGGGACATTTGGGACATTGAGGGGACAGTGTGAGGGACAATCGTGGGGACAGCAGGGGGACAAACTGGAGACGCCGGGGGGACATTGTGGGGACACCCTGGGGACAGTGGGGAGACATTAGGGACAGACTGGGAACAGCAGGGGGACATTGAGGGGGGCAGTGGGGGACATTGAGGAGGACAGCCTGGGGAGAGGCTGGAGACATTGAGGGGACAGCTCGGGGACATTGAGGGGGACAGGTTGGGGACAGCAGGGGGACATTGTGGGGACAGACTGGAGATAGTGGGGCGACAGCCTGGGGACATTGTGGGTGACAGCATGGGGACAGACTGGGGACAGTGTGAAGACATTGTGGGGACAGCCTGGGGACAATCCTGGGGACATCATGGGAACAGCCTGGGGGGATAATCCTGGGGACAGCTTGGGGACATTGTGGGGACAATCGTGGGAGACAGGCCTGGAGACAGCCTGGGGGGATCATTGTGGGGACATTGTGGGGACAGGCCTGGGGACATCCTGAGGACAGGTGTGGGGACACTGATGTCTCCCCTGATGTCCTGGTGTTCCCCACTGTCCCTCATGTCCCCGTGTGTGTCCCCGCTGTCCCCACTGTCCCTGATGTCCCCATGTCCCCGTGTGTGTCCCCATGTCCCTGCTGTCCCTGTGTGTGTCTCCTCTGTCCCCACTGTTCCTGATGTCCCTGCTGTCCCTGATGTCCCTGATGTCCTCGTGTGTCTCCATGTGTGTCCCTATGTCCCCATGTGTGTCCCCTCTGTCCCTGATGTCCCCGTGTGTGTCCCCGCTGTCCCCAATGTCCCCGTGTCCCCGGTGTTCCCTGCTGTCCCTGATGTCCCTGTGTGTGTCCCCATGTCCCCGTGTGTGTCCTTGCTGTCCCCATGTCCCCACTGTCCCTGCTGTCCCGTGTGTGTCCCCGTGTGTGTCCCGTGTGTGTCCCCTGTGTGTCCCGTGTGTGTCCCCTGTGTGTCCCGTGTGTGTCCCCATGTCCCGTGTGTGTCCCCATGTCCCCGTGTGTGTCCCCATGTCCCCGTGTGTGTCCCCATGTCCCGTGTGTGTCCCTGCTGTCCCCTGTGTGTCCCCTGTGTGTCCCGTGTGTGTCCCCAGGGGCCAGCAGTTTGCTCAGCAGATGCAGCAGCAGAACCCCGAGCTCATTGAGCAGCTCCGCAGCCAAATCCGCAGCCGGACCCCGAGCGCCAGCAACGAGGAGCAGCAGGAGTGAGGTGGGAACAGCTGGAATTCCTGATGGGAACAGCTGGAATTCCTGATGGGAACAGCTGGGATTCCTGATGGGAACAGCTGGAATTCCTGATGGGAACAGCTGGAATTCCTGATGGGAACAGCTGGGATTCCTGATGGGAACAGCTGGGATTCCTGATGGGAACAGCTGGGATTCCTGATGGGAACAGCTGGGATTCCTGATGGGAACAGCTGGAATTCCTGATGGGAACAGCTGGAATTCCCATTGGGGAACAGCTGGAATTCCCATCGGGGAACAGCTGGAATTCCCATCGGGGACAGCTGGAATTCCCCCCATTGGGGAACAGCTGGAATTCCCCCCATTGGGGAACAGCTGGAATTCCCCCCATTGGGGAACAGCTGGAATTCCCCCCCATTGGGAACAGCTGGAATTCCCCCCCATTGGGAACAGCTGGAATTCCCCCCATTGGGGAACAGCTGGAATTCCCCATTGGGAACAGCTGGAATTCCCCCCCATTGGGGAACAGCTGGAATTCCCCATTGGGGAACAGCTGGAATTCCCCCCCATTGGGGAACAGCTGGAATTCCCCCCCATTGGGGAACAGCTGGAATTCCCCCCCATTGGGGAACAGCTGGAATTCCCCCCATGGGAACAGCTGGAATTCCTGATGGGAACAGCTGGAATTCCCCCCATGGGAACAGCTGGAATTCCCCCCATGGGAACAGCTGGAATTCCCCCCATGGGAACAGCTGGAATTCCCGCATGGGAACAGCTGGAATTCCCCCCATGGGAACAGCTGGGATTCCCGCATGGGAACAGCTGGAACTCCCCATTGGGGAACAGCTGGAACTCCCCATTGGGGAACAGCTGGAATGCCTGATGGGAACAGCTGGAATGCCTGATGAGAACAGCTGGAATTCCCCATTGGGAACAGCTGGAATTCCCCCCCATGGGGAACAGCTGGAACTCCCCCCATGGGAACAGCTGGAATTCCTGATGGGAACAGCTGGAATTCCCCCCATTGGGGAACAGCTGGAATTCCCCCCATGGGAACAGCTGGAATTCCCCCCCATTGGGGAACAGCTGGAATTCCCCCCCATTGGGAACAGCTGGAATTCCCCCCCATTGGGAACAGCTGGAATTCCCCCATTGGGGAACAGGCAGAATTAATTATTTAATTAAAATTGAAATAATTGAAATAAGATTAAAACAATTTTAAAATAATGCAAGGAATTAAAATTATTATTAATTAAAAATATGAATCTATATTACACATATATTTTATTAATATTTAAATTAATAATTTTATAAAAATTGTTTTCATATAAATTTTTAAATCATGAAAAGAAAGTAAAAGGAAAAGAAATTGGAATTGAAGCAAAATTAAAATAAAAATAAAGTGAAGTAAAATAAATGAAAAGCAATTAAATTTGAAATACATTAGGCTGAAATAAAAGACAAACAAAACAAATTTATAATATAGAAAAGAAATTAAAATAAATAGAAATACAAATAAATTAAAATTGACCTAAAATAAATTCAAAATGAATTAAAATCAAAATTAACAAAATAAATGAAATGAAAATAAATAAAAATCAGCCCAAATTAAACCCATTCAATTCCCATTTTCCCCAACTGAATTCCCTGTTTTTCCTCTCTCTGCAGCCTCCAGCAATTCCAGGATTTGCTTTTCCAGCTGGAGCTGTGTCCGTGTTGCCATTTCTGCACTTGGAAGTGTCCAAGAGGGGGAAAATCCCAAACCCAGAATGGAGAAAAACCGGAAAAATTCCCAAATTTTCCGTGCCCTGCATGTCCCCTGCAATTCCCATTTCCCCCCCTGCTCCTCCCATTTTTTTCCCTTTTCCATATTTTATTTTTTAGATTTTTTTTTTTTTTTCCTGGCAGCGCTGAATTCTGAATTTCCCACCTGGACTGGGAGAATTTCACTGGGAAATTCCCAAATTCCCACAGAATTTGCTGCCTGGGATATTTTATTCTTGATTTTTTTTTTTTTCTTGGTTTTTTTTTGAAGAATTTCCAAGCAAATTCTTCATTTTTTTTTTTTTTTTCCCCCCAATTTTCCCTTTGGGAGCCACTTCCAAGAAGTGTTTGAGTCCCTGCTCATCCCCAGCCTGGAATTCCTGGGATTTTCCACCTTCTGGGAATGAGGATTTTGCTCCAAATCTGGGATTTTTGGGAATTTTGCTGCTCCCTTCTCCAGGATCCACAGGGGGGAAATCAGGACTGAACCTCCCCACAGGCATTTTTTGGGTTTTTTTCATCCCAAAAAAAATCCTGGAAAATCCCATTTTGGGTGTGCAGCAACTCTGGAAAAATGGGAATTTCTCCCATGGAATGTGGGCAGGGAGGGAGTGAAGGTGTTTTTAGTGTGTTTAAAGGAATTTTTTCCGGAATTATTTTGAATTTTTTCTTTTTTTTTTTTTTTTAATTGCATGTCCGTGATCGGCCTGGCTGGGGTGGGGCGGAGGGAAATCCAAAAATTCCCGTTTGGATCCAAATTTTTGGGATCCAAAATTCGGGATTTGAGCAGGGAGGAACTCCTGGAGCCGCCTCAAATCCCACCAGAGAGATTTTTTTTTTTTTTTAATTAAAAAAAAAAATCCAAAATGGATTTTTAATCCCGTTTTTTGGCTCCTGGGGGAGGAGGAGCCCCTCTGGAACGTTCAGGAGATGGAAAAAAAAAATCATGGAAAAAAAAAAAAGTGATTTTTTTTTTTTTTTTTTTTTTTTTTTTTTTGGTCGGGGCTCCGTGGAATTCATGTGGTTCGTGTCACTCGTGAGGAATAAAACCATTTGGACACTTTGGTTGTTATCCCGTTGTGCTCAGGTGATTTTTTCCAGAACTTTCCATGGCCTCAGGGCTCTTTTATCCCATTTTTATCCCATTTTTATCCCATTTTCCCCCTTTTTTTTTTGGTCATTCCCAGCAGGAATTCTCCTCCTACGCGTTCCTACAGCACAAAAATAAGAATTATTTATTTATGTTTCTATTTTATTCCCCATTTCTCCTTCTCCAAATTGCCTTTAATTTCTCTCCAGCTGCTTTTTTTTGTAGCCTCACCAAAGGAATTTGAGGCTGGAAAAAAAAAATATTCCAGAATTATCCAAAAATATGGAAAACATCGAGGTGTTTTCCTGCTGTTTTCAGCTCATTTTGTGCTCTTTCCTTTCCCTCACCCTCCTTATTTTTTCCTTTCATTTTTTTTTCGCTTTATTTTTTTTATTTTCCCACCTCTTTGGGTTGGTTTTTTTTTTTTTTTTTCCCAGCCCTGAATTCCAGGTGAGTTTTTCCAGGGAATTTCTCCCTCTCTGCCTGGAGCTGCTCCTCAATTCCAGAGGATTTGGCTGCCCTTGAAGTCCCAGCCTCCTTTTGGATTTTCCCAAAAATTCTCGGCTCCTCTGGGACCTGACAGCGAAAAAGAAAAAGAGGGAATTTTATGGAATTTTATGGAAACTTATGGAATTTTATGGAATTTCAGGTGGGCCCCAGCTCTCCCTGCAGCACCCCTCAGCTGCCATTGGTGCAGTTTGATCACAGAGCGGGAGGAGAACGAGTTGTGGGTGTGGCGGACGCTGTTCCATTCCCGGTTTTTTTGCCCATTCCCGGTTTTTTTGCCCATTCCCGATTTTTTTCCCCCATTCCCTTTTTTTTTCCCGGTTCCCGGTGATCCCGTGCTGCCCCGGAACCCAGCGCTGCGGGACGCGTTTCCCGCGGACCTCAATCGCCGCTTCCGCCGGACTGGGCGTGGTCGCTTTGATTGACAGCTCCGATGACCAATCAGAAATCTGCTTTTACGCCTCAGCCAATGGGAGGGCGCCGTGGGCGGGCGCGGCCGGGCCGGGCCGGGAGCGAGCGGGGCCGGCCGTGAGTGGAGGGGGGGGGGGGCGGTTACCGGAGTAACGGGGGGCGAGGGGTCGTGAGGGGATGGCGGGGCCGGGGAGGGGACCCGGGGGTCACAGCGGGGCTGGAGGAGCCGGGGCTGCCGGGGAGGGGACAGCGAGGCTGGGCCTGTGTGAGGGGCTGGACCCCAACCTTGACTTGAGGGGTTGGGGTCGCTCTGGGTGTGAGGGGATGGCGGGGGGCGCCTGGGAGGGGGCTGGGGCCTTCCTCACCATGAGGGGCTCGGGCTGGGCCTTTTCTCCATCCTGAGGAACTCGGGCCGGGCCCCATTTGCCTGTGAGGGGCTGGGGCCGGGCCCCTTCCCCATCCTGAGGGGCTGGGACCCTCCTCGCCATGAGGGGCTGGGGCCGGGCCCTTTCTCCATCCTGAGGGGCTCGGACCGGGCCCCATCTGCCTGTGAGGGGCTGGAGCTGCTCCCCCTCCTCACCTTGGAGGGCTCAGGGCAGACCCCGACCCCCTCTGAGGGTCTTCCCAGCTGATCTCTCCCCATTTGAGCTGCTCGCCCCCCTCCCAGCAGCCCTGAACCCCTTCCCCTCACCTCTGCTCCCTTTGGGTGTGCTCGGGGTGGCCTGGGAGGAGCCCCTTCCCCATCACCTCCTTTTTCAAAAAAGCTTGGCAGGGCCGGTTTTTAACAGAAACACGGGGATTTGGAGGCTCATGGATGAAGAACTCCTTTGTTTTTCCTCCCACAGAGCCCTGCCTGCTTTGTATAATATTTTTAATTGCTTGGATGCTTCGTTATGAGCCAGTAATTGGAGCAGGAATTGAGTTAATCCCTTGTAGCAGCAGTTTTGGGGCTGGGGACACAGCCCAGGTGTGCAGGAGGAACAGGTGAGAACCACCAGCCTGTCCTGGGGCTTCCTTTCCCTCTGAGCTGCTCCAGCCCCACTCAGGAATGCTGGATGTGGCTGTTCCACCTGAGCTCGGGAGCTTGAGGCTTTGGAGGGGGCTGCTTTGGGTGAAAAATGGGGAAAAAAGGGGAAAAAAAGAGGTTCAAGGGTTTCTGGAGTGAGCCAGGTGTGTTGCAGAGGTGTGAGCTCTGGGAAAGGAGGATTGGATCCCTTCCCTCTGCCCTGGCACTGGGCTGGGAGGTGCCCGGGCCCAGATTTTGGGCTTGGTCAGACCTGGAGTGAGTCAGAGTCACCTGCTGGGCTCTGAACCCCTCTCCTTGTGCCTTAGAGAGGGCCTGGGGTGGCAGGACAGGGCTGGGAGAGATGGGATTTGGGGGAGAGATGGGATTTGGGGAAGGGGACGGATGGGATTTGGGAAAGGAATTCCTCCCTGGGAGGGTGGGGAGGCCCTGGCAAGGATTTCCCAGTGGCTGCCACATCCCTGGAAGTGTCCAAGGACAGGACTTGGGAGTCCAGGGAAGAATAACCACAACTCCAGCGCTTTAAAATTCCTTTTAAATACAATCTGAACTTTCCCCTGCTGCTCCCTATGGCTCATAAAGAAAAAAAAAAAATCTCTGCATCATTCCCACCCTTTAGGTAACTCCTGTGTCTGTCCAGGCTGATGTCTCCACTCTGAGCACCTCCAGAAGGTCCCTGCAGGCTGGTGGCCAGGATGAGGATCGTGGTGGCCAAGGTGCTGTGCCTGCTGGGGATCTGTGTGCTGCTGCTGGCCGGGGCCCTGCTGCCCGTCCGCCTCATCGAGGCCGACTACGAGAAGGCCCAGCGCTCCCGCAGGGTGCTGGCCCTCTGGAATTCCTTCGGGGGCGGAGTGTTCCTGGCCACGTGCTTCAACGCGCTGCTGCCTGCTGTCAGAGGGAAGGTGAGGGCTGGGGGAACGCTGGGCGTGCCGCAGGAGCCCAGCTGGGAGTGGCACCGAGGGTCTGTGTCCCGCCTCACACAGCTCTGCTGGCTCGGCTGTGCTCGGCTCCTGCTGCTCCCCGTGGAAAATTGGAGATTTTGGGGCGTGCAGAGGAGGCTGTGGGGATCCAACGGGTTCAAGGGAGAGATTCCCTGGCAAAGGCCAAGGCTGGTGTCTGTGGCAGCATCATGGGTCGATGGAGTGTCTGTGTGGGAATGGATCCCTTCAGAGGATAAAGGGGTGGATTCATTGTGGGAATGTGGGAAAGGGATAAAGAGATGGATTCACTGTGGGAATGTCTCCCTCCAGAGGGATAAAGGGATGGATTCACTGTGGATCTATGGAAAAGGGATAAAGAGATGGATTCACTGTGGAAATGTGGGAATGTCTCCGCCCAGAGGGATAAAGGGATGGATTCACTGTGGGAATGTGGAAATGGATCCCTTCAGAGGGATAAAAAGGGATGGATCCACTGTGGATCCTCCAGAAGGATTAAGGGCTGGATCTTTTGCTCCCTTCCAGCTCGACGAAGTCCTCAGGCAGAACAATGTCACCACAGACTACCCAGTGGCCGAGACCATCATGATGGTGGGCTTCTTCCTGTCAGTCTTCGTGGACCAGCTCTTCCTGACCTTCCAGAAGGAGAAACCCTCCTTCATCGACCTGGAGACCTTCAACGCGGGCTCGGACGCGGGCAGCGACTCGGAGTACGAGAGTCCCTTCATCGCCTCGCCCCGCGGGCGTGCCCTCTACGGGGAGCACGGCCCCCACCCGCACAGCCTGAGCCTCCCGGAGCTGTCGCACTGCGGCCCCCGCCGCCTGCTGGGGCTGGTCTTCGCCCTCTGCACCCACTCCATCTTCGAGGGGCTGGCGCTGGGCCTGCAGGAGGACGGCGGCAGGGTGGTCAGTTTGTTCCTGGGAGTGGCCGTGCACGAGACGCTGGTGGCCGTGGCTTTGGGGATCAGCATGGCCAAGGCGGCGCTGGCGCTGAGGGACGCGGCCAAGCTGGCGGTGGCCGTGTGCCTGATGATCCCGCTGGGAATTGGCATCGGGATGGGCATCGAGAGCAGCAGGAATGCCGCGGGCAGCATCGCGTCGCTGCTGCTGCAGGGCATCGCCGGCGGCACCTTCCTCTTCATCACCTTCTTCGAGATCCTGGCCAAGGAGCTGGAGGATAAGAGCCAGCGGCTGCTCAAGGTGCTGTGCTTGGTGCTGGGCTACGCCGCGCTGGCCGGGCTGGTGCTCATCCCGTGGTGAGCTTCCCGAAGCCAAGGGAGCACAACTCGAGCTCTCCCCTCCCACCCGCAGCGGGAGGAGCCGCCCCTTTCCCCGCTGGGACAGCCCAACCCGGGCGGTGTTTCCATGAGGAGCCGGAGGAGGAGGAGGAGGAGGAGAATCTCTTCCCGGGTGCTCAGAGTGAGGAATATCCCCAGGGATTGCTCCTGCCCGAGGGGCTGCAGGGATTAGCGGACACAAACATTAAGGATCCGGGTAAAATCTGCTTCCGAGAGCTCCTGAAGTGTGTGTGGCTCCCTGCACTGCCCAGAGCCTGCTCTCCCTCCTTCCCCTCAGGCCAGGACCCTGCTCCAGAGGCTCCGAGGAGGTGAGGAACGAACAGGAATGGAGGCAGAGCAGGTGGGAGCAGGGATTGCCAGGCTGCACTAAGCTGCTTTCGCTGGCTTAGTTGGAGCAAGACCTGGTGGTAAGAGCTGCCAAAAATAACATCCCTGTGGGGCTCTGGCCTTCCAGGCCCTGCTGCCTCCACACAGCTTCCAGTGCCCCACCTGGGGCTCGGGGAGCTCAGCTTTCCCAGGGATTCATGGAAGAAATGAGGCTGGGCCTCTCTACCCTGCTTCCTTCTCAGCATCGTCTCCATGGGCTGAGCATTCCCTAAGGAAAACCTCTGAAACTCAGAGGATCAATCCCAGGACGGTTTGGGTTGGAGAGGACCTTAAAGCCCATCCAGGGCCGTGGGCAGGGACACCTTCCACTATCCCAGGTTGCTCTAAGCTCTGTCCAGCCTGGCCTTGGACTCTTCCGGGGATGGAGCAGATCCTCACGTTATGCAGAACCTGGAATCCGTGAGCTTGCAGGAAACAGGCAGTAACAATTCCCAACGCTGACATTTTGGGGCAAACTCTCGTGTTTTCAGTGCTCTGCAGTCAGAGAGGCTGAAGCCCCATCAGGGGCTGCTCCAAGGCTTTTTCCAGGTTTCCAAAGGAGTGGAATCACCTCCCTTGTGGTGGGGGGAGTGGAGGCTCTGCTGAGAGACACGAGCTGCCGATCCCGCTGGATTTCCCCTTGGGAGCCAGGGGCTGGGATCAGAGGCTGGAGCTGGGAACGTGCTCCCCCCTCCAGCAGTTTAACACAGCCTGGCTCAGGCAGGGGCTGCATTTTAATTACCCAGAGCCCTCACTCCTGCAGCAGCTTCCACCGGGCTCCTGGAAGCGCTGATGGAATTATAAGGATGGCGCAGTGCCGGCAGCGGGAAGGAGGCTCCGAGCCTCGGTGGTGGCCCAGCTGCAGCATATGGAGGCAGCTGAGCATCATCTGACAGATCCTGGGGCTCGTTAGTTTAATTGCTGCAACATCCCCGAGTCAATTAATCTTCCTTTGAAAACCTGGAGTGGAAAAGGGGGAGGGTGGAGGGAGGTTATTTTGGGCCTGGCATGACACAAAGCAGCAGGATGAGGAGAACGTGATTTGGTGATTTGCCTCGGTGTGGGCAAACCTCGGGGCTGTTTCAGCTCCCTTGGGGGGTGACCTCTCTGCTGGAGGGGGATCAGGGGGGAGAGGTGACGCGTGTTGGGGCTGTCACCTCCATGTCACACCCTCCTCCTGATGGGCTTTGGGATTGGGGGGGTGCTGAGCTCCCCCATCCTCACCCCGCCACCCTGGGGGGGTTCATCCTTCAGGATGGAGGAGGAGGAAGAGGAGGAGGCCCTGCTGCTCCCAATAAATTCCCTGCCCTTCTCCCCTCGCTGTCACTCGCTTTTTTTGATGTCCCCCATGGCTGCTCCGTGTCCGGCTCACGCGGCGGCCGCACGTGCCCGGCCCTGGCGTGGGCTGAGCCCCTCCTGGGCAACCAAACCCCCGTGGCCAGACCCTCCCAGAGCCCCGCTGAGCCCCGGGGGAGGGGGGACAGGACCCCCCTCCCCAGCACCCCCCGCTCGGCAGCGCCGTGATTCAGCCCTGCGTGAGCGGCCGCCCCGTTGCGTCAGGCCTGGCGGGGAGCTGCGGCTCAATGGAACGAGGAGGAGCCGCAGGAAAATGATCAAGGAAAACTCATTCATTGCCTCTAACGAGGAGGATCCGGCCGGCCCCGAGCGCGGCGGGTGGGGGGGGACTGGGGCTGCCACCACCTCCCCCCGCCGCCCCCGGGCATTGTCACCTCACGGGGCGAGGTCCCCGGGCCCTCTCCCCCCTTCCCATTCCCCTGGGGACGCGGTGCCAACGCGTGGGTGCCACCGTGGCCCCGTGCCCGCTGGCTGCTATTAATAGAGGCTGCGGATTTTAATTGCTGCCACTCAGGAGTGGGGTGGGGGGGAGGCAGGAGCGGCCCCTGGCTATGACAGGGACTGCCAGGCCTTCGGTGTCACCGGTCACCCTCCAGTGCCTGGTGTCAGCAGTGGGACACAGGGCCGGGTTTGGTCACCCTGGGGCTCTTCTGGTCCCACTCAGGCTCAGACAGAGCTTGAGTGTCCCACAGCCCCACTAGGACCCCCAGTGTGTCCCCTCAAGGGCCCCCCTGGGGTTGTGGGGCTCTGCCACGAGCAGGTGACACCAGCTGGTGACAAAGGCCCTGTGGTGTGTGCACAGGCTCCCGGTACTGTGCTGGGGTGGCACCATGGCTTCTGTGTCCCCAAAGCCTGGCATCGCTGTCCGGGCCACCCCCAACTGCCACGGGGGCTCACGGCACCCTCTGCCACCTGTGCCCTGCCTGGCTGGGACCTTGGCGTCCGTCTGTCCTGTCCCCGTGTCCCCTGTCACCACCTGTGGGGTTCTGTCCCCGTGCACGAGTCCCTGTGCTGTCCCTCCTCACGTGGATTCATGTTCCCACCTGTGCACATGTCCGTGTGTCCCCATCCCTGTCCGTGTGTCCCCATCCCGTTCCCGTCTGTCTGTCTGTCCCAGTCCCCGTCCCTGTGTTTCCATCCAATGGATCCCCATCGCTGCCCGTGTGTCCCCATCCTCGTGCATCCCTGTCCCTGTGTCCCTGTCCTCATCCTTGTCCCTGCATCCCTGTCCCTGTGTCCCTGTCCCTCCATCCCTGTCCGTGTGTCCCCATCCCTGTCCGTCTGTCCCGTCCCGGAGCCGCTCGGGGCCGGGCCCGGGGGTCCGGGGCCCCGGGCGGGGCGGGCGCGGCGGGCGGGGCCGGCGGCGGGGCGGGATCGGCTCTGCGGCGGCCGCGCCGAGCCGAGCCGAGCCGAGCCGAGCCGAGCCGAGCCGAGCCGGCCCCGCCGCACCGGCCGCAGCCCCGCCGGTCCCCGCCGCACCGAGCCGCGCCGGGCGGAGCGGAGCCGCCGCGCCGGGGCCGCCCCGGGCCGGGCCATGCGCTGAGGCCGCCGCGCCGCCCGCAGCCAAGGGCGGATCCCGGGCAGGACACGGTGAGGCGGCGGGCACCGCAATGCGACCGGCGCGGCGGGGGCCGGGGGAGCGCGGGGACCGGGGGTGCCGCGGGCACGGGCGGGGAGCGGCGCGGGGGGACCCGCGAGCCTGCCCCGCCATCTGCCCGTGCCCTTCTGCCGCCTCCCCATCTCCATCCCGAGCGGGATGCTCGTCCCTCCCTCCCGCCCCTTCTGCTGCTCCTCCATCTCTCCATCCTGCCCCTGCTGCCTCTCCATCCCTGCTCTTCCCCTGAGCGCGGTGCTCGTCCACTCTGCTCTTCCTCTGCCCTTCCGACCTCCATCCTGCCCCTTCTCCTGCCCCTTCATCCCTCCATCCCGCCCTTCCCTGCCCCTCCATCTTCACCCTGCCCCTGCCCTGCTCTCCATCCTGACCCCCAGGTCGCCACCAGTGTCACCTCCCGTGCTGGGGCCTGAGTGGGAGGGTGCTGGGTGGTCCTGGGGGTCCTGGGGGCTCCTAGGTGGTCCTGGGTGGTCCTTGGGGTTCCTGGGAGTTCAGAGCCCCCCGGCAGGATCAGGCCCGGGTGGTCCTTGCCCACGAGCTGAGGGGGGGCCGTGCTCCGGACCCTCGGGCACCAGGGACTGTTGGCATCGGGCTGCTGCTGGCCACAGGCCGTGGGGTCACCCCAAAGAGCCCCCCAGGTCCTGTGAGGGTCCGTCCAGCCCAACCCCTCTCCTCAGCACCCCATGGCAGGGCTGTGAGACCGGGGGCACTTCTGGCTGTGCCAGGACAGGTGGAACAAGTGGGATGGAACAGGCAGGTGGGATGGGACAGGTGGGATGGGACAGGTGTGACAGGGTGGGACCATTGCCAGCCCCGGCCAAGACTGGACGTTCCCACGCACCAGCTCAGCCCCGGCTCCTGCTCCAGCCCCAGCCCCCGGGTGCTGGTGATGCTCCCAGTGTCACCACGATGGGATCCCTCCATGGGATGGGATGAGATGGGATGAGATGGGATGAGCCCCTGGCTGCCCCAGGCCGCGGGGATGAGCTCCTCCAGCTCCCAGCCTCACCTGGCTCTGGTGTTTGGGGACATGCCCGGGTTTTGGGGCTGCTTTGAGGGGTCCGGACCCCCCGGTGCCCGGGGGTGGGAAGGAGCTGGTTCCCCTGGAGATGCTCAGGGATGCAGGAGCTGCCGTGCCCAGGACAGCCACCAGCACCGGGCTGTTTGGGGCACTTTGCTGTCCCCTTCCCTGAGCTGGGGTGGCAGGAGTGGAGCTGGCTGGGGACAGTCCTTCCCCAGTGCTCAGGTCCCCTTCCCTCCCCTCCTTCCCCTCACTCTGTGACTGAACACTGTCCCGTGGTGGGTTTAATGTCCCCAAGGCTGTGTAGGGGTCCCACAAAAACTGGGGACCCTCCTGGTGCTGCCACCCCTGCGCTGCACTGGGGGAACTGGAGCAGGGCCCAGCCTGAGGCTCGGCACTGGTGGCTCTTTGTGCCCCCTCATGTCACACTTGGGGGGCACTGGGGACCTCGCCCAGGTCCAGGTGTCCCCTGTGGGTGGGCACCGAGATTTGGCAGCTTGAGGGTGGTCAGGGGGGGGTCTCTGACCCACTGCCCACTCCCCACAGCCATGCCACGCTCCTTTCCTGCACTCCTCAGTGCATCCCTGGGGTGGGAGCAGAGCAGAGCGATGGCACAGGGAGTGACAGGAGTGGCAGAGGTGACAGGACGCCAGCAGCGTGGCCTGCGCGTGGAAGGGCACCTCTGTACCAGCCAGGCGCTCCAGGTGCCACCGTGTCCTCCCCTGGCCAGTGACCGCCCTGCAGAGCTGCTCCCGCTGCCCGGGCGGGCTCGGGGGGTCCCTGCCCAGCGAATCCCCCCCCCCAGCAGCCTGGGCAGCAGCTGCGGTGCCGGTGGCCACGCTCGGCCATATGGCCACAGCGGGCGGCCGGTAAAAATAACCGAGGCGGCTGCACCCCGAGCCGGCCGGCAAGGGCGTCCCAAGGGCAGCGAGCCCAGCTCCTGACCGGGGCTGCATCTCAGGGGGGGACACCCGCTGGATTTGGGGGGGGGGGTGACACCTCCCTGTGTCCCCTCCCCCGCAGCAGCCGTGACTGCGGGGCAAGATGCCGGAGCAGAGCAACGATTACCGGGTGGTGGTGTTCGGAGCCGGAGGCGTGGGCAAGAGCTCGCTGGTGCTGCGCTTCGTCAAGGGGACCTTCCGTGACACCTACATCCCCACCATCGAGGACACCTACCGGCAGGTGATCAGCTGCGACAAGAGCGTGTGCACGCTGCAGATCACCGACACCACGGGCAGCCACCAGTTCCCGGCCATGCAGCGCCTGTCCATCTCCAAGGGCCATGCCTTCATCCTGGTCTTCTCGGTCACCAGCAAGCAGTCGCTGGAGGAGCTGAAGCCCATCTACCAGCAGATCGTGCAGATCAAGGGCAGCGTGGAGAGCATCCCCATCATGCTGGTGGGCAACAAGTGCGACGAGACGCAGCGCGAGGTGGAGAGCAGGGAGGGGGAGGCCATGGCCAAAGAGTGGAAATGCGCCTTCATGGAGACCTCGGCCAAGATGAACTACAACGTCAAGGAGCTCTTCCAGGAGCTGCTGAACCTGGAGAAGAGGAGGAACGTCAGCCTCACCATCGACGGGAAGCGCTCCAGCAAGCAGAAGAGGACAGACAAAATCAAGGGGAAGTGCAGCATCATGTAGAGCCCCGGACTGGCCCGCGCCCCCCACACCCCCCACCCCCAAAAATCCGGATACCCCCCCTCCCTCGCCCCCGCCCCACGGCTGGACGTGGCAGTGGCATCGCAGCGGGACCGTCCCTCGTCCTCCGTGTGCCATCACTGTGACTGTGCGGAGCCCTGCGCTCGGCCCGGGGCCCGGGGGTGAAGACGGGGCCGAGCCGAGGGACACCGCCCTGGGCACGGCAGCACCGGGGACTCGCCACCGGGACACCCGGAGCGCCCCCGCCATGCGCTCACAGCACAACCGGTGCCACCGGGCCCGGCCCCCGCCGCTCCTCGCGGGAGGGAAGGACGGTGCCACGTGGGGGTGGCGGTGTCACCTTTGGGGACAGTCCCCCGCGCCCCCGTCCCCACGCCATAGCGCTCTGCTCCTGCGGGCAGAGACCCGGGGCGGGGGCAGCCCCTGCGCGGTGCCCGTGTCCCCATCCTGGTGCCATGACCCCCCAAAACCCCCAGCCCCGTCTGCCACCACAGCCCCCCCAGCCCGGCACCGTGACCCCTTTGTCCCCCAGCCTCGTGGTGGTGCCGGGAGCCCCCCCAGCCCCACGGTGGTGCCATGGCCCCCCCGCCCCTTCCCCGAGCCCCCCAGCCCCACGGTGGTGCCAGGAGCCCCCCAGCCCCACCCTGGCCCCGCAGGTCCCCCCCGTGTCCCCTCCTCATCCGCCGGTGCCGCAGCCGGAGCCGCCAGCCCAAGCACAAAGCATCGGGTCCGCGGGAGGTCCTGACCCAGCACAATCCTGGCGAGCTCCGGCGGGAGACCCCCGGCCCCGCACCCGCGGTGCCCCGCTGGTGGCACCAGTGCCACCCTGTCCTCAGAGTCCCCTCCCCTCGCGGGGTGGCCCCGCACCCCCGGGACCCCCCCCCCCGACACCTCCAGCTCTGGCGCAGCCCCGCTTGTCCCCCCGTCCCCCCCACCCCCGGCCGGAGCGGGGTCCCCGCGCTGTCACCAGCCCCTCGTCCCCTCGAGGTTTGTCCCCTCGCTCCGGCCCCGCTCCTTGTCCCGGGGTGTCCCCGAGGGGGTGTCCCCGGGCAGGCCGAGCCCCCCCAGCTCCCCGCACTCCCCCCCCCCCCCCCCCCCCCGGCTTTTTACAGGAGGATCCGAGCGCCCAGGGGACAAGGTGACGATGTAGCCTTTATTCTAGAAATAGTCTTCCTTCAATAAAGAGACGAGAAACGCTCCCGCGTCCCGCGGAGCCGCCCCCGGCCCGGCCGGGAGCCACGGGGGGGTCCCGGGAAGGGGGGCGAGGTGAGTGGGACGTGACGCGTGTGTGACGTGTGGTCACTGTCCCTGGGGACAGCCACGGCTCCGTGGGGTGGCCACGGATACGCGTGTGCAGGTGTGGGACACGTGACATGTGTGACATTTGTGTGCGTGTGATCTGTGACGTGTGTGACACGTGTGCGGTGTGTGCAGGGCCGTGTGTGTGTGTGTGTGTGTGACACGTGACGTGTGACATTTGTGTGTGTGTGTGACACAAATGTGACATTTGTATGTCTGTGTGACATGTGTGACATTTGTGTGACACGTGTGACACGTGTGGGGTGTGTGCAGGGCCGTGGGCACGTGTGGGATGTGTGACATGTGTGACATTTGTGTGTGTGGCATATGCCATCTTTGTGTGTGTGTGTGTGTGACATATGTGACATTTGTGTGTGACATGTGACATTTGTGTGATGTGTGACATGTGTGACATTTGTATGTGTGTGACATTTGTGTGTGTGACACGTGTGACGCGCGTGTCGCTGTCCCCCCGTGTCGTTGTCCCCCATTGTCGCTGTCCCCCATTGTCGCTGTCCCCCATTGTCGCTGTCCCCACTGTCCCTGTCCCCATTGTCCCTGTCCCCCATTGTCCCTGTCCCCATTGTCCCTGTCCCCCATTGCCGCTGTCCCCATTGTCCCTGTCCCCCATTGTCGCTGTCCCCCATTGTCGCTGTCCCCCATTGTCTCTGTCCCCATTGTCACTGTCCCCCATTGTTACTGTCCCCCATTGTCCCTGTCCCCATTGTCGCTGTCCCCCATTGTCTCTGTCCCCCATTGTCGCTGTCCCCCATTGTCTCTGTCCCCATTGTCCCTGTCCCCCATTATCCCTGTCCCCATTGTCTCTGTCCCCATTGTCCCTGTCCCCCATTGTCGCTGTCCCCCATTGTCGCTGTCCCCCATTGTCGCTGTCCCCATTGTCTCTGTCCCCCATTGTCGCTGTCCCCCATTATCCCTGTCCCCATTGTCTCTGTCCCCATTGTCCCTGTCCCCCATTGTCCCTGTCCCCCATTGTCTCTGTCCCCCATTGTCGCTGTCCCCATTGTCACTGTCCCCCATTGTTACTGTCCCCCATTGTCCCTGTCCCCATTGTCTCTGTCCCCATTGTCCCTGTCCCCCATTGTCCCTGTCCCCCATTGTCTCTGTCCCCCATTGTCCCTGTCCCCATTGTCTCTGTCCCCATTGTCCCTGTCCCCCATTGTCCCTGTCCCCCATTGTCTCTGTCCCCCATTGTCGCTGTCCCCCATTGTCGCTGTCCCCATTGTCGCTGTCCCCCATTGTCGCTGTCCCCCATTGTCTCTGTCCCCCATTGTCGCTGTCCCCCATTGTCGCTGTCCCCCATTGTCCCTGTCCCCCATTGTCCCTGTCCCCCATTGTCGCTGTCCCCATTGTCGCTGTCCCCCATTGTCGCTGTCCCCCATTGTCGCTGTCCCCCATTGTCTCTGTCCCCCATTGTCGCTGTCCCCCATTGTCGCTGTCCCCATTGTCGCTGTCCCCCATTGTCGCTGTCCCCCATTGTCGCTGTCCCCCATTGTCCCTGTCCCCCATTGTCGCTGTCCCCATTGTCCCTGTCTCCCATTGTCGCCGTCCCCCATTGTCGCTGTCCCCCATTGTCGCTGTCCCCATTGTCGCTGTCCCCCATTGTCGCTGTCCCCCATTGTCGCTGTCCCCCATTGTCTCTGTCCCCCCCGCCCGTTCCCGCGCGTGCCCGTGGGGAGGGGGCGGGAGCGCGGCGCTTGCGTCATCACGCCCTGGTTGCCATGGAAACCAGCGCAGCTCGGCGGGCGCGGGAGCCGCGTGGGCCCCGGGAGGGGGGGGGGGGGGGAACGGGGGAACGGGGGGGGGCACCGAGAGCCAGGGCAAGGGCACGGCTCGGGGGGATGGCAGGGAACCGTGGGGACGGCAGGGATCCGTGGGGGTGGGCACGGGTCCGTGGGGATTACAGAGATCCATAGGGATGGGCAGGGATCCATAGGGATAGGCAGGGATCTGTGGGGACGGCAGGAATCTGTGGATATGATCATGTATCCCTGGGGATGGTCATGGATCCATAGGGGTGGTTGTGCATCCATAGGGATGGTTATGGATCCGAGGGGATGGCACAGGTATGAGGGCATGGTCATGGATCCATAGGGATGATCATGGATCCATGGAGGTTGTCATGGATGTGTGGGAACAGCCCCAGCTCTATGGGAATGGCAGGGCTCTGTTTGGACAGCCACAGACAGACAGACACACAGACAGGTCCGTGGGGACAGTCACGGCTCTGTGAGGACATCGCGGTTCCGTGGGGACAGTGCCAGCTCTGTGGGACGGTCACAGATCCATGGGGGCGGTCACAGCTCCGTGGGGACAGTGCCAGCTCCGCAGGGATGGCACCGCTCCCTGGCACTGCCGTGGGCACTGCTCCTGTCCCTTTGTCCCTTCTGTGCCCTGGGAGGGTCCGGGGCCCTCTGTGGGTGCCACGGCAGGACACTGGGACAGGCACAAGCGGGCATGGGGACACTTGGGGCCAGTCCCCACCTGCTGGGACCCCTCAGGTATTTGGGGTGGCACCATCACATCAAAACCTGGAGCTCTTCCAGAGGGTCCACAACGCCTTGGGGCAGAAAATCTCAGCCTCCCTCCATTCCCGGTTCTCCCATTTCCCATCTCTGTCCCCTGTGTCGCACTGTCCCCCACCTAACGGGGACCTGTGCCCGCCGTGTCACCCCGGTCCTGCCGCAGCCCCGGGTGTCCCTCGGGCTGCTCCCAGGGATGGCCTCCCCCGGGAACCGCTGAGTCCCTGCAGCCCCCCTAAAACCCATCCTGAGCCCCCAAAAATCAGCGCAGGACGGCGAGGGAGGATCCTCGCAGGGCGCCCTGAGCCTCCCCCGGGTCCAGGCTTTCAATTAACAAAAGCTTCTCCTGAGCGTTAATTAGCGGGATGAGCCATGGGATGAGCTGCCCGTTCTTCCCGTCCCTCCACCCGCCGCCACAAATTCCACAAATCCACATTTTGGGACCCAAACCAGCTGCTGGCATCGGTGCCGTGTGGAACATTGTCCTTCGTGTCCCCCACCGAGGGGACACCGCGGCCCTGGCACCCCTCGGGGTGTTCCCCACGCCCGGTGCTGCCCATCTGCAGGAAAAGCGGATTAGGAGCCGGCGGGACATATGGGAGCAAACTGGATTAAGGGGAAAATCAGCCTTCTTCCCGCTAACAGGATTATGGAGTTTTCAGCCCCATTCGCCAGGGTTGTGCCCGAGGTGAGGACGGCCCGCGCTTGGCATTTGGCATTCCTCCACCTCAATTCCTGCTGGGATCACAGCTGGAATGCTGCGTGTGGCCCCGCAGACTGGGATGCGCTGGGAAGCGGCGGCTGCAGCCCGGGGACGTGGCTGTGTCCCCCCACGGCGACTCCCGAGGGGACTCCGGGCCCCCCTCGCCCCGCCGGGACCAGGCACCACCGGGACCCGCCGGGCGCGCTCGCCCGGTGCCTGTGGCAGCCGGGGGGGAATCAAAGCCTCGATTCAGGGCGTGATTTCCGCTCCCCCCCCGCTGCCAGCGTGACTCCCGCCCGCTGCTGATTCATCCCCACGGATTTTCCCCTCGGTTCCCAGGGGCAGCAGCTCCCCAGGGTGGGGGCAGAGCGAGGCTGCGACCCCCGGCACGCAGGGCTGGGCAGAGTCGGGCTGGGAAGGGATGCTCGGGGGGATTTGGGGCGCCCCAAGTCCTGTAATGGGGTCACAGAGGGGTCTGTGGGACTCGTAGCCTTTCCTGCGGGGACCAGCAGCCACGCAGCCCTCGGGGGTCCTGCTGGAAACAGGGGGTGACCCTGCGCTGGGGCCTCTCCTGGGGTCGCTGGGGTGCATCCAGGAGATCGATCCCGCATCCCCCCGCATCCTGCGCCCCTCACTGTCGGGGGCACGGTGAGTGGGGGGGGTCCCGGCAGCACCGCCCCCGCCGGCGATGGGCAGGGCGAGAGGGGCCGGCGGGCGGGGCAGCGCCCCCGTGCTCTGGGGGTGTCGCAGGGCAGCGCCGGGGGCTCACGGGGGGATCCGGCCTGGGGGATCCCGGGGAGACCTTGGGGGGCACAAGGGGACATCGCCCACCGGGGAATGGCCGGGGACCCCAGGCTGTAGCCTCCCGGTGCTCCGCCCACCTCATTAATATTAATGAACTATCCACGTAACCACGCCCCATTTCCCGCCCCCCGCGATGATTGGTTTATCCTCCCGCCGCTCCTCCGCCGGCCCCGCCCCCTCCCCGCCCTCCCTCCGCGCCGCCGCCGCAACCGAACTTGGCGGCCTCTTCTGGCCCCGCCCTCCGGCCGGACCTCCCCCCGCGCGCCGCGCTCCGCGGCCTCCCATTGGCTGAAGGCGCTGTCCGTCAGGCGCGGAGGGGCGGGGCCGGCGCCGCCCGCGGGCCAGCAGGGTGCGTTGCGCCGCGCGGTGTCTGAGGCGGCGGCTCCGCTCCGCGCCCGCCGCGCCCGCTCCCGCCGGTACCGGTGAGGAGCCGCCGCGAATGGGGCGGGACTGCCGGGGACAGCGGGAGGGAACGCCCGGCTGGCTCAGGCCGCGGCTCGGAGGAGCCCCCGCCCCGGCGCGGCCCTGCCCGGGGCCCCTCTCCACCCCGGAGGGGGGGGGGGGGTGGAGAGCGGCGGGGCTGGGCCGGGGGAGCCCGGGGAGGCTGAGGGGGCTCCGGGCGGGGTGAGAGGAGCTGGGCTGGGGCTGAGGGGCGGCGGGAGGTTCTGGGAAGGACGAGGGGGTGTTGGGGATCGGGGGGCTCCGGGAGGGCTGGGGGTGTGGGGGGCATTGGGGAGGGGGCTCGGGGGGAGCTGGGCAGGAGCGGGGTGCGAGCGGAGAAACCCTGGGCGGGTTTGGGGACAGGCCGGGGTGGGGGTTCGGGGGTGCTGGGGGGGCCAAGGGGAGGGTTCGGGGGTGCTGGAGCCCGGCACGGGGTGGGCAGCTGGGTGGGATTTCGGCACAAGGCTCAAAGGCGACGTGGGGGTGTTTGGGGGGCACACAGAGGGGCTGCGGTGGGATTTGGGGAGGGGTCTGCGGGTTTTTGGGTGAGCGAATTGAGGGGACGGGGGGCAGAGGGGGGCACCGAGGGGACGTGAGGGACATCTCTGACAAGGGACACTGAGGACCCATGAGGGGCAGGGCTCGGGGCCGGCTCCTTGGCAAGTTGGGTGACTTAATGGTGAATCCAGAGCGTGTTTTGGGGTGTAAAAAAAAAAAGGAGGTTGGGAGCTCGGCAGGGCCATCCAACATCACAGAATTGACTTGTTTTGTTTCCCGCGTGCGAGTTGAGGGTGGGTTGGTGAGGAGAGGAGCAGAGGACAGCGCTGGGATCCCCCCGGATCCCGGCAGGATTCGGGGAATTGTGTGGGTTACATAAAGGAGGGGTGGCTGCAGGATCTGGGTTTTGTGTTATTGAGGTGTAGAGGAGGGAAGTGGGTGCCGCAGACAAAGGGAGAGAGAGAGAGAAAATCGGAGAGAAAATCAGAGAGGAATCAGAGAGAAATCGGAGAGAAATCTGTCTCCTGCTCCTCACTCCCCATGGGGAGCTGCGTCCTTGAGGAGTTGGGGGAGCTGTGGGTACAAAGCTGGGATTTGCTGGGCTCTGGCCATCAGGTGTGGCCTTAAACCAAAGCCAAGCTGGCTGGGCTGGAGCTGGGTCTGCTCTGCTGCTGTTTGGAGGAAGTTATTGTGGATAAATCGTTTTTTGGTTTTTTTTTTTTGGTAAAACTGGCAACCTGCAGCTTCTCGTGATGCGTTCAATGGGGGTGATTCCTACCAGGAGAACACAAGAGTCGGCAACTCCGAGTTTAATCCGAGTAAACTCCAGGTTTTTTAGCGGTGATTTCTTGGTTTTCTTCAGCTTTTCAGAGCCCAGTGGCTTCTGAGAGCTGAAGCTCCTCGGGGCAGGTTCCACAGGTCTTTGTCTCCCTGCCATGTGGGATATCCACAGGCAGGTGAGCACATCCTTGAGCCACAAAACAAATCCATTGCTTGGAATTTGTCACTCTGTAACCACCGTTGTTTTTATGAGGGGGTGAAAAAAAAAAGGTCCAAACACCCCCCCCGGGAAAATCCAAATCAATACAATTAAACAGAGCTGGTTATCCCGGTTTTTTTTTTTGTTTTTTTTTGTTTTTTTTTCCTCCTGCCATCTGTGGCTGTGACACGAATGGAAATGGCTCTTTTGTGTGCCTGACACAGTTTTGGTGCCCATTCCCTTTTTTTTCCCTGCTGCCCTGCAGGGAATTCGGGAGGGAATTCCCACATCCAGGGCTGATCCTGCTCTGGAAGGATGGAGGGGGGGAGTGTGACAGGGACAAGGAGCTTTGTCCCCTGCCCGTGCCACTTCCCATCCCTGCCCTTGGCTCCAGGGGAGCTGGACACACTTGGGAAAAACTGAATTTATGGCAGTTTCCTGAATTTATGGCAGCTTCATGACTGATTTTGTGGCACTTTCCTGACTGATTTTAGGAAGTTTCCTGATTTCATGGCAGTTTCCTGATATTGATTTTTGTGGCACTTTCCTGACTGATTTTGTGGCAGTTTTCTGATTTTGTGACAGTTTTCTGATTTTGTGGCACTTTCCTGACTGATTTTAGGAAGTTTTCTGATTTTATGGCAGTTTCCTGATATTGATTTTGTGGCAGCTTCCTGAGTGATTTTATGGCAGTTCCCTGATTTTTGTGGCAGTTTCCTGATACTGATTTTTGTGGCAGTTTCCTGATATTGATTTTGTGGCACTTTCCTGATATTGATTTTGTGGCAGTTTCCTGATATTGATTTTGTGGCACTTTCCTGATTTTATTGCAGTTTCCTGATTTTAGGAAGTTTCCTGATACTGATTTTGTGGCAGTTTCCTGATACTGATTTTGTGGCAGTTTCCTGATACTGATTTTATGGCAGTTTCCTGATTTTTGTGGCAGTTTCCTGATATTGATTTTATGGCATTTTCCTGATTTTAGGAAGTTTCCTGGTGGGGTTTTTTTGCCAGTTTCCTGAGTTTTTTTGGCACTTTCCTGTTTTTTTCTGGCACTTTCCTGGCTTTTTTGGCACTTTCCTGGGTTTTTTTTGGCACTTTCCTGTTTTTTCTGGCACTTTCCTGTTTTTTTGGGGCAGTTTCTTGTTTTTTAGGTCTCGTGGCTGTTCCTGCCCCGTTGCAGGCAGGGCTGCCTGAGCTCCAGCTCTGTCATCTCTGCATTTTCCCCCCCTTGGGGTCACTCTGGGTCCCTGCAGGGCTCCCAGTGGCCACTTGGCCACCGATCAGGGGCTGGGGAAACTTTTTGGGGCAAAATGGTGACCATTTAAAAAAGAAAAAAAAATTAATAATAATAATTTCCTTGCCTTTTCATCCCTAAAAATGAGGGTGGGACGATGGGGATGGTTTGGTTGGAGGAATTCCCAGAGCTGGCACAGGACTGGGTGACCCAAAAAAAAAAAAAAAAAAGGAAAAAAGGGGAGGAATTCTCTGATTGTTTGGGGATTCTTGTGCCTGGAAAGAGAGAGTGAGGAGAGGGGAAAAAAGGGATTTATAAAATTAATAAATTTATAAATTTATTGAACATGGTGTGAGATAAGTGAGGGAGCTGCTCGAGGTTGTAGATCCAGAGTTGTTTTCCTCATTTTTGGGAGAATCCAGAGGAGTTGAGGTCACCAGAAATCCTGGAATATTTTATTTATTTATTTTTTTTAAAGCCCATCCTGACATGGGCAGGGACATTTTCCACTCCCCAAAGCCCAGAATTCCAACCAATGTAAAGATCTCACAGTTGAGCTTTGAGGTTGGAAAGTCTGATCCCAATCTCCTGGAATTCCTGGAGTGGTAAAAAAATCTTAATTCTGATATCCTGGAATTTCTGGAGTGGTGGAAACCTTTTAATTCCAATTTCCTGGAATTCTTGGGGTGGTGGAAACCTATTAATTCCAATATGGAATTTTGGGATTGTGGGATTTTGGGATTGTGGAATTTTGGGATTGTGGAATTTTGGGATTGTGGAATTTTGGGATTGTGGAATTTTGGGATTGTGGAATTTTGGATTTGTGGAATTTTGGAATTGTGGAATTGTGGAGATTTTCAGTGTCCAGAGCTGAAAACATTCCCCAGGTCCCATAAAAAATTTGGATTTTTAGGGAATTTCCAGGAGCTGCAAACGCCAAAAAAACCCCTCAGCTCCAATTCCACATCCCAGAGAGCACGCTGGGAAACGGAATTATTATTAATAATGAACTAATATTCGTTAATAATGAGATATTGTTAGTTAAAAATGAGCTATTATTAGTTATTAATGAGTTATTATTAGTTAATAATGAGTTATTGTTAGTTAATAATCAGTTATTATCAGTCAATAATCAGTTATTATCAGTCAATAATCAGTTATTATTAGTCAATAATGAGTTCTTATTAGTCAGTAATGAGTTATCAGTCCCTAATGAGTTATTATCAGTCATTAATGATTCATTAACGTTCCTGGTGGCAATGGGCGCTCGTTCCCCGCTGTCTCTCAGGTGATCCCAGGCCTGGGCTCAGCTCAGCCCAGAGCTTGGTTTGATTGATTCCATTGATTCCATTGATTCCAGTGATTCCATGGATTCCATTGAGTTCATTGATTCCATTGATGTCATTGATTCCATTGATGTCATTGATTCCATTGATTCCATTGAGTTCATTGATTCCATTGATGTCATTGATTCCATTGATTGATTTCATTGGTGTCATTGGTTTCATTGATTTCATTGATTTCATTGATTTAAATGATTCCATTGATTTCAATGATTCCATTGATTCCATTGATTTCAATGATTCCATTGATTTCAATGATTCCATTGATTCCATTGATTTCAATGATTCCATTGATTCCATTGATGTCATTGATTCCATTGATGTCATTGATTCCATTGATGTCATTGATTCCATTGATGTCATTGATTCCATTGATTTCAATGATTCCATTGATTCCATTGATGTCATTGATCTGGGAATTCATTAAATCCATTTCTACCCCCTGCAATAATTTGGGAAAGTTTTTATTTTGTTTTTCTTGTCCATTGAACAATTCCTGCTGGGCTTTAACCCTGCCCTGCTCACCCCGAGCCCGGCAGCTGCAGCAGGAATTCTCTGGGGTTTTATTTATTTATTGAATTTCCTCCACTCTGAGTTATTTCTATTGTATTGTATTTTATTTCTATTTTATTGTATTGTATTGTATTTTATTTTAGTGTATTCTATTCCATTCTATTCCATTCTATTCCATTCCATTTTATTCTATTCCATTTTATTCTATTTTATTTTATTTTAGTTGCTGGCTGTTTTTACTCCATAAATGCTCACGTGGCTCCCTGGAGCAGTTGTGATTCAATTCCCAAACAAACGCTGGGAATTTGAACAAAC
Organism: Sturnus vulgaris; assembly: GCF_052056855.1. Classification (NCBI taxonomy): domain Eukaryota; kingdom Metazoa; phylum Chordata; class Aves; order Passeriformes; family Sturnidae; genus Sturnus; species Sturnus vulgaris. The sequence goes on along the minus strand of NC_142268.1, from coordinate 2,149,399 downwards.
TTTTCCACCAGGGAGAAAAACGAGGGAGACTTTATTTCCTTTTTATTTTTATTTTTTTTATGTTTTAATTTTAATTAATTCATTTTTGGCCAGGCTGAGGATCACAGGTTGTGTTTCCAGCTGGGGAATTGTCCCAGTTTGGGGGTTCAGGATCCGGGGTTTGCATTTCCAGGGATCGATTTTCCTGTAAAATCCACGGAACGATTCCCCTGCTCTGACCCCAATTCAACCTCGCCCTTCCCATCCCGTGGGTTATGGGATCCTCAGCCTTTGGTTTGATTTGTTTTGGGATAATCTCACCCCTCTCAGCTGGGAAAGGGATGGAAAATTCCTGGGAAATGGGAAATGGGATGGAGAATTCCTGAGAAAGGGGATGGAGAATTCCTGAGGGAGTTGGGAAAGGAGAATTCCTGAGAGATGGGAAAGGGATGGAGAATTCCTGAGAAATGGGAAAGGGGATGGAGAATTCCTGAGAGATTTGGGAAGAGGCTCAGCCTGGAGAAAAGCAGGATCTGGGAAAGGGCTGGAAGTTCCTAAGGGAAACTGGGAAGGGGATGGAGAATTCCTGAGAGAGTTGGGAAGGGGTTGGACAATTCCTGAGAAATGGGATGGAGAATTCCTGAGAGAGTTGGGAAGGGGTTGGACAATTCCTGAGAAATGGGATGGAGAATTCCTGAGAGATTTGGGAAAGGGATGGAGAATTGGAAAAGAATTGGAATAGAATTGGAATGGAAATTGAATGGAATTATTGAATGGAATGGAAGTGGAATGGAATGATTGAATTGTGGCCCGTGGGCCGTGTGGAGGCCGCTGCGGGCCGGGATTTTTGGGCAGTGGCCGAGGGGCGGTGTCGGCTGTGCCGGCCCAGCGGGGCAGGGCTGGGCTCGGCTGCGGCACAGGAGGCTCCGGGGCCTCTGCAGAGCCCGGGGAATGGGGGTGACACTGAGGGGACAGCGAGACCCCCCGCCTTGGCTGGGAATCCATTTCCTCCCCGCCTTGGTTCGGCCTCTCCCAAAAACTTCCCGGCCCTGCAGCGCCTGCCCCATCCCGGAGCCATTCCCGCCCTCCATCCCCATCCCGGAGCCATTCCCGCCCTCCATCCCCATCCCGGATCCATTCCCGCCCTCCATCCCCATCCCGGATCCATTCCCGCCATTCCCATCCCGGATCCATTCCCTCCATCCCCATCCCGGAGCCATTCCCGCCCGCCATTCCCATCCCCGGAGCCGTTCCCTCCATCCCCATCCCGGAGCCGTTCCCTCCATTCCCATCCCGGGTCCATTCCCGCCATTCCCATCCCGGCTCCATTCCCGCCATTCCCATCCCGGGGCCGTTCCCGCCATTCCCATCCCGGATCCATTCCCGCCATTCCCATCCCGGGAATTCTCTCTCGGCAATCCCTGTGCGGCCACAGCGCCATTGCCCGCATTTCCCCCCGAGCTTTTACCAGATTTCCCTCCAAACCACCGAGGATTTTCCTGAATTTCCCTCCAAACCACCGAGGTTTTTTTTCCCCGGATTTACTTCCAAAACTTCGAGGTTTTTTCCCAGATTTCCCTCCAAACTTCTGCGATTTTTCCTACATTTACCTCCAAAACACCAAGGTGTTTTTTCCCGAATTTCCCTCCAAACCTTTGAGATTTTTTTCCCGAATTTATCTCCAAACCTCCGAGCTTTTACTTGGATTTACCTCCAAACCCCCGAGTTTTTTTTCCTGGATTTACCTCCAAACTTTCAAGGTTTTTCCCAGATTTCCCTCCAAATCACTGAGGATTTTCCTAAATTTCCCTCCAAACCTTCGAGGTTTTTTTCCTGGATTTACCTCCAAACCACCAAAGTTTTTCCTAGATTTCCCTCCAAACTTTCAAGGTTTTTCCTTAATTTCCCTCCAAACTCTTTGAGATTTTTCCCACATTTCCCTCCCAACCTCCGAGGTTTTTTTCCTGGATTTCCCTCCAAACTTTCGAGGTTTTTCCTGAATTTCCCTCCAAATCTTCGAGTTTTTTCCCAGATTTCCCTCCAAACCTCCAAATTTTATCCAAACCACCCCTCCCAATATCAGCTCTGGGACTCTCCCGAGTTCTCTGAACCGCTGGAAAACCTGGATTCGATTCTTTTAATTTATTTTATTTTTTTTTTTTTGCACCAGGGATGCTCACAATTCACCTCTAGTGCTGGAAAACGTGGATTCGATTTTTTAAATTTTTTTTTTTTTTGCACCAGGGATGCTCACAATGCATCTCTGGTGCTTGACAAGCCCTTTTCTATTTCGGGAATGCTCATCTGCAGGTGGAATTGGATTTCTGTTCCCATGACTGACAGCACAAACTCCATCCTGGCTGTGGCAGCTGCTGCTATTTTCAGCACTCTGCCTCTCTCCAGTATTATTCCAAAGGTGAGAAATATTTCCAGAGAGAGCGTTTTTCACACCTTAATAGGAAAAAAAAAAAAAAAAAAAAATCGGGAAAAAAAAAAAATTAAAATCACGGAATTTTGAAAGTTTTGCCACAGGGGTGAAGGACTCCGTGCAGCAAAGAGCTCGTGGAGTGGCTGGGAGCGTTAAAATGGAATTAAAATCCTTGTTGGAATGGGGAAAATCGACTTAAAACTGGGCTGCCATGAAGATATTCCTCAGCAGCAGGCAGGGAAGAGCTGATTCCTTCTGTCCTGGCAATGCAGGAATGGGAATTATCCCAAAAATCCAAAAAAAATTAAAAAAAACCCCCCAAAACCTGCACAACAGGATGGAAGTGAGAGCTGGTATCCCTAAAAAGGTGAATGTGGGGGTGTGGAATTGGGATTTTCACCACAAATGGGGCTCACACACAGGAGCTGCCCGAGGCAGGGAGAGAGTTACAGCTCAGATCCTAATTAATTGATTAATTAATTAATTAGCGATCAGGCTCGGGAAACTCGGGAGAGTCCCAGAGCTGATATTGGGAGGGGTGGTTTGGGTAAAATTTGGGTGTTTGGAAGGAAATTCAGGAAAAATCTCGAAGGTTTGGAGGGAAATCCAGAAAAAAAATCAAAGGTTTGGAGGGAAATTCAGGAAAAATCCAAAAGAGTTTGGAGGTAAATTAAGGAAAAGCCTTGAAAGTTTGGAGGGAAATCCGGGAAAAAACGGTCGGAGATTGGGAGATAAATCTGGGAAAAACCTCGGAGGTTTGGAGGGAAATTCAGGAAAAAACCTCGGAGGTTTGGAGGGAAATTCAGGAAAAAAACCCCTCAGAGATATGGAGATAAATTCGGGAAAAAAACCTCGGGGGTTTGGAGGTAAATTCAGGAAAAAACCTCGAAGGTTTGGAGGGAAATCCGGGAAAAACACCTTGGAAGTTAGGAGGAAAATCTGGGGAAAAAAAAAAATCAGAGGTTTGGAAGGAAATCCGGGGAAAAACCTCGGTGGTTTGGAGGGAAATGCAGGAAAAACCTCGGAGGTTGGGAGATAAATTCAGGAAAAATCTCCAAGAGTTTGGAGGTAAAATAAGGAAAAACCTCGAATGTTTGGAGGGAAATCTGGGAAAAACACCTTGGAAGCTTGGAGGGAAATTCAGGAAAAATCTCAGAAGTTTGGAGGGTAAATCCAGGAAAAAACCTCGGAGGTTTAGAGGGAAATCCGTGAAAAACTTCGGTGCTTGGGAGGTAAATTCAGGAAAAATCTCAAAAAGTTTGGAGGTCAATCCAGGAAAAAAAACCTCAAAGGTTTGGAGGGAAATTCAGGTAAAACCTTGGAGGTTTGGAGATAAATTCGGGAGAAAACCTCGAAGGTTTGGAGGGAAATTCAGGAAAAATCCTCGAAGGTTTGGAGGGAAATTCGGGTAAAAGCTCGGGGGTGAAAGCTCGGGGATAAATTCGGGTGAAGCTCAGGGATAAATTCGGGTAAAATCCCGGGTTAAATTCGGGTAAAATCCCGGGTTAAATTCGGGTAAAATCCCGGGTTAAATTCGGGTAAAATCCCGGGTTAAATTCGGGTAAAATCCCGGGTTAAATTTGGGTAAAATCCCGGGTTCAGTTGTTCAATCGTTCCAGGCAATAATTCCATAATTCCAGGCGAGAATTCCATTCCGTTCCATAATTCCATTCAATAATTCAAGAATTCCACACAATAATTCAAGAGTTCCACACAATAATTCACGAATTCCATTCAATAATTCAAGAATTCCACACAATAATTCACGAATTCCAGGCAATAATTCCATTCAATAGTTCAACTTCAATTCCAATTCAACTTCAATTCAATTTCGATTCCATTTCAATTTCAATTTCGATTCCATTTCAGTTTCAATTCAATTCAAATTCACTTTCAATTCAATAATTCCATTTCGATTCAATTCAATTTCAGTTCCATTTCGATTCAATTCAATTCCAATTCCTTTTCAATTTCGATTCCAATTCAATTTCGATTCCAATTCAATTCCAATTCCTTTTCAATTTCGATTCCTTTTCAATTTCAATTCCAATTCAATTTTGATTCAATGGCAGGGCAGGGTTAAAGCTCTGGCTGTGGAATTTGCTGAAGCTGATTTTTCTCCCACAAACTTCCCCAAATCCAATTTTTTTTTTTTTTTTCCCTCCTTTTATTCATCTTTCCCATCCTCCAAACTCCTGTCCCTGCACACCCGAGCCCTCCCTGTGCCGTGTTTGGTGCTGGAATTACGGGTTTGGCTTCCTGCTGGGACTGGCTGTGCCCAGCAATTAAAATAAAATTAAAAACCAAAAAACAATGGCTGGGTGGGCCTGGCCACGCTCCATGGAACCCCAGAACAAATCAGAAAAGCTTTGGTCCACATCCACATTTTCCCTGAGTGTTCTGCCAGGGTTTATCCATGCAGGAATATTTTATTTTTCTCTGTTCTCCCAGATTTATCCATGCAGGAATATTTTATTTCCTCTATTCTCCCAGGTTTATCCATGCAGGAATATTTTATTTTCTCTATTCTCCCAGATTTATCCATGCAGGAATATTTTATTTTCTCTATTCTCCCAGGTTTTATCCATGCAGGAATATTTTATTTTCTCTATTCTCCCAGGTTTTATCCATGCAGGAATATTTTATTTTCTCTGTTCTGCCAGGTTTTATCCATGCAGGAATATTTTGTTTTATCCATGCAGGAATATTTTATTTCCTCTGTTCTCCCAGGTTTTATCCATGTAGGAATATTTTGTTTTATCCATGCAGGAATATTTTATTTTCTCTGTTCTCCCAGATTTATCTATTCAGGAATATTTTATTTTCTCTATTCTCCCAGGTTTATCCATGCAGGAATATTTTGTTTTATCCATGCAGGAATATTTTATTTTTTCTGAATGTTCTCCCAGGTTTATCCATTCAGGAATATTTTATTTTCTCTATTCTCCCAGGGTTTATCCATGCAGGAATATTTTATTTTTTCTGAATGTTCTCCCAGGTTTATCCATGCAGGAATATTTTATTTTCTCTGTTCTCCCAGGTTTTATCCATGCAGGAATATTTTGTTTTATCCATGCAGGAATATTTTATTTTTCTCTGAATGTTCTCCCAGGTTTTATCCATGCAGGAATATTTTTCTCCTCCGTGCTCTGGGTGGTTATAAATTCCAAATTGTAAAATTTACTCTTTCTGCGTTTTCCCAGATTGCAAATTTCAGTGGGATTATCCAAGGAAAAAAATCAATTTTTCCAGGTTTTGTCAAAGTGAAATCAGGGATGGTGAGGGCTGGCAGTGCTCCTCCTCCATTCCTTCCAGGATAACTGATTTATCCTGATTTAAAAGGATTTTGTGGAGCTGGTGGTTGCAGCAGGAATTGGAGGAGCAATTCCAGGATTTAATTCAGAAAGAATTCCAGGAGCAGAGCTGGATGGAGCTGCAGGAATTCTAAATGTGCTGGGGGGAAAAAAAAAAATTAAAATAAAAAAGAAAAAAGCTGGATTGGGAAGTGAGAGCCCATAACTCTGTCAGCTCTCTGGGAATGGGAATTTGCTGCATTCCCTGGATTCCCTGCTCTGATCCAGGTCTATAAATATCCCAGATTGCTTTTCCTGGCTGCCTCTCACAGGGATCCCCTGAGCAGAAGGGTTTGTGGAATTCCAGGGTTTTTCCAGGGCATCTTTGGAGGTTTGGTGGTGGAGCTGGGATCCCATTCCTGCCCGGATCCTGGGATATTTCCATATTCCCTGTTCTGTGGGATGGGAAACTCAGTGCCCTGGATCCATGGAATGTCCAGGGAAAGGCTGGAGAGGAGAAATTCCAGGGAAACCTCAGAGCCTAAAGGGGCTCCAGGAGAGGGATTTGGGATAAAGGATGGAATTTTGGGATGCAGGGATGGCTGGGATATTGGGAACGAATCCTTGGATTTGAGGATTCAAGACCAGGCTGGAGAAGAGAAATTCCAGGGAAATCTCAGAGCCTGAAGGGGCTCCAGGAGAGGGATTTGGGATAAGGGATGGAATTTTGGGATGCAGGAAATGGATTTAAACTGGAAAAGGGAATTTGGGTGGGATTTTGGGAAGGAATCTTTGGATGTGAGGAATCAAGACCAGGCTGGACAAGAAAAATTCCAGGGAAATCTCAGAGCCTGAAGGGGCTCCAGGAGAGGGATTTGGGATAAGGGATGGAATTTTGGGATGCAGGAAATGGATTTAAACTGGAAAAGGGAATTTGGGTGGGATTTTGGGAAGGAATCTTTGGATGTGAGGAATCAAGACCAGGCTGGACAAGAAAAATTCCAGGGAAACCTCAGTGCCACTTCCAGAGCCTAAAGGGGCTCCAGGAGAGGGATTTGGGATAAGGGATGGAATTTTGGGATGCAGGGATGGCTGGGATATTGGGAAGGAATCCTTGGATTTGAGGATTCAAGACCAGGCTGGAAAAGAAATTCCAGGGAAACATCAGAGCCTGAAGGGGCTCCAGGAAAGCTGGAGAAGGATTTGGGAAAAGGGATAGAATTTTGGGATGCAGGAAATGGATTTAAACTGGGAAAAGTGAATTTGGGTGGGATTTTGGGAAGGAATTCCTGGCTGTGAGGGTGCTGATGGAACAGGATGGAATTCCCAGAGGAGCTGTGGCTTCCCTGGATCCCTGGAATGTCCAGGGAAAGGCTGGGACAGTGGGAGGGGTCCCTGCCCTGGGGATGGGACTGGGATGGAAATGGGATGGGACTGGGATGGGGATGGGACTGGGATGGGCTTTGAGGTCCTTCCCACCCAAACCATCCCGAGATTCCCTGATCCTGGAGAGGATTTTCCCCCCATTCCCACGTCCATGATCCTCTCCAGTGGAGCACCGAGGGGTTTTGGTGCCAATCCCGAGATTTGGGAATTCAGGCTGGATTTTTTTGGAAGTCTAAAAGTCCTCGGAGGAGTTTTGGTGAGGATGATGCAGGTGGCACCCGAGCTTTTTCCATTCTCATCTGTGGAGTTTGGGATAAAAATCCCAATTTCTACCAGTTTAAACCTGGCTTTGAACACTTCTATCCCAAAATAATTTTTTTTTTTTTTTTGGTGAGGGGGAAAAGAGGAGTTTTGGTGAGGATGAGGCAGGTGGCACTCGAGGAGGATTTTTCCATTCTCACCTGTGGGATCTGGGGTATAAAACCCAATTTTTATCAGTTTAGACCTGGCTTTGAACACTTCTATCCCAAAATAATTTTTTTTTTTTTTTTTTTGGTGAGGGGGAAAGTCTAAACGAGGAAAGGTTTGGTGAGGGTGGTGCAGGTGGCACTCGAGGAGGATTTTTCCATTCTCATCTGTGGATTTTGGGATAAAAATCCCAATTTCCATCATGCAGGTCCCTCACAGCCTGAGCTGGCAGGGAATGGGGAACTGGGAATGGGGAATGGGGAAACTGGGAAAACTGGGAATGGGGAACTGGGAATGGGGAATGGGAGAACTGGGAAAACTGGGAATGGGGAACTGGGAATGGGAAAACTGGGAATGGGGAACTGGGAATGGGAAATGGGAGAACTGGGAAAACTGGGAATGGGGAACTGGGAATGGGGAATGGGGAACTGGGAATGGGGAATGGGAGAACTGGGAATGGGGAATGGGAGAATTGGGAGAACTGGGAATGGGAAAATTGGGAATGGGGAATTGGGAGAACTGGGAAAACTGGGAATGGGAGAATTGGGAATTGGGAGAACTGGGAATGGGGAATGGGAGAACTGGGAATGGGAAAATTGGGATTTGGAGCAGTCAGGCAGCAGCTGGAGGCCCCAGTGTGTGAGCTCCAGGAGGCTCAGGGAACAAAGGGATGAATTTTCCCAATTAATTCCCAAAAGGATGAATTTTCCCAATTAATTCCCAAAGGGATGAATTTTCCCAGTTAATTCCCAAAGGGATTAATTTTCCCAGTTCCCAAATAAATGGATTAATTTCCCCAATCCCAATTTTCCCCATTCCCAAGCCCTGGCACTGCCTGGAGCCTCCTGCTTGGTTTTTGTCATCCTTGGAAAAAAAAAAAAAAACCCAACCCCAAACCTGGGATAATAATTTATATTCTCTGCTCCCTGTGGGGTTTATTCCCTTAAAATTCCAGTGTGGATTTGGGATTTTTTTTTTTTTTTTTTTGCTGAGAACCGAGGGGTTCTGCAGGGATTTGGGGCTGGGAATGAAATCCTGGCTGGGTTTTATCAGAGGAATAAATTAAATAAAATTAAAGAAATTAACGAAATTAAACACTGGGAAGGTTCCTGAAGGAAAGGGATTTTTTTTTTTTTTTTTTAGGGAACTCGGGCACTTGGAAACAAAACAGAGCAAGGAACTGGTGAGGGGTGGGGGGAGAACATCTGGAATTTCTCACACATCTGTCCCTGGGGCTCCCAGATCCTCAAACCCATCCCTGAATCCCTGGATTCCTGAATTCCTGGATTATTGAATTCCTGAATTCCAGAATTCCTGGATTATTGAATTCCTGAATTCCTGGATTCCAGAATTCCTGAAAAACTGGATTCCTGAATTCTGGATTCCTGAATTATTGAATTATTGGATTCCTGAATTCTGGATTCCAGAATTCCTGGATTCCTGAATTCCTGGATTATTGAATTCCTGAGTTCCTGAAAAACTGGATTCCTGAATTCTGGATTCCTGAATTATTGAATTCCTGGATTCCTGAATTAATTCTGGATTCCTGAATTCCTGAATTATTGAATCCCTGAATCCCTGGATTTCTGAATTCCTGAAATCCTGGATTCCTGAGTTATTGAATTCCTGGATTCCTGGATTTCTGAATTGTTAAATTCCATCATTCCTGGATTTCTGAATCCCTGAATTCCTGAATTATTGGATTCCTGAATTATTGAATTCCTGAATTTCTGGATCCCTGAATTCCTGGATTCCCTCCCTTTGCTTCTGCTGTGCTGGAACTTTTTTCCCCCCTCCTCCCCATTTTTTCCCCCTTTTTTTCCTTTTTTTTTTTTGCCTTTCCCCCCTTTTTTCCCCCTTTTTTCCCCCTTTTTTCCCCCTTTTTTCCCCCTTTTTTCCCCCTTTTTTCCCCCTTTTTTCCCCCTTTTTTCCCCCTTTTTTTCCCCCTTTTTTTCCCCCCTTTTTCCCCTTTTTCCCCTTTTGCAGATGTCACCCTCAGCCTCCTGACAGAAGCACACAATGCAGCAATTTTTCCCCTCCCCTAAAATCCTGGCTGTGGCATTCCCAGCCCCCCTGGAACTGGAATTAATTTATTGTGTGGGCTTTTAATTGGCTGCAATTCTGCTCCTCTGCCTTCCTTTCCCTCAGTCTTTGTCTCTCCTTTTCTTGCATTTCCACTCACTTTAATTTTTTTTTTCTTCAATTTTTTTTTTTAATTTTTATTTTTTTAAATTTTTTTTTTTTTGTTGAAAATTCCCCTCTCCCAGCCTGGGGAATATCAGGGGTGTGGCTGCTGGAATAAATCCCATGGGATTGATGGAAAAATTGGGAATTATTTCTGCTCTTGTGCTGTGGCTGGTGCTGGTTATGGGATGGAGGGATGGGATTTTTAACCCCCTCTCGACAAAAAAAAAAAAAATTTAAAATTTCTTTTGGAATAGAAGTGTTGAAAGGGTCGAGTTGATTAAAAATTGGGATTTTTGATCCCAAACTCCAGGGATGAGCATGGAAAAATCCAGCTGGAGTGTGCCCTGCATCATCCTCACCACACTCCTCCTCTGAGGGATTTTAGGAGTTCAGGACCCCACAAAAAAAAAAAGAAAAAAACCAAAAAAACCCCAAAAAACCCAAAAAAACCCTCAAAGGCAGGGCCTGAACGTATGGAAATGTAAATAAATGTGAATAAATCAAACCTGGTGTGGGTTGAAATCGGGCTGGAATAGGATGGATTCCAGCAGGGAAAATACAGGGAAAATATTGGGAAAAAAATCAGGGAAAATATTGGGAAAAAACAGGGAAAGAAACAGGGAAAATATTGGGAAAATACAGGGAAAATGCAGGGAGAAACAGGGAAAAAACCCAGGGAAAATATTGGGAAAAAAATGGGATGATGGAGATTGGGAAAAGGAGTGAGGGGCTTTAAATAATTCTGGAATGGGCTGGATTCCAGCAGGGAAAATACAGGGGAAAAAAAAAAACCAGAAAAAACAGGGAAAATATTGGGAAAATACAGGGAAAAACCAGAGAAAATACAGGGGGAAAAAATGGAAAATACAGGGGAAAAAAATGGAAAATACAGGGAAAACCAGGGAAAATACAGGGGGAAAAAGGGAAAATAAAGGGGGAAAAAAGGGAAAATACAGGGAAAAACGGGGGGGAAAAAACGGGAAAAAAAAAGAAAAAAAAAAAGGGAAAAGCAGGTCTGGTGGAAATGGGGAAAATGTTTTTGGTGCTGCAGCTCAGAGCTGGGATTCCCTGCAGGATCCTCTCAATGGCTGAAATTTCTCTTTTTTTTTTTATTTCAGGTTTGTCCTTCCCCCTCCTGCTGAAGGTGCCACAGGAGCTGGGCTCACCTGGCCAGGTAAGGGCAGCACCCCCAGACCCCAAAACTGCTCCTGTCCCTGCAGGAAATCACAGTTGGTGGTGGGGACACACAAAAACCTCATGTGGATCTCTAAATTAAAAAAAAAAAATTCGATTTTCCATCATTTTTCCATGGAATTCCTTGATCCTTCCATCCCAAACCCCTCTAAATTAATAAAATAATTCCATTTTTCATCATTTTTCCTGGAATTCCTTGATCCTTCCATCCCAAACCCCTCTAAATTAATAAAATAATTCCATTTTCCATCATTTTTCCTGGAATTCCTTGATCCCAAACCTTTCTGTGACATCCCAGCATCCATCACTCCTTAAATATTTCAATATTTCCCTCATTCCCTCCCAAAAATGGGGAAAACTCCTCTGGAATTCTTTATATTCCCCCTAAAAAATGAGGAAATTCCTCCTCTTCTTCACTTTCCACCCCAAAAAAAATTGAGCAAGGAACTTTCCAGCTCCTCATTCCCTTAAAAATTATGGAAATTCCTTTTCTTCTTCATATTCCACCCCAAAAATGGGGGAAATTTCTCCTTTTCTTCACTTTCCACCCCCCAAAAAAAATCTCACAAGTCCCTCTCCCTCTCTGCTTTCCTCTCCCCCCTCCCTCCAAAAAAAAAAAAAAAATTAAAAAATTTTAATTTAGTCCCAAATATTTCCCTGAGCCCTCAGCCAGGCCGTGATTTATAAAAAACAAAGAGATCCCACAACCTCCCTGTTTTTATTGATTGTTGATTAATTATTTTATTGATTATTGATGGGTGAATGAATTATTTTTATTTTTTTTTTTTTTTTTTTAATTTTTGGGTGAATAATTGGAGGTGTCCCTCCCCAACATTAATTATAAATAATATAAATATCCTGAATTTTACTTGTTAATGATGAATATTAGCTGTTAAAATATAATTATTTATTGATAATGAGGATTAATTCCATTAATAAAGCAGCTTGGGGTGATGGAGGTGAATTCCCGTTTTCCTTGGCAGGAGGAATTTAAGGAATCCAGGGAAAATCCAAGAAAAAAATCCAGGAAAAATCCAGGAAAAATCCAGGAATCCACGGGGATCCAGGAGAGAGGCAGAGGCTGCTCTGCTGTGGGAAGGTGAGCAGAGGATTCCTCACTGAGCTCATTAGTGATGATTAATTTCCCATTAATTGGTTCGTTATATCTGGAAAATGGTTTGGAATTGGTTTGGGATGAGTTTGGAATTAATTTGGAATGAGTTTGGGATGAGTTTGGAATAGGTTTGGGATGAGTTTGGGATGGATTAGGAATTAATTTGGATTTGGTTTGGGATTAATTTGGATTTGGTTTGGGATGAGTTTGGGATTAATTTGGAATTGGTTTGGGATGAGTTTGGAATTAATTTGGATTTGGTTTGGGATTAATTTGGAATTGGTTTAGAATGGGTTTAGAATTAATTTGGAATGGGGTTTGGGATGAGTTTGGAATTGGTTTGGAATGGTTTTGAATGGATTTGGGATGGTTTGGAATTGGTTTGGGATGGATTTGGGATGGTTTGGAATTGGTTTGGGATGGATTTTAGGATGGTTTGGGATGGGTTTGGGATGGATTTCGGATGGTTTGGAATTGGTTTGGGATGGATTTCGGATGGTTTGGGATGGGTTTGGGATGGATCTGGAGTTTGAGCTGAGTTCCAGGTGACTCCAGAGCTCCCCGTGTGTCGCAGCCAGGCTTTGGGGAGTTGAAATGAGCCGATTCTGTGCATTTCGGGTGAAAAATCCTTTAAAATCCCATTTTTTTGGGGAGGGGAAAACCCTGCTGGATTTCCTCGCGTGCAGTTCCCCCGCGCGGGCGGCAGAGGGCGCGCGCGGGCCGCGGCTGTTGGGCTCGGACTTAATATTTAATATTTAATATTTAATAATTGGCTTCTTAATATCATTATTTATCCGGAGAGTCGTTAATCAAAGCGCTTTAATTAAAACTGGAGCAGAGCGGGGTGAGGTCACCAGGAGCACTGGGGATATCCAGGGGGATGAGGATGAGGATGGGGATGAGGATGAAGATGAAGAAGGATTTTCCCCCTCTCTTCACCCTCAGCTGAGCTCTGCGCCACAATCCCAACCCAACCTAAAACCTGTCCCCTAAAACCTCTCCCCAAAATCTCTCCCCAAAATCTCTCCCTAAAATCTCTCCATGAAATTTTTCCCCAAAATCTCTCCCCAAAATCTGTCCCCAAAAATCTCTCCCCTAAAATCTCTCCCAAAAATCTCTCCATGAAATTTTTCCCTAAAATCTCTCCCCTAGAGCTGTCCCTGCAATCCCCCACCCCAAATTCCTGCCCGGCACCCACGTTCCGGCAGCAGCCCCGCCCTGGATCCAGCCCCAGGACAGACTGACAGACACAGACAGACTGACAGACACAGACAGACTGACAGACACAGACAGACTGACAGACACAGACAGACAGACTGACACAGACAGACAGAGTGACAGACACAGACAGACAGAGTGACAGACACAGACAGAGTGACAGACACAGACAGACTGACTGACACACAGACAGACAGACAGACTGACAGACATAGACACACAGACTGACAGACACAGACAGACTGACAGACACAGACACACAGACTGACAGACACAGACAGACTGACAGACACAGACAGACTGACAGACACAGACACAGACAGACTGACAGACACAGACAGACTGACAGACACAGACACACAGACTGACAGACACAGACAGACTGACAGACACAGACAGACTGACAGACACAGACACAGACAGACTGACAGACACAGACAGACTGACAGACACAGACTGACAGACACAGAGACAGACTGACAGAGACAGACTGACAGACACAGAGACAGAGTGACAGACACAGACAGACTGACAGACACAGACAGAGACACAGACTGACAGACAGACTGACACAGACAGACAGACTGACTGACAGAGACAGACTGACACACACAGACTGACACAGACACACAGACAGAGTGACAGAGACACAAACAGAGACACAGACAGACAGACTGACACACAGACAGACTGACACACAGACAGACTGACACACAGACAGACTGACACACAGACAGACTGATTGACAGAGACAGAGACACAGACAGACTGACACAGACTGACACACAGACAGACTGACAGAGTGACACAGACACACAGACTGACTGACAGAGACAGACTGACACACACAGACTGGCACAGACTGACAGAGACACACAGACACAGACAGACTGACACACACAGACAGACAGACTGACAGACAGAGTGACAGACTGACACACACAGACAGACTGACAGAGACACACAGAGACACAGACAGACTGACACAGAGAGACCGACTGACAGACACAGACAGACTGACACAGAGAGACCGACTGACAGACACAGACAGACTGACAGACACAGACTGAGATAGAGTGACAGAGACAGACTGACACACACAGACAGACAGACTGACAGAGACACACAGAGACACAGACAGACTGACACACACAGACTGAGACAGAGTGACAGAGACAGACTGACACACACAGACAGACAGACTGACAGAGACACACAGGGACACACAGAGACCGACTGACAGACACGGACAGACTGACAGACACTGACAGAGTGACAGAGTGACACACACACAGACAGAGTGACACAGACTGACAGACAGTGACACACAGACAGAGTGACTGACGGACAGGGAGATTCCCTGTCTCCAGTCTGGACTGACAGACACACACACACACAGACAGACACACAGACAGACTGACAGACAGACACAGACAGACACACAGACAGACACACACACAGACACACAGACAGACTGACAGACACACAGCCAGACACACACAAACTGACACACGGACAGACTGACAGACACACACAGACAGACACACAGACAGACAGACACACACAAACTGACACACAGACAGACAGACACACAGACACACACACACACAGACTGACAGACAGACAGACACACACTCACACTCTCACACTCACGCTCACACATTCCGGTGCTCTGAGCTCACCCCTCTCTCTCCATTCCCGCGTTCCCTCCCGGCATTCCCGGCATTCCCGGCTCCGGGGCTGCCCGCACCTCCCGCCTCTAAATGCTTCTATTTTTAAAAAAAAATTACTTATTCTTTCGTTTATTTTTTGTATTTTTATTTTTTTTTATTTTTATTTTTTTTCTCTTTCTTCCTTTCCCCTTTTCGCTTTTCCCTTTTAAATTTTTTATTTCCTATTTCCCCCCTAACCAGCACAGCCCAATTCTCATCCTCCACAGCTGCCCAGATGTGCAGGGAGAAGAAAAAATTGGGCAGAATCAAAACTTTTCAGGTTCCTGTGCCTGTTACTGGATTGCTGAAACCTCTCCCCAAAACCTTTCCCCAAAATCTTTCCCCAGAACCTGTCCCGAACATTTCTCTCTAAAATTTCTCCCCAAAACCTCTCCCTAAAATCTCCTGAATTCTGTTAAAATCAGGATTAGCTCAGAAATCCCGGGATTTTTGGGATTGGATTGCCCCAGGGATCTCATGGTGGAATTTTGTGTCCTGGATTCTGTGATTTTTTAGTTTTTAGTAAAACTTTTATTTTCAGGGGAAAAAAAAAAAAAAAAAAGTTTTATTCTCAATCTGCTGGAATTCCTGGATGTTGATTTTCCCTCCTCAGACAATTGACACCTCTTTGTTTTCCCAGGTTTTTGGGTTTTATTTTTTTGGGGGGGGAAGGAATTTGAGTTTCCCACAGAGGGAGAATCCAACCCCTGGGAAAAAAAAAAAAAAAAATTTATCCAAGTGCACATCTGGAAAAATCATCAGAGGGTGGGAACGATTCCTGCTGGAGTTCCCAGCCTCAAATTTCAGGATTTTTGGAGATTTCCCTGCCCCAGGATGATCCCTAAAAATCCCTCCAGCCCCAGCCATCCCATCATTTCCATGGAAAATGGGAGCAGATCCCCCTTTTCCAGCAGCTTCCAGGCAGGGCTGGAAGGGTCTGGGGTTTCCTGGGGATTCCTCATTCCAAAGTTTTGCTGGGAAAGGGAAACCCGAATTCCAGCAGCTGCTGAAAGGGAATTGCCTCCAGCCATCCTTTTTTAGGAATGAAATTCCTAAAATTCCTAAAATTCCTAAAATTCAGGGTGAAATTCAGCTCCTTTGCACGGAGACTGAGCAGTTTTCTCTCCATTTCCTGATGAAAAAATTGCTTTTTTTTTTTAAATTTAAAAAAAAAAAACCAAAAAAACTCCTTGGAAGAGACCACGAGAAATGGAAACAGAGCCTTCAAAAAACCCGGCCGGCTTTGATCCCGAAACTTGAAAAGCTCCACGGGATCAGAGCTGGCAGAAAAATATTTGGGAGAGTTTTGTGGCTTGAGCAGAAATTAAAGGGGGATGAAATCTCGGGGCTTTGATCAGCTCCAAGCTCATTCCCTGTGGGAATGGGGCCAGGGAGGGCTCCAGGCACAGGGAGCCATCCCCAATTCCTTCCTTTTGGGATTTTTTTTGGTTTTTTGGGGTGTTTTTAGTTGTAAACAGGCTCAGAGGGGGGTGCAGGGTCTCTCTGCCTGTGACCCATCCCGAATTTCTGGGGTTGGGGTTGGATTCACCTGGATGGGATCCACTGATCCCCAAAATCCCAGCAGGGATCAGCCCCAGTGCCCTAAAACAGCACAGAGCCTCACCAGGGCTTTAATTCCAGCTGCAATTCCATCATCTCCCTTCCTGCAATTCCCAAACCGAGATTTTTCAAGCCAGGCCTCAGCAGAGGAGAATTCCAGCAGCACATCCCAGGGATGGGAATGCAGGGTGAGCACAGGAGGAGTCCCGGCCTCAGGACATCCCAAATTCCTCCTGGAGCTCCAGCCTTGAGCTCCTTCCCAGCCCAAACCATTCCAGGATTCCTTAGGCCAGCCCAAACCATTCCAGGATTCCTTAGGCCAGCCCAAACCATTCCAGGATTCCTTAGGCCAGCCCAGACCATTCCAGGATTCCCTGATCCACCCCAAACCCTTCCAGAATTCCCTGATCCACCCCAAACCCTTCCAGAATTCCCTGATCCACCCCAAACCCTTCCAGAATTCCCTGATCCACCCCAAACCCTTCCAGAATTCCCTGATCCATCCCAAACCCTTCCAGGATCTCAGAATTCCCTGATCCAACCCAAACCCTTCCAGAATTCCCTGATCCACCCCAAACCCTTCCAGAATTCCCTGCTGTCCTGACCCCGATTCCAGGATCACCCCCTGCCTCCTGTTCCCTGTTCCTGCTGCTTTTCCCGGAGCTCATTCCTGCACAACTTCGGGACAAAGTTCCTTTCTCTGGGAATTCGATATCCCCGGGCTTTATCTGGGCCAGAGGTGAGGATTTATTTACAAACAGCCCCGGGCCTCTCCCGAGGAACATTTGGAACATTTGGAACCTTTGGAATGGGATCTGTGCTCCCAGGATCCCAGTGCCAGGGAATGCCCAGGGCTGGAATTTTGCCCCTTCCCAAAGTGCCCCAGGCCCCTGTGCTGGGTGGGAAATGGGAAAAGGGGGAATTGTCCCAGGGAATGGCACCTGGGACCCCCCCCAATAGTATTATTCAAATATCAGCATTATCCAATTATTAATTATCAGCATTATCCAATTATCAAGTAGGATTATTCAAATATCAGCATTTTCCACTTATCAAATAGGATTATTTTGTTATCAAACAGCATTATTCACATATCAACATTATCCAGCTATTTATTATCAGCATTATCCAATTATCAAGTAGCATTATTCAAATATTAGCATTATCCAGTTATTAATTATCAAGTAGCTTTATCCAGTTTTCAAACAGCATTATTCAAATATCAGATATCAGTATTATCCAATTACTAATTATCAGCATTATCCAATTATCAAATAGCATTATCCAGTTATCAAATAGTATTATTCAAAAATCAGCATTATCTAATTATTAATTATCAGCATTATCCAATTATCAAATAGGATTATCTAGTTATCAGACAGCATTATTCGAATATCAGCATTATCCAGTTATTAATTATCAAGTAGCTTTATCCAGTTTTCAAACATCATTATTCAAATATAAAATATCAGCATTATCTAATTATTATCAGCATTATCCAATTATCAGATAGCATTATTCAAATATCAGCATTATCCAATTATTAATTATCAGCATCATCTAATTACCAAATAGCATTATCTAGTTATCAAACACCATTATTCAAATATCAAATATCAGCATTATCCAATTATTAATTATCAGCATTATCCAATTATTAATTGTCAGCATTATCCAATTATTAATTATGAGCATTATCCAATTATCAAGTAGCATTCAATTATTAATCCTCCCCATTATCCAATTATCCAACAGCATGGTTCAATTATTAATTAGCAGCGTTTTCCCCTCCTTTGGAATGGCCATTCCTGATCCCTGTGCTTCTCAAATCTTCTTTTGATTTTCAAATTTTGATTTTCAAATCAAATCTTCTTTCGATTTTCTCAAAAATCATCCTGCTGAGTTTTCCCCCCCCTCCTCATCCAAAAATTCCCATTTTTGACCCCAAAAAATTTTTTATTTAATGCCTTTCCCACCCCGAAATTTTGGGGCTGTCCTTATCCCATCACTCAGAGCATCCCTGTGGGAATTTGGGAATTTTTTTTGGGGGATTTTTTTGTCCCAAATTCTGTGGGGCACAAAACGGGATCAGGGGAGCAAAGCTGGAATTGCTGTGGCATCATCTCCATGGGGTTTTTTTTTTTTTTTTTTTTGGAATTAAAGGATATTTTTCCCTGCTCTTTTCACACCAAAAACTGGGATGAGTGTGTTCCTCAGGGAATGTGACTCACTGGCAAGAGGAGGAGGAAGCAGCAAGGATTTCACTCCTTTTTTTATTTATTTTTTTATTTTTTTATTTTTTATTTATTTTTTTTTAGCCTTGTAGTAGCAGCTGAATTCCCAGCGTTCCCAAATTGGAAATTCCAAATCCCCCTTTTTTTTTTTTTTTTTTTTTAACACCTTGCTAAATCCTCCCTCTCCTCCTTTTTTAAAAATTATTTTTTTTTTTTTTTTTAGCCCTGGGTGATTCCAGGTAGTAACAGCACTAATTAATTAATTAATTAATTAATCCCAAAAATCTTTTCCAACCTGAGGGCTCTGAAACCCTGCCCAGAAAAAAAATGGAATTGAGGAATTTGGGGATTCAGTTGGTGCCAGGCTGGGAAGTGAGGCCAGAACTGGGTTTGGAATTCCATGGAATTGGAGGAATTGGGGCTCAGCTTTCCCAGGAAAATGGAATTGTTCGGGAATTTATTAGGAATTGTTTGGGAATTTATTAGGAATTTTTCAGGAATTGTTCAGTAATTTTTCAGGAATTATTTAGGAATTTTTCAGGAATTATTTAGGATTTTTTCAAAAAAAAAACCCAAAAAACCCCCAAAACCCAAACTAAAAATCCCATTATTTTCTACAAAAATCCTTGGTTTTATTTCCCTCCCTTTCTCTCACAGCTCACTGATGGTTTCCCTGCAGATTTGAGCTCCTCCAGTGCTGCTAAAAGCACTCCAAACTCAATTTTGGACAAATAAATTCCAAATTTAGGTGGGTGGGTTGGATTTGGACTCGGGAGTTTTTAATTTAAGTGCAGATGGTTTTGCAGCAGGTTGGGTTGGGTGGGTGTTGAGTTTAATATAGTGAAATTGAAGATAAAAATACATCAAAATTAACAGTTCACAAAGCAAAAAAAAAAAAATAAAATAAAATTAAAAAAAAAAGGATTAAAAGTAGTTGGGATGGGTGAGGAAGAAGGGAACAGGATCAGCTGTGTCACCTCCATGTCCTGGCACTGAGCTGCTCTTAATTTCTCTGCTAAATGAAGATTTTAATTAGGCTGGGATTGCACAGGGCCAGGTGAGCCTTTCCTTGATCCTTATCCCAGTTTATCCCAGTTTATCCCAGTTTATCCCAGTTTATCCCAGTTTATCCCAGTCTGGCTGCTCCAAGGTGGTGCCAAAATGCTTTTCATCCATTTTTAATTTTTTTATTTTTATTTTATTTTTTTTTTTTTTTTAAATCCAATTATGGATGCAAATTGAGATTTGCAGCTGGGAATTCCAATGCAAACCCCGGTGGGACAAAGGAGGAGGTGTTTGTGTCAATTATTAGGAAAAACATTAAATATAAAAAATTCCACTCATCCCTGGGTTAGGGAGCTTATTATGGGATGGGAGTTTCCTGCTGCCTGTCCCGTGCCATAAATTGGGATCACGTTGGTTCCTGTCATTTATTCCTCCTTTATTTCCCAGTTTTCCTGCAGATTTTGAGCTCTGTTTTGGGAATTTTGAGCTGGAATTTTAGAAACAAATCCAATTAAAATACAGAAACATAATTTAGAGTGGTGAGTGTGCCTATCCCAGCTGGGACAGAAGTGCCTGCTACTGATTTTAATTAAAACTCTGCTAATTGGGTTAATTTATTCCCAATTTAAACACGGAGAAGGAGCTGATTTCTCCTTTTTTTTTTTTTTCCTGTCACTCCCACGAGGGAAGAGCCAGGAGTGTGGGAGCTGCTGCTCCAGGAATTCCCAAATTTTATCAGGAATTGCCTCGGGAACCCCAAAACCCAGCAGGAATTTGGGTGCAGGAGGGCTGGGAGTGATGCAGGCTGGGGAATGGGAAATGTGTGGATTTCTGGAATTTTCTGGGATGGAAGGAATTGAAATCTCACCCTGCCCAGAGCCAGGGGATGCTTTTTGTTATCCCTGGGCATTTCCAGGGATCCTCCAGGTTTGTTTTTCTGGGATTTTTTCCCTCCCCAGCTTTGTTTTCATTCCTGCTCCAGAGGGTGACAGAGGTGACAAAGGCACCCGAAATCAGCCCCAAACCCCTCCGGGCCTCCTCCAGCCCTGCCTTCAGATAGAAATTGATTTAAATTCACATTCAGGCTTAAATTCAGATTTAAATCCACACTCAGGCTTAAATTCACATTCAGATTTAAATCCACACTCAGGCTTAAATTCACATTCAGACTTAAATTCACACTCAGGCTTAAATTCAGATTTAAATTCAGATTCAGGCTTAAATTCACATCCAGACTTAAATCTGAATGTGAATTTAAATCTGAATGTGAATTTAAGTCTGAATGTGAATTTAAATTCAGATTCAGGCTTAAATACACATTCAGATTTAAATTCAGATTTAAATTCAGATTCAGACTTAAATTCACATTCAGATTTAAATTCACATTCAGGCTTAAATTCACACTCAGGCTTAAATTCACATTCAGATTTAAATTCACATTCAGGCTTAAATTGAGATTCAGACTTAAATTCACATTCAGATTCAGATTCAGACTTAAATTCAGATTCAGATGTAAATTCAGATTCAAATTCACATTCAGGCTTAAATTCAGACTTAAATTCACATTCAGGCTTAAATTCAGATTTAAATTCACATTCAGACTTAAATTCAGATTTAAATTCAGATTTAATTCACATCCCGATGACTCCTCTGCTCTTGTTCCACCACCAAACCCCAGCAAAGGTCGCAGCTTTTCTGGGAATTCCATCCCACCCCCAAATCTCCCTTTTTCCACTTTAAAAGCCATTCCCGGTGTCCTGGCAGCCTCTCCGGCTCCTGAGCTCATTCCAAAACCTCTCCAGCGATTTTCCCTCTTTCCTTATCCCCGTTTTCCTCCAACCTGCAGCAGATAATTTTCTAAATTTAAACCCCAGCCGGCCCAAAGCTGCCCGTGACCCCAGGGCATCTCCCTCACGTGTTTCCCATCCCATCCCTTTCTCACAGAGGGGAAAATTCCCTTTTTTAGCCCTGCTGGCCCCGCTGGCAGCAGCCCCAGCCCTGAGCTCAGCCCTGGATCGCTGCCAGCCCAGCGTGACCAAAAAGAAAAGAAAAGAAACTTTCAGCTTCCTCCTCTCTCCAATCCTGCCCTGAGCTGGGAGCTGCACACCCTCACATGATGCTGCCGTCATTTTATTTTATTTTTATTTTTTTTTTCCCCCCCCCAAAAAAAAAAAAAAAAAAAAAAGCCGAGGTTTTGCGGGAAAACAGCCGCGGTCACGCGGGGCCGCTGGGGTTTGGTGGTGGAACAAGTGCAGAGGAGTCCTGGGGGATGTGAATGTGAATTTAAATCAATTTAAATCCGAAGGCAGGGCTGGAGGAGGCCTGCAGGGGTTTGGGGCTGATTTCGGGTGCCTTTGTCACCTCTGTCACCCTCCGGGGCTGGGGAGGGAAAGTCACAGGACAGAGGGGATGGGTGGAGGAGGAAAAACAAAGCCGGGGGGGCACTCATGTGATGGCCGGGCCCCAAAGGTCACTCAGTGTGTCCTGGCAATGGGAATGGGCTGGGAATGGGCTGGGAATGGTGTCAGGAGAGGGGAATGAGGATCCCAGAGTGGCTCTGTGCCCCCATTCCAGAATGGGAATGAGCCAGACCCCGATGCTAACAGGGCTTTTATGTAGGGAATGAGGATCCCAGAGTGGTTCCATTCCATAATGGGAATGATCCAGGACCCATTTGTAGGGAATGAGGATCCTGGAGCAGCTCTGTGTCCCATTCCAGAATGGGAATGAACTGGGAATGACCTGGGAATGGTGTCAGGAGAGCTCCTTTGTGGGGAATGAGGATCCCAGAGTGGCTCTGTGTCCCTGTTCTGGAATGGGAATGATCCAGGACCCATTTGTAGGGAATGAGGATCCCACTGCAGCTCTGTGCCCCCATTTGAGAATGGGAATGAGCCAGGCCCCGATGCTAACAGGGTTTTTTGTAGGGAATGAGGATCCCAGAGTGGTTCCATTCCATAATGGGAATGATCCAGGACCCATCTGTAGGGAATGAGGATCCTGGAGCAGCTCTGTGACCCCATTCCAGAATGGGAATGAACTGGGAATGAACTGGGAATGGTGTCAGGAGAGCTCCTTTGTAGGGAATGAGGATCCCAGAGTGGCTCCATGTCCCCATCCTAAATGGGAATAAGCTGGGAAGGAGCTGGCTCTGATGCCAGCAGGGCCCATTTTTAGGGAATGAGGATCCCACTGCAGCTCCGTGTCCCCATTTGAGAATGGGAATGAGCCAGGAATGAGCCAGGGCCCTTTTGTAGGGAATGAGGATCCCAGAATGGCTCTGTGTCCCCATTCCAGAATGGGAATAAACTGGGAATGATCCAGGCCCCGATGCCAGCAGGGCCCCTTTTTGTGGGGAATGAGGATGGGAAACAAGATGGGATGAAAATCCTGCTAAAATGTGGAATTTCAGAGCCTCTGGGGGATTGTTGGAAACTGAGATGGGATGGAAATCCTGCTAAAATGTGGAATTTCAGAACCTCCGAGGGGGCTGTTGGGAGATGCTTGGACAGAGAATTCAGCAGAAATTCACAATTTTATTTTGAACTGGTTTTGACTTGGCTCGGTGGCAAACACACCCAGCAGGAGCAGGGCTTGGGAATTCTGCTTTGGAAAATGCAGCTCCAGGAGCCTCCTGAAATCCCCAAATCCCCCCAGGGTCGAAGTTTTCTTTGGGAAGATCTCAGGACAGAAGCTGGAAATGCTCCCAGCTCCCATTCCCAGGAGGTTTCTCCGTGGATTTGTTGTTTGCTCAGCATCAATCCAGGAGAGAATTCCTTATCTGTGTTTTCCATGGATTGCAGTTTTAAGTCAATATTTTTGTCACAACCTCCTGGTTGTTTTTTTGAAGATTTTTTGTGGGTTTTTTTTTGTTTTTTTTTGTTTTTTTCCATGGCTGTTGTTGTTGTTTTCCAAACCCAGCTGTCGCTCCCCTCGTGCAGGCACGGGAATGAAACCGGATCCGTGCGGGAAATCATCCACGGGGAGGGAGAATTCCCAACATTTTCCAGGGTTTTTGCACGTGGTGTTTGGCACTGGGATTCCCCACCCTGCAGAAAGCAGGAGGGAGGGGAAGAATTCCCCTTAAACTCGCAGAATTCCTGAGAAAAAAACCTGGAATTCTGCTCCAGGGGTTCCTGAGTGATGCTGGGGCAGAGCCTGGGTCCCTCAAGGACACTTTGGGCTAAAGGGGTTGGGTTACTGGGGAGACTGGTGTGGGTTACTGGGGAGACTGGTGTGGGGTAATGGGGTAACTGGTGTGGGGTAATGGGGTAACTGGTGTGTAATTAATGAGGTAACTGGTGTGGGTTAATGGGGAGACTGGTGTGGGTTACTGGTCTAACTGGTGTGTAATTAATGGGGTAACTGGTGTGGGGTAATGGGGTAACTGGTGCTGGTTAATGGGTTTACTGGTCTGGCTTACTAGGATAACTGGTGTGGAGTTACTGGGGTTACTGGTGTGTAAATAATGGGGTAACTGGTGCTGGTTAATGAGGTTACTGGTGTAACTGGTGTGAGTTAATGTGGTAACTGGTGTGGGGTTAATGGGGTAACTGGTGTTGGTTAATGGGGTAACTGGTGTTGATTAATGAGGTAACTGGTGTGAGTTAATGGGGTAACTGGTGTGGGGTTACTGGGGTTACTGGTGTGTAATTAATCAGGTAACTGGTGTGGGGTACTCAGGTAACTGGTGTGGTTACTGGTGCAGCTGGTGTTGGTTAATGGGGATACTGGTGTGTAATTAATGAGGTAACTGGTGTGAGTTAATGGGGTAACTGGTGTGGTTACTGGTCTAACTGGTGTTGGTGTAATTGGTGTGAGTTAATGGGGTAACTGGTCTGGCTTACTGGGATAACTGGCGTGGAGTTACTGGTGCAGCTGGTGCTGGTTAATGGGGTAACTGGTGTGGGTTAATGGGGTAACTGGTGCTGGTTAATGGTATAACTGGTATTGGTTTCTGGTCTAACTGGTGTAACTGGTGCTAGTTAATGGGGTAACTGGTGTTGGTTTCTGGTGTAACTGGTGCTGATTAATGGGGTAACTGGTGTGAGTTACTGGGGTAACTGGTGTGGTGTAATGGGGTAACTGGTGTTGGTTCCTGGTGTAACTGGTGCTGGTTCCTGGTGTAACTGGTGCTGGTTACTGGTGTAACTGGTGTTGGTTACTGGTGTAACTGGCTTCCCTGGGAAAAAAGGGGGAATTTCTTGGGAATGCTTCAGGCTTCCCTGGAAAAATGTTTTTAGGGCATTTTTAGGGAGTTTTGGGGAGTTTTTAGTGAGTTTTTAGGAAGTTTTTAGAGAGGTTTTAGGGAGTTTTGCCACCCTGCAATGGCTCCTGCTCCCACGCCACAGAAATCTGGAGGTCTGAAAGGAGGTGAGGAGAGCGGGGGGGGAAAGAAAGAAAAAATAGAAACAAAAAAAAAAAAGAAAGAAATAAAAACTTGCTGCGGTCAGGGAAAAATTCAATGGCTCATTGAGGCGCGGAGCTGGGGCTGCAGGAAGTGAGGAGGGAAAATGGAGCCGGCTTTGTTCGTGTCCAGACAGGGAGAGAGCCCGGCCCCAAAGCCGAGCTCTGCTCCCAAAACCCGTGAGGTCATTCCCAAAAACAGGGACGGGCTCGGGGACAGCGATCCCTGCTCGGGGACAGCGATCCCTGCTCGGGGACAGCGATCCCAGCTCTGGATCAGCGATCCCGGCCCTGGATCAGCGATCCCAGCCCTGGATCAGCGATCCCGGCCCCGGATCAGCGATCCCTGATCGGGGACAGCGATCCCGGCCCTGGATCAGCGATCCCTGATCGGGGACAGCGATCCCGGCCCTGGATCAGCGATCCCGGCCCTGGATCAGCGATCCCTGATCGGGGACAGCGATCCCGGCCCTGGATCAGCGATCCCTGATCGGGGACAGCGATCCCGGCCCTGGATCAGCGATCCCGGCCCTGGATCAGCGATCCCTGATCGGGGACAGCGATCCCAGCCCTGGATCAGCGATCCCTGATCGGGGACAGCGATCCCAGCCCTGGATCAGCGATCCCGGCTCTCCCAATGTGCTCCCCCCGCCTTTCCTGGCTCCGGGCTCGTTCCCAGGAGCTGTCGGTGGCTCCTGGCCCCGCTCCAGCCAGGGGGAGCTGCTCCATCCCAAAATCCGGTGGCTTTGGAGACCCTCGGGCTCCTCCATCCCCGGATTCCCAATCCTGGTGGGCTTGAGGGACCCTGGAGCTGCTCCATCCCCGAATTCCCAATCCCAAATCCTGGCAGGTTTGAGGACCCTGGAGCTGTTCCATCCCAGGGGTAAATGGGATCCTGGAAGGGTAGAGAGGATCCTCAGGGATGAAATGGGGTCCTGGAAGGGTAGAGAGGATCCTCAGGGATTACATGGGGTCCTGGAAGGGTAGAGAGGATCCTCAGGGATTACATGGGGTCCTGGAAGGGTAGGAGTTCCTGGAGTTAGAGGAGTGGCAGCTCAGAGCTATGAGAGGAATGGGAAGAATTCCCGGAGCCGCGCGGGCTCAGCGCATTCCTCTGATGTTTCTGTGCTGCCGTCACCGTCCGGCGGCGGGCAGGTGGCACCGGGGGACACGCCGGGACTGGCACACACCGGGACTGGCACACACCGGGACTGGCACACACCGGGACTGGCACACACCGGGACTGGGACACACCGGGACTGGGACACACCGGGATGGCACACACCGGGACTGGCACACACCGGGGATGGCACACACCGGGACTGGGACACACCGGGACTGGCACACACCGGGGATGGCACACACCGGGACTGGCACACACCGGGGATGGCACACACCGGGACTGGGACACACCGGGACTGGCACACACCGGGGATGGCACACACCGGGACTGGGACACACCGGGACTGGCACACACCGGGACTGGCACATACCGGGACTGGGACACACCGGGACTGGCACACACCGGGACTGGCACATACCGGGACTGGCACACACCGGGACTGGCACATACCGGGATCCGTGCCAGGGCCGCTCCTCAGGCCCAGACAGGCCCGGCTGCCCGGCCGGTTTCACCCTCGTGACCTGAAGCCGCGTTTCGGTTGGAAAAGGCAGGGAAATGTTTGGGGTGAGGGAAAAGGCAGGGAAATGTTTGGGGTGAGCCGAGGGAAAAGGTTTGGGGTGAGCCGAGGGGAAAAGACAGGGATGGGTCTGGGCGATCCCGCCGGGAAGCGCCGGGAATAAACCAATAAATCAATAAACCAATAAATCAATGGTTGAAAGGGCAGAGACTGCTCGGATCCGTGATGAGAGAGGAGGAGGAGGAGGAGGAGGAGGAGGAGGAGGCGCCTCCTCCAGCACGGAGCCGCTGCTGAGTCACGGCTCGGCAGAGCCAGCGCTGCTGTCACCGCTCTGTCACCGCTCTGTCACCGCTCTGTCACCGCTCTGCCACCCCGCTGCTGCTGCGCCAGGCTGACTCAGGACCTGCGCGGGTTTGCGCTGCTTTTTTCCCAGAAAAAAAAAAGCCCAAATGGGGACTTTGGCAGGGTCCAGGACTCGGGAACAAAGCGGCTCCGTGGGGCTGTGCAGGACACGGGCAGGGTGGCACAGCCTCGGCTCCCCGCACGTTTTTGGGAACGTGAGCCGCAAAACATCGGCTTTGTGCCAGCGAGAGCTTGGGAATTTAGGGACGGAGCCCAGGAGGGATTTGAGGCTGTTCCCGAGACAGACCGAGCTGCTGCGGGACGTGGCTCTGAGCATTAGTCCAGAAAATCCAAACGGGTTTAAAAAACAAATCCTGGTCATGCCAGGCTTTCTCCTGACCTCGGTGCTTTCCCTAAAATAGGCAGGAGTGCTCCTGGGAGGGGTTTGTGCCGCAGCCAGACTCTCCTTGGATGTGTTTGTGTCATTCCCAAACCTCGCCCGTCTGCATTTCCCAACCTCCCTCCCGGCTGTTTGTGTCCTTGACCTCGGGATGATCCCTCCCTGCCTCTTGTGTTCCCTGAATTTTGATCGATTTTTTTTTTTTTTTTTTTTTTTTTTAAATCGTGGTTTTATTGCTGCAGCGTTTTCCAGCTGCTGGGAAATCTTTCGGTGTGCTGGGATCTGCCAGATCCCCGAGCTGCAGGAGGAGCAGCCCTGAGAGCTGCAGGGCTCGGTGACTTCATCGCTGCTGGAATAAATCCCGGACACGGCGTGAGGAGCCACCAGAGCCATTCCCGAAAATCGGCTTGTCCCCGAATGCTGCTGCTGCTGCCGGGACAGAAATTCGGGAAGATTTGTTTGTGCTGAGCGAGGGCTGCGGGTGACTCAGCGAAAGGAGAGCAGGGCTGGTGCTGAGTCACGGATCCAGGGAAGGGAAAAGGCAGCGCTGGCCCCGCTCCAGCAGCAGCAGCACAAACTCCAGAGGCTCTGCCCCCCTGGCAGGGAGGAATTCTGGCGCTGTGGGGTTGATTTCTTCACTTTGGGAGGCTGTGCAGGAGACCTGGGTGTCCCTGCAGACGTCACATCCCGGCCCTTTCCCAAACACCGATTGCTTTAAAAAATGGGCAAAGGGATGGTGGAGCTGGGTCCAAACTGGGCAGTGCTGGATCCAAACTGGGCAGTGCTGGGTCCAAACTGGGCAGTGCTGGATCCAAACTGGGCAATGCTGGATCCAGACTGGGCAATGCTGGATCCAAACTGGGCAATGCTGGGTCCAAACTGGGCAGTGCTGGGTCCAAACTGGGCACAGCTGTATCCAAACTGGGCAATGCTGGGTCCAAACTGGGCAGTGCTAGATCCGAACTGGGCAGTGCTGGGTCCAAACTGGGCAGTGCTGGATCCAGACTGGGCAGTGCTGGATCCAGACTGGGCAGTGCTGGGTCCAAACTGGGCAGTGCTGGGTCCAAACTGGGCAATACTGGGTCCAAACTGGGCAGTGCTGGGTCCAAACTGGGCAGTGCTGGATCCAAACTGGGCAATGCTGGATCCAAACTGGGCAATGCTGGGTCCAAACTGGGCAGTGCTGGATCCAAACTGGGCAGTGCTGAGTCCAAACTGGGCAGTGCTGGATCCAAACTGGGCAGTGCTGGGTCCAAACTGGGCAGTGCTGGGTCCAAACTGGGCAGTGCTGGATCCAGACTGGGCAGTGTTGGATCCAAACTGGGCACAGCTGGATCCAAAGCAGGTGGTGACACTGCTTGTGACGCTACTTGTGACACTGCTGGTGACACTGGTGGTGGCACTGCTGATGTCACCTGACGTGCGTGTCGCACACCTCGCTCCTCTCCCTGGCTCCTCTCCCAGCCCTGTTACCTCACCCTGCCAGTGCCAAGGGACATCTCCAGGGTTTGTTTTGGCTTCTCCAGCTCCTGAGGCCCGGGATGGCTCCATGGGCCAATGGCCCGTGGTTGTTAATGAGGTTCCTGCTTAATTGTTCACCCTGGGAGCAGCCCCGGAGCGTGGCTGAGGGACCTCACCCCGTGCAGGGCCTGCTGTGGAACCAGGGGGAACTGGGAGGGATTCAGATCCCAGTGGAATCTGGGACTGGGAGCAATGCTGGTCCCACTGTGGAATTTGGGACTGGGAGGGATTCAGGTCCCAATGTGGAACCTGGGACTGGGAGAGATTCAGATCCCACTGTGGGACCAGTGAAATCTGGGACTGGGAGTGATGCAGATCCCAGTGAAATCTGGGACTGGGAGGGATTCAGATCCCAGTGGAATCTGGGAGTGGGAGCAATGTGGATCCTGCTGTAGAATTTGGGAAGGATTCAGATCCCCCTGTGGGGCTCAGCACCGACTGCTGCTTCTCTTTAATCTTGGAGAGGGAAAAGGCACCGCTGGGAAGAGGGAAACTGGGATGCACTGGGATTCACTGGGATTCACTGGGATTCTCCGGGATTCACTGGGATTCTCCGGGATTCACTGGGCTGCTGGGGATCTGCAGAACAGCTCAAACCCCATGAAACCATAAACCAGGAAGGAAAACATCTCCGCCTTGCCAAGGATCTGTTTTTCAAACACTCCTTTAATTCCTCCCCACACCGTCCTTCCTCCAGCCGGGCTGGGATCCTCAGGATGCTGCAGGGACAGGGATGGGGGTGGGAACAACTCCCAGAAGTTCTCTGAACTCTCCCTGGGCTGATTCATCAGCCTGGCTCCATAAACAGGAAGCTGAGAAAGTACAGCCAGGTGATCCTGTGCTGCTGCAAACACTTGGAAACACAAATTCCTCGCATTTTTTTCCTCCCAGCTGCCTGCTAGCTCTTGTCCAGGTGAGGGCTGTGCTGGCAGAGTCTGCAGCAGGAAAGGCTCTCGGGTTTTCATGGGTTTAGAAGCTTTTCCCTGCTCCTGATCCCATTGCAGAACCTGGGAGTGGGGGGGGGATTCAGATCCCACTGTGGAATTTGGGATTGGGAAGGATTTAAATCCCACAGAGGGATCTGGGATTGGGAAGGATTCAGATCCCCCTGTGGGGCTCAGCACCGACTGCTGCTTCTCTTTACTCTTGGAGAGGGAAAAGGCACCGCTGGGAAGAGGGAAACTGGGATTCACTGGGATTCACTGGGGTTCACTGGGATTCACTGGGACTCACAGGGGTTCTCTGGGGTTCTCTGGGATTCTCTGGGATGCAGCTGCTCTGTTTTGCAGCTCCTCAGACCGGAGCAGGACGTTCCCTCAGGGAACAGCCGCCTTCCTCCTCCGGTTTTCCACAGAACCAGACCTGATTTCACCCTGGCAGTTTCCCCGTGTTGGCTTGACTTCACTTCCAGGACGGGAGGGGCGGAGATTCCCAAACAATCCCGTGAATTCAGGGAATCCTGGCGTGCCGGAGCCGGGAACGCGGCGGGGCTGAAGCGCCGCTTGTTTCCCTCCCCATCCCGCCCCATTCCCGGGATCTGCTCAGGGATTGAGGAGCTCAGAACACGCCGGGAAGCGGCTGCCAAGCAAAACAATCCCTGAGAGTGTCTCTGTGGTCTGGAATAAACTCCCGAAATGTCTAAACATAGGCGAGACGGCGAGGATTTGGGATGGGACAGGCGCTCCCAGCCCGATCCCGCCGGCTTTGAAGCCGCCAGGGCCGGGGAGAAAATTGGAGGAGTCTCTAATTAAGGCTTGGAAGGGCTCAGTGGGCGGCTGGGAGCGCCGGCTCCGTCCCACTCCGTGTTTGCTTTGGCTCCTTCGCCTCCTGCAATCGTCTCCAGGTCTGCTCGGGGAGCTGGGAGCTGCCCCCGGTGCCCTGAGTCAGCGGCGGGAGGTGACAGCAGTGTCACCTCCACAGGGCTGTCACAGAGGGGACAGGCTGGACAGAGGTGACAGCAGTGTCACCTCCACGGGGCTGTCACAGAGGGACAGGCTGGTCGGGAGGTGACAGCAGTGTCACCTCCACGGGGCTGTCACAGAGGGGACAGGCTGGGCAGAGGTGACAGCAGTGTCACCTCCACAGGGTGTCACAGAGGGGACAGGCTGGGCGGGAGGGGACAGCAGTGTCACCTCCACGGGGCTGTCACAGAGGGACAGGCTGGGAATGGTGTGTGGCCAAGGGTGTGGCCAGAGCTGCTCCAGGGACAGGGGGGATTGTTTTGGTCTCACGGACAAAATCCTTCAGTTCCTGCTGTGAAAATGAGAGGAACGGGGTGCAGGGCCTGTCAGGGCACTGTGGGGCTGCAGGGACATGACCCCACAGAGACAGGGCCCCATGGGCAGAATGGACCTGGCCCCATGGGCAGGGTGGACATGATCCCATGGGCAGGGTGGATACAAATCCCATGGGAAGGTTGAACGTGATCCCATGGGACACAAATCCCATGGGAAGGTTGGATGCAAATCCAATGGGCAGGATGGACATGGCCCCATGGGGATGGTGGACATGATCCCATGGGCAGGTCAGACAAAAATCCCATGGGAAGGTTGGACATAAATCCCATGGGAAGGTTGGATGTGATCCCATGGGAATGTTGGATATAAATCCCATGGACACAACCCTATGGGAAGATTGGACATAAATTCCCTGGGAAGGTTGGACATAAATCCTATGGGAAGGTTGGATGTAAATCCTATGGGAAGTTTGGACACAAATCCCATGGGAATGTTGGATATAAATCCCATGGGAATGTTGGATATAAATCCCATGGACACAGCCCCACGGGCAGCTCTGGCACGTGCCAGTGTCACCTGCCCGGGTGCCAGGGACACCAAAGCCACCAGGGCTGGCCCAGACGGGTCCAGGAGCCCCCAGAGCCCCCCTGGGTGCCCGGGCAGAACCTCCCTTCCTTTCCCAGAACCAGGAGGATTTTTCTGCTCTCCTCAGCAGAGTTTTTAACAGAACTCCCTGGAAAGGGGATCCCGAGGGCTCGTTCTGGGAAAAGGGAACTTGAAACAACCTCAGGAAACTCAGTGGGGCCAGCAGAGCTCCCTGGGGACACGTCACACCCCGGGGTGGCCTTGGGGACAACAGAATTTTTAATTTTTTTTTTGTGCTTTCTGACACTGATCCCCCCAGCAGAGCACTGCTCTAGACTCGAGGCCTTGGAGAAAACCTCCAAAATTCGAGTGCTGGAGTTAAAAATCACGAGTGTGTTGTTGAAATAAAGGGTTTGGAATATGGAGGTTTTAATATAGAGTGATATATTAAAATATATAGTAATGTATTAAATATATTAAATAGGTTAAGTATGTTAAATATGTAAAATATATTCAATATATTCAATATGTTAAATAGATTCAATATATTCAATATGTTAAATAGATTTAATAGATTCAATATATTCAATATATTAAATTATTCAATATATTAAATATATTACTATAGTAATAGGTATGGGATAAAATGGAAGTTCTTGGGCATCATCCCATCTTCCTTTTCTTGTTCCTTCATCATGAGTTTCCAGCAGTAATTTCTGCCTGGATAATTAGTGCTGCACTGCAGGTCACAGAAGTTGAGTTACTGGGTTAAAAGTGTCAATAATATAAATGTTATTAGCTCTTTATTGGACTGTTTGCCATGGGTTTTTCTATGGTTTTTCCAGGATTTTTCCATGGTTTTTCTATGGGTTTTCCATGGTTTGTCCAGGGTTTTTTCCATGGTTTTTCTGTGTTTTTTCCAGGGTTTTTCCATGGGTTTTCCATGAGTTTTCCAGAGTTTTTCCATGATTTTTCCATGGTTTTTCCATGGTTTTTCCATGTTTTTTCCATGGTTTATCCAAGGTTTTTCCATGGTTTTTCCATGGTTTTTCCAGAGTTTTTCCATGGTTTTTCCAGGGTTTTTCCAGGGTTTTCCCCATGTTTTTCCATGGTTTTTCCATGGTTTTTCCAGGATTTTTCCTGGGTTTTCCCATGGTTTTTCCATGCTTTTTCCATGGGTTTTCCAGGGTTTTTCCAGGATTTTTCCTGGGTTTTTCCATGGTTTTTCCATGGTTTTTCCATGGTTTATCCAGGGTTTTTCCAGGATTTTCCCCATGTTTTTCCATGGTTTTTCCATGGTTTTTCCAGGATTTTTCCTGGGTTTTTCCATGGGTTTTCCATGGTTTTTCCAGGATTTTTCCTGGGTTTTCCCATGGTTTTTCCATGCTTTTTCCATGGGTTTTCCAGGGTTTTTCCAGGATTTTTCCTGGGTTTTTCCATGGTTTTTCCATGGTTTGTCCAGGGTTTTCCATGGGTTTTTCCATGCTTTTTCCATGGTTTTTCCAGGATTTTTCCTGGGTTTTCCCATGGTTTTTCCATGGTTTTTCCAGGGTTTTTCCAGGATTTTTCCCATGTTTTTCCATGGGTTTTCCATGGTTTTCCCATGGTTTTTCCATGGTTCTTCCATGGTTTTTCCATGGTTTTTCCAGAGTTTTTCCATGGTTTTTCCATGGTTTTTCCGTGCTTTTTCCAGAGTTTTTCCATGGTTTTTCCATGGTTTTTCCCATGCTTTTCCCATGGTTTTTACAGGGTTTTCCATGGTTTTTCCATGGTTTTTCCCATGCTTTTCCCATGGTTTTTACAGGGTTTTCCATGGTTTTTCCATGGTTTTTCCAGGGTTTTTCCGGGGTTTCCCATGTTTTTTTGCAGGGTTTTTCCCATGCCTTTCCCATACTTTTCCCATACTTTTCCCATACTTTTCCCATGCCTTTCCCATACTTTTCCCATACTTTTCCCATACTTTTCCCATGCCTTTCCCATGCTTTTCCCATACTTTTCCCATACTTTTCCCATACTTTTCCCATGTTTTTTTTTGCAGGATTCTCCTGTGTGGGGCCCGGGGCTGATGGCACACCATGTCCACCACTAACAACATCGCTCAGGCTCGCAAGCTCGTGGAGCAGCTCCGCATCGAGGCCGGCATCGAGAGGATCAAGGTGAGCAAAAATATCCCAAATTTCCCCCCCTGGAGCCCTGGAAAAAGGGGTCTGAACCCCTTAAAGTGAGGCAGAAATAAGGTGTGGACGGTTGTATGGGTGTTTTTAGGACAGGAGGAAAAAAATTTATTGAGAAACTCACTGGGGGTTATGTGAAAAGGGCAGCAACACACAGGGAGGGGTTTTTTGGGGGGGAAAAAGTCAATTTGTTGTGTGGACAATTTGTGTTTAAAGTGTGTCAGTGCAGCCAGGACAGGACAGGAGCTCATTGGACAATTGGGAAAAACATCCTTGGGACAGCACCTCAGGATGTGTCCCACGGGAAAGACACCAGGGGTTAATGTTGGTGATGAATTCCACTCTGTTTGTCACCGTGTTGTCACCCTGGGAGACTCCTCCCTAACTGAAGCTGCAGTCAGCTTGTCAGCCTGGGAATGGAGCTGAGAGTCAGGAGAAATCCAGGCCTGGAGAGAATTCCCAAGCTGGAATTCCCCAGCTCTGTCAATGTGTGTGTCCACAGTTTTATAGCAGGACTGCAACTCCCAGAGTAGAGAAAAGGTGATTGGTTCAGAGAGAAGACACCCCATTGCCAGGGCCTGGGCACACACCACAACAGGTGTTTTGTTTTGTTATTAATTCCTTTTTATTTTGACCAAATCATCACCCTGGGAGAAATTCTCCCCAGCCTTGAGCTGGACCAGCTCATGGGCTGGGAACAGAGCTGAGAAATTCCAGCCTGGAATATTTTCCAGGCTGTAATTTTCTCACTTTCTCAATTTGTGCCCCACATTCCTCCCTCACTGGGATTCCAGCATTCCAGGATCAGGATTTCCTCCTGAGGATCCTCCAGGATCAAGATTTGGTGACCAGGACAAATGGGATGGGTTTGGATCCAGTTTGGTGTAAGGAAAGAATTCCCTGCACAGAGCAGCTCCTTGGAAGTGCCCAAGGAGATTTGGAGGAAAAAAGAGGAACCTCCAGCTCCATCCCTGCCCTGTGTCATTAAAGAAATTAAAATTTAAAAAATAGGATTGGGATTTCTCCAGAGCCTCCAGAATCCCCCTCGGGATTTGGAGCATCCTCAGATCCCTCCAGGCTCTCCCTTCCCAAAAATCCAGCCTGGAATGAAACCAGAAATAATGGATCCTGAGGTTCTGCAGACCTCAACCAGAGGATGCACTCAGGGAAATCTTTTCCTTCACTTTTTCATCCCAAATCCCTGAAAAACGAAAATATCCCTTGGAAATCTTTAAAGGAAAAGCTGGATGGAAATGCCTAAAAATCCTGCGAGTGCTGGTGACTCCAAGCTGGGAATATTCCCAGAAATTCCTGATTTTATTCCCCAAATATTCAGGTCTCCAAAGCATCCTCAGAGCTCATCCCAAATCCCTGAAAAACATGGATAAACATGAAAAACCCAAACCATGAAAAACATGGATACAACATTCCTTTCAAATCTCTTCTGGGTTATTTATCCACACTATAAAAATGGATTTTTCCACTTCTAATTTCTCTTTTTCCTCCTCATCTCCACAAAATTTCTGTTGGTGAAAGCTGGATGTCAAATCCCCAAAAATCCTGGAAGAGTCTGGGAATATTCCCACAAATTCCTGTTTTTTTTTTCCAAAATCCAGGTGTCCAAAGCATCCTCAGAGCTGATGAATTACTGTGAGCAGCATGCCCGGAGTGATCCTCTCCTGGTGGGAGTTCCTGCTTCTGAAAATCCCTTTAAGGACAAAAAGCCCTGCATCATCCTATAGCTCTGGAATGTTCCAGAAGGAAATCCCGACCCAGCCTCTGGATCCAGGCTCCTCCACCTGCTCCCAGGGGTAAAAACTCAAAGCTGGCTTCAAACAGAACTTAAAAAAAAATCCGAGAAAAACAAACAAAAAAAAAAACCCCAGAGAAATACCAAAAAAAAAAAAAACCGAGAAAAACAAAAATAAACCCAGAGAAAAACAAAAAAAGCCCCAAAGAAATACAAAAAAACCCACAAGAAAAGCAAAAAAAATCCCCGAGAAAAACAAAAAAAACCCGAGAAAAACAAAAAAAACCCCAAGAAAAATTTAAAAAATTACCAAGAAAAACAAACAAGAAACACCAAGAAAAACAAACAAAATAACAAAATCACACCCCAAAAACAATCCTGAAAAAAAAAAAAAATCAATTTGGAATCTGGGTGGGAGGGGTTTTTAGGGGAAGGGAAGGGGGTGGTTGCTTCCTGGTGGGGTTAAAAATTGGGATCAGGATTTTTCAAATTTATTCGGGGTTGAGGGAGGAAAAAGGGGGAGGGGGGAGGAGGATTTTTCATTGGGATATTTGGATTTGGGAAAAGGGTGGTGGAGGAGGGGCTGAATTCCCAGTGGGATGTGAGAGCTGGATCCAATCAGGAATTTCCTCTGGAGAAGGGACGAGGTTGGGAGAGATTTTGTAGAAAATCAGTACAAAAAAAACCCCCTAAAAAAACAACAAAAACAACAAACTAAACAAAACGCCCCCCAAAAAATCCCAAATCCAGCTGGAAAAATCCCTGTTGGGATCCAGGGATGGCTCTGAGGGGAAAAAAAAAAATCCCAGGAGGAATTTTGGGGATCTCCAGGGATCCTTGGGAGGGGTCTCTGAGCTGTCCCCAAATTCGGGGAAGGAGGGAAGAAACTTCCTGGTGCATCCAGAATTTTGGGAAAAAATCGTTTTTTAGGGGAATTTCAACCTAAATTGGGGAATTCCCGGCGTTTCCCATCTCCCTTTTCTGGATTCTTCCCGCTGGGAAATGTGCAGGGAGGGCGAGGACCGGTTCTGTTCCCGTCCTTTGGGAATTCGGGACTGGGATTTAACTGGGAGGGCTTGGATGGCACGGGGGTGAGGCAGCAGGGAAAGGGGGAACAGGGAAAAGGGGAACAGGGAAAAAGGGGATCCAGGAAAAAAGGGGGAACAGGAAAAAAGGGGATCCAGGATAAAAGGGGGAACAGGGAAAAAGGGGAATCCAGGAAAAAAGGGGGAACAGGAAAAAGGGGAATCCAGGAAAAAAGGGGGAACAGGAAAAAAGGGGGAACAGGGAAAGGAGATCCAGAGAAAAGGGGGATCCAGGAAAAGGAGGAAGAGGAAAAAGGAGGATCAGGAAAAAAGGGGATCCAGAGAAAAGGGGGAAGAGGGAAAGGGGGAACAGGAAAAATGGGGAGCAGGAAAAGGGGGGATCCGGGGAAAAGGGAGGATCATGGAAAAAGGGGGATCCAGGAAAAAGGGGGATCCAGGGAAAGGAGAATCCAGGGAAAAAGGGGATCCAGGGAAAAGGAGGAACAGGAAAAAGGGGGAGCAGGAAAAGGGGGGATCCACGGAAAGAGGGATCCTGGAAAAAAGGGGGATCCAGAGAAAAGGGGGAAGAGGGAAAGGGGGATCCAGGAAAAAGGGGAACTGGAAAAAGGGGGGATCCACAGAAAGAGGGATCCTGAAAAAAGGGGGATCCAGGGAAAGGGGCAGGAAAAGGGGGAACAGGAACAAGGGGATCCAGGGAAAGGGGAAACAGGAAAAAGGGAGATCTAGGGAAAGGGGATCCTGGAAAAGGGGGACCTGTCCGGGCCACCAGATTTGTCGGGAAGGGACAGATCCCGGGATTTGGGTGTGGTGTCCCCAATCCATGTCCCCAGGGCCCATCCCGGGGCTCAGCAGCTCCTGGGAGAATTCCCAGAATCCCAAAATCCCGAAATCCATGAGGCTGCAAAAGATTTCCCGAGACCACCGTAGGGAGAGGCCGTTCCCGGTTATCCCGAGCCCAGGATTTTGGGAGGGGGAGGGATAAAAACACCACCAGCCACGCCTGACGTGAAATCCTGGGAGTTTCCCCATTCCCCCCAAAAAAACCCAACTTTGGATTGGGTTAGGAATGCCAGAGATTCCATCAATAATTCCCTTGGGACAGGATTTTGCAATTCCCTGGATTGCGGTGGTGCAGGCTGGACACCGGGAGCTGCTCCAGCCCTTTTCCAAATTCCTGGAATTCCCCAGGAGCTGCTCCGTGTCCCCTCCCGGCTGCGGGAATGTCGCCATTCCTTTTATTCCTCTTTTCCATTCCCCGTCATTTGCCATTGAGAGTCGGGAAAACGGGATCATTTCCCAAGAATTCCCCTCGCTGTCCCCTCAGCCCCAGCAAAGCCTTTTCTGGAGGGTTTGATCCCAAATCCCAAATCCCAAATAATCCCATCCAAGCGGAATCACGCGGCCACTCCCGAGTCCAGCCCGGGATTCCTTCTCCAGCAGGGAATTCCCTCTTGTCCTTAATTTCCCTTTTCCAGCAGGGAATTCCCTCTTGTCCTTAATTTCCCTTTTCCAGCAGGGAATTCCCTCTTGTCTTTAATTTCCCGGACAGTTCCAGCCCGGGATTCCTTCTCCAGGAGGGAATTCCCTCTCGTCCTTAATTTCTCGGACAGTTCCAGCCTTATTTTTCTACTCCAGATCTGATTCTTCCTCTGTGTTCAAGACCAGAGCTTGGTGCTATCCCGGAGCCGGGGCTGGAGCCGGGAATTCTTCCTCCCTCTCCTCCTCCTCCTCATCCTCCTCATCCTCAGGGGCTCCAGCCCCCCCCATCCCGGGAGAATCCCGTGGGATGTGAATGAAGGGGATGGGAGGAGGGGAAAGGAGAAGGGAAATGGGGATGGGAAAAGGGAAATGGGGATGGGGAAAGGGAAATGGGGATGGGGAAAAAAGGAAAAAGACCCAGGAGAAGAGACAGGGAGCTGGGAAAAGGGGCAGGGAAATGGGGTCAAGGAGAAGGGAAAAGGATCCAGGAAATGGGGCTGGAAAAAGGGAAAAGGGGCAGGGAAATGGGGTTGGGAAAAGGGAAAAGGGGCAGGGAAATGGGGTCAAGGAGAAGGGAAAAGGATCCAGGAAATGGGGTTGGAAAAAGGGAAAAGGGGCAGGGAAATGGGGTCAAGGAGAAGGGAAAAGGAGCTGGGAAAAGGGGCAGGGAAATGGGGTTGGGAAAGGGGAAAAGGAGCTGGGAAAAGGGAAAAGGGGTTGGGAGAGGGGAAAAAGGGTTGGGAGAAGAGAGAAGGGGATGGGGAAAACAGAAAAAGGAGCCAGGAGAAGGGACAGGGAGTTGGGAAAAGGGGATGGAAAAATGGAAAAGGGGCAGGGAAAAGGGAAAAGGAGATGGGGAAAAAGGAAAAGGGATTGGGAAAAGGGAAAATAGGATGGGGAAAAGGAAAAGGAGCCAGGAGAAGGGGCAAGGGGCTGGAGGAAAAAAAAGGGGCAAGGAGAGGGGAAAAAGAGCTGGGAAATGGGGCTGGAAAAAGGGAAAAGGGGCAGGGAAAAGGGGTCAAGGAGAAGGGAAAAGGATCCAGGAAATGGGGTTGGGAAAAGGGAAAAGGGGCAGGGAGGCCGTGGAGCAGCTCCCAATTTTTGGGTCCCAGCAGGAGCTGGGGCTGGGATTGCTGGCAGGTGGGAAAAAAATTCCTTAATTTTGATTTTTTTTTTTTTTTTCCCTCCTCTCCCCCCTTTTTTTTTTTTTTTTTTTTTTTTTCCCCATTCTGGAATTTTCTCCCTTGTCCCAATAAATCCGTGCTCATCCCATTGGGTGTTTTTGTATGGCAGAAATAGAAGTGCAGATTCCCAGTAGTCGCTTGTACTTTGTTGAGTGCATTTGCCAAATAAATTTCTTTTAGAAAAAAAAAAGAAAGAAAAAAAAAAAAAAAAAAGAAAAAAGGAGGGAAAAAAACCACACACACAAAAAAAAAAAAAAAAAAAAAAAAAGGAAAAAAAGAGGGAAAAAACCACACAAAAAAAAAGAGACTTTTCAGAACTTTTTAAGTGCTGGAAGGGGGAGCAGGAGGAGCTGGAGCCCAGCTCCACAAAAGCCTTTTTTTTTTGGGATTTAACCACATGCCCAGATCTGTCCGGCCTTTCTTTATGGGATGTGGTGAAGCCAGTGCCAAAAATAGAAATCTGGGAAGAAAAGAGCCAGGGAAACATTGCTCCTATTCCACTTTTCCTCCCTCTGCCTCGCCCTCCCCTCCCTGTCTCGGGGGATGGAGCCTCTGGATCCTCCCAAATCCCTTTTTTTTTTTTTTTTTTTTTTTCTTCCCCCCCTCCTAAAACCCTTAAAAATCCAATTTTATTTAACAAAAATCCCAATAATTCATTTACTCCCAGCCCACCCGGGATCCTTGGCTCTCCTCGTTTTCTCCTTCTCTCTGGTCTGTCTTTCAAATGATCATTAATTATTATTATTGTTGTTATTATTATTATTATTATTAATTATTTGCCAAACTCCGATCTCGTTGCCAAATCCAGTTTGTTTTTTTTTTTTCCGGGCTGTCCTTAGGAAGTGATCGGTGTCTGTGCCGTAGGCTCCTCATCCGTCTGCAATTCCCGGTTTTTTTTTGTTTTTTTCGGGTTTTTTTGGGTTTGTTTTGTTGATTTTTTCCCCCCTTTTCTCGTGTGCCATAGCCCCGAGCCCTCCTCGCACCGTGTTCGATATTTCGTGGACTCGTTGTTCCCCAAGTGAATGGATAACACAATAATAAAAAAAGGCTCACTTTGCATTTTGCCACATTTCCTCCTCCTGCCTGTGCTGAGCTCAGGGGGTCGGGAATTCCGGGATCCTCTGGGATTGGGGATTTGATGGAATTTGTAATTCCCTGGGATTGGGGATCCCCTGGGATTGGGGATTCACAGGAATTGAGGATTCACAAGAATTTAGGATTTTCTGGGATTGAGGATCCTCTGGGATTGGGGATTCACAGGAATTGAGGATTCACAAGAATTTAGGATTTTCTGGGATTGAGGATCCTCTGGGATTGGGGATTCACAGGAATTGAGGATTCACAAGAATTTAGGATTTTCTGG
Organism: Sturnus vulgaris; assembly: GCF_052056855.1. NCBI lineage: Eukaryota > Metazoa > Chordata > Aves > Passeriformes > Sturnidae > Sturnus > Sturnus vulgaris. The sequence continues at coordinate 2,108,494 of NC_142268.1, read as the reverse complement.
GATTGAGGATCCTCTGGGATTGGGGATTCACAGGAATTGAGGATTCACAAGAATTTAGGATTTTCTGGGATTGAGGATCCTCTGGGATTGGGGATTCACAGGAATTGAGGATTTTCTGGGATTTGGGATCCACTGGGATTGAGGATTTTATGGAATTTATAATTCCCTGGGATTGGGGATCCCCTGGGATTGGGGATTCTCTGGGATTGGGGATTCCCTGGAATTGAGGATTCACAGGAATTGAGGATCCTCTGGGATTTGGGATCCTCTGGAATTGAGGATTTTCTGGGATTTAAACCCTTTGGGAATCCCCTGGCCCCTTTCCCCCTCCCTGGGGAATCCTTTCCACTCAAAAATTCCCTTTTCCCACCTTTGGGAGCTCCTCTGACCCCATCCCTGGATGTGCAGGTGGGATTGGGAATTCTGGATCCTCTGGGATTGAGGATTTTCTGGGACTGAAACCCTCTGGATCTCAGGGATTCCCTTTTCCCACCCTTGGGAGCTCCCCTGACCCCCCTGGAGCTCCCCTCCCCATCCCTGGTGCCTCCTCCAGGAGAGCCTTTGGGAATTTCCTTTTTTTTTCCCGGGAATTTCCTTTTTTTTCCCGGGAATCTCCTTTTTTTTTTTTTTTTCCCGGGAAATCTCCGGAGCCATCCCATCCCACGGAGCCACGGGAAAACCAAACCCAGCTCTTCAATCCTTCCTTTTTCTTTTTTTTTTTTTTTTTTCCTGGGGAAAAAAAAAAACAACCGGGATCCCTGCCTGCTCCAGCTTCCCGCTTTCCTGGAAAATCAGCGAGATCCAGGCCGGGAATTATTGGGATTTTTCCGCCCCAAAAACGGGGAGGAGGGACAAGGGGGACAGGGGGACAAACAGTGGGGTGGCAGCAGGTCCCCCCCAACCCCGAAATCCCAAATTCCCCCGAATTCCGGGGACTCCCCAGCGCTTCCTCGGCCGGGAATTCTCAGCCGGAGGTGGCGGTGCCATCGCCAGGCGACACCGGCCGGGTGGCACCGGGCTGGGAGCGGCTAAAAATAACCCTCCCTCCTCCGCCGGGCTAATTTTAGCTCTAATTAACTCCCCGCCGCCCTAATTAACTCCTTGCGCTCGGAGCACCGGCAAAGCCGCGGGGTCCCCCCGGTGCCACCCCGGGGTCACCGCCCCGTCCCCACGGGGGTGACACGGGGACACCCGTGACGCAACGGGGCCACCGCGGTGACGTCACGGAGGGACTTCCTGCTCCGGGGGAGCGGCGAGGGGACACGGGGGCGGCTCCGTGCCTCAGTTTCCCCCAATTTCCAGATGTTGGGGGTGTCGGGATGGGCACAGCAGCCCGGGGGGGGGGGGTTGGGGTGGGTGTCCCCTCCCTCCCTCCCCCCACCCCGGTTTTGTGTCCCCAGTGTCGCTCGCAGGGTGGAGCCGAGCCCGGGGCCAGGAGCCGCCGGAGCCGCCCGGGCCAGACTCATAAATCATAAATCACTAATTAGAAATTAGAAATCAGCGGCTCCGGCGCGGCTCCGGCCCTGCCCTGTCTGCCCGAACCCCCCCGAACCCAAAACCCCCCCCGGTGTCACCCCCCGGCACCGGTGTCACCCCCGCGGGCACATTCGGCATCTCCCCCCCCACACCGTGTCAGCTTTTTTTTTTTTTGGGGGGTGGGCGACCTCCTCATTGTTCATTAATTACCGAATAATCGCCCAGCGTTTAATTATGCCGCGCTGTCGAGGCAGGGGGGTCACGGTGGGGATCTGGGGGTGTCCCCAGGACCCCAAGCCCAGCCCTGGGCTCCTTTTTGAGGGGGGGAGGGGGTAAATCAGGGACCCCTCCCCGAACCCCCAAACCCCATTGAACCCCCTCTTGGTGGGGGCGACTTTGGGGTCCATGGAGGGGGTGCATGGGGGGGTCCCTGAGCTCCGGGGGTGCCCCAGCTGCTGTTTTGGGGGGTCAGGGGGGTCTCTGTGCCCATGGTGGGGGGGTCTGGGGGTTCCTGAGCCCTTGGGCTGCTGTTCTGGGGGGGTCTTTGGGGGTCCCTGGGCTTTGGGGGTGCCCCAGCTGCTGTTTTGGGGGGGTCAGGGGGGTCTCTGTGTTCATGGGGGGGTCTCTGGTGGGTCTGAGGATTCCTGAGCCCTTTGCCTGCTGTTCTGGGGGGTCCCTGGGGGGGTCACAGGGACACCGTGGGTGGGAGTGGGGGGATTTTGGGGGGGCCCGTGGAGATGCTGTCACGCCTCCCACCCTCGTGACCCAGCCGCGGTCTGACACACCGGTCACACGAGTGGCACAGCCGCGGTGACAGCGGCGACAGGAATGGCCTCGTGACCTCGCCGCCTCATCAGTGAAACGAGTCGGGGCAGCCTCAGCCGCCCTCGGGCCCTTTCCCTTCGCGATTTTCCCAGGGGGACCCCCGGGAACAGCGAGACCCCCACCCCGAGCTGAGACCCCACGGCTGGGGGGGAGCCGGGGAGGGGTCGCAGTTTGGGTCACCCAGCGGGTGTTGTCACCACCGTGTCCCTTTGTGACCGCCGGGGCTGTCACATGTCGCGCTCCCTCCGTGCCTCAGTTTCCCCCGCAATCAGAAGCCCAAAGGAGGGCACAGGGCACGTCCCCAAAGCACGGGACACTCCGCGACGGCCACCGTGTCCCCGGCCAGCCGGACACCGTGTCCCCAGCCCGCCGGGACCGCCCTGCCCTGGCTCCGTGCCGGGGCTGGCACCGCTCCCCACGCGGGGTCACCTCGTGTGACACCGCGCGTGTGACACGGGCAGGGCCAGCTCAGGTGAGCTCGGGATCCGCTCCCCCAAATTCGCCACAACCCCGCGTGGGGGGGACCCCACCCACGGCCTCACCTTCCCCGGAGCCCCCGGGCTTCCCACTCTCCTTGTCCCCAAGCCCCGGGGGACAGAGGGAATCCCCCCGCGGCCCGGGGACTTCCCGGGATCCCCCCACGGGCAGCCCCGGTCTCCCTTCCCACGGCCGCGGTTTTTTTTCCGCGTGGGTGGGGGAAGCTCCGAGCCCGAGGGGGGGTGGGCGTGCCTCAGTTTCCCCCCGAGCTCCGGGCAGCCCGTGGGTGTTTTTATTGGAAAAAAAAAAAAAAAACCTTTTCCAGCGAAGGGCGGGGTGGGAATTTCTCCTCCAGCAGCAGCAGAGAGGCCACACACGGGGGGGAATTTCGGCCCTATAAAAGACCCCCCCTCATCGTGCAGAGCCCCCAGGGGAGGTGGAGCCCACCCCAAAACCCACCCGGGAGGCGCCGATCCCCCTCCCTTGGGAACGGCTCCAGCAGAGCCGAGGGAAGAGCAAACACCACTAACGTCAGACATTTTATTGCAAAGAAATTCAGTTCCTCTTTCGGTAGAAGAATAAACTCTGGAAAAAGATTCAGCTCAGGGTCTCCACGTGCAAAAAACAGCACCCCGGGAGGTGCAGGTCCATCTCTACGTGGATAATTCCTTGGAAAAAGCAGTTTTTTTGCAACAACAAAAAAAAATTAAAAATCCAGCCCTGCGCAGTTCTCGCCTCCATCAAGTCTCAGCTGCCAAAAATCGCGACAGTGTCCAGCTCCAGGGTCACCCCTGGTCACCCACGGTCCAGCACGACTCCTCGGCCAGCGGCTCCGGCCCGCGGCCACCCGGGCTCGGCACGGCGCCCTCCATTCCCACCGCAGCGGCCGCGCTCCCCCTTCCTCCTCTTCGGTTGAAAAGAAAAATAAAATCGGTGGGTTTTGGGGATTGTGGGTTGGAACTCGCTGTTTCTCCTCCTTTTTTTTTTTTTCCTGCTGTTTTATGTTAGGGTTTGGGTGGGTTTTTTTTTTTTAAGGTTTTTAACCCTTCAAGTCCAGGCCGGGAAGGGCTCAGCGCTCCTGCAGACACACGTAAGGCACCCACTGGTTCCTGTCGCGACTCTCGGCGCAGTAACTCGCCACCTCCGCCAACCCTTGACTCTTCCAGGCGTCCGTGTGCGAGTTCTGGGAAAGCAAGAGCACGAGGTTAGTGCCACCAACGCCTCGACACGTGTCCCCGAGTCACCCTCCCCGGCCCCTGGCGGAGTCACGGGGCCACCAGCGCGTCCCCTCCCCGCTCACCGTGACCAGCAGACAGTGCAGGTCGCGGGGCTCGGACTGCGGCTCGGGCTCGCCCAGGATGGCGGCGAGGCGCTGCATGCCCGACACTCGCAGGATGTGGATGTCGTTGTCGCAGCAGAACGCCTGGATCAGCGTGAAATGGATCTGCAGGGCGATGTCACCTTCGTCCTCCTCGTCGGTGGCCAGCACGCACAGCACCACGCTGTCGGGGTCCCTGCGGGGGTGCGGAGGGTGAGCGGCGACCGGGACAGCTCGGGATGGCGGAACCCCCTCCCGCGGAGCTGCCACCCCCCCCGTGTCACCTCCCTGTCGCGCTAAGAACGGGGGACAGACCCCTCCAAAAAATTCTGCCTGGTCACCCCCACCTCGTAAAACGCTCCAGCCAAGAGCCAGCCCGGCGCTCAGAGCGCTGGAATGAACCCCGCCACGCGAGCCAGACCCCCCGACAAACCTCCCCCGACAGAGCCCTGTCGCGATACTCACACATTCATGAGCTTGGCCGACTCGTAGACCCCCACGGTGAGCCGGTCCTGCCGCTGCGCCGCCACCAGCACCCGCTCCACCGCCTCGCTCACCGCCTGCATCCTGCCGGGAGGAACGGCACAGCCGGTGAGCGGCCACGGCGACAAGCACGGACGCGCCCCGCGCAACACCCCGAGCCGCCCGCCACTTACTTGCTGCTATCGCAGGGCACCAGCTCCTCCAGGGTCATGGTGCAATTGTAATCCCCAGGAGAAGAAGGCAAATTCCAAGTGCAATAGTCCTGAGCGCGAATATCGCGGGGATATCGCAGAGATATCGCAATCGCCTACCCAGCTCCGCTCCTGCCGCTGCTCCAACACGATCGCTCTGAGGCTTCACCGCACCCTGCGCCTCCTTTTATAGGCCCCCACGGCTGGGCGGGGCCACGCGCGGCGCCCCCGCCTCGTCCATTGGCTGGCGCCGCGCGGAGCCACCCACGGGCACGGCGCTGATTGGGCGCCGCCGGCAGGGACCACGTGGGGTGAAACGCGGGGGGGGGGGAAGAGCGAGGGGGAAACCCCCGCCCTGAAACTGCGCCCCCCCCGCGCCGGGACGTGCGTGGGACTGGCGGGGCGGCGGGACCGGGGGCGGCGGGGGAGGGGGGGTCGGGGTCGGTTCGTGCACCGGGGGCTGCACCGGGGGGGTCGATCAGTGCACCCGGGTCCGGGCACCGGGGGTCGCTCCGGGGGTCGGTTCATGCACCGGGGGCTGCACCGGGAGTAGCTCACTGCACCGGGCAGTGATCTGTGGCACCGGGGGCTGCACAGGGCGGTCGGTTCTTGCACCGGGGGTCTCTCCGGGGGTCGGTTAGTGCACCGAGGGTCGCTCTGGGGGTCGGTCGGTGCACCGGGGGGTGCCTGGGGGGGAGTCGGGGTCGATCCGTGGGATCGGGGGCTGCAGCGGGGGTCGCTCCGGATGTTGGTCCGTGCACCGGGGGCTGCACAAGGGGGTCGGTCCGTGCACCGCGGGTCGGTCGGTGCACCGGGGATCGCTCCATGGGACAGGGGTCAGCTCCGGGGATCGGTTCTTGCACCGAGGGTCACTCCGAGGGTCGGTCGGTGCACTGGGGGATCAGTCCGTAGGACCGGAGCTGCCCCGGGGGTCGAGGGCTGCACTGAGGCTTTTGTGCGCGGAGTGGGGTCTGTACCGGGGGGTCGTTCCGTGCACCGGGGTCTGTACCGTGGGGTGTCGGTCCGTGCACCGGAAGCTGCTCCGGGGGGCGCTCCGTGGGTCGGGGGCTGCACCGGGGGTCTGTGCGCGGACTGGGAAGTCTGTCCGTGCACCGGGGGCCGCCCGGTGGGGTCGGTCCGTGGGTCGGGGGCGGTACTGGGGGTCGGTTCGTGGGCCGCGGGCCCGTCGGTACAGCGGGGGCTGCAGCGGGAGTCTGTCGGTGGAGCGGGGGCTGCACCGGGGGGGCGGCAATTCACGCACCGGGGCGCGGGGGCGGCTCGGTCCGTGCAGCGGGACCTGCACCGGGGGCAGGAGGGGTCGGTGCGCTCCGAGCCGGGGGAAACGGGGACACGCGGGGAGCTCCGGGCTGCGAGCGGGCGGCGGCCGCCACCTGCCGGGGACACGGCCCGGACCCGCCGGGGACGCGCTTGTCCCAGGCTTGGCACACCGGGCTCGCCTCAACTCGGCCCCCCGCTCCCTCAGCTGCAGGGCCGGACCGGTGCGTGAACCCCCGGGGGTCGCGGGAGGTGCCCACGCCGTGCCTCAGTTTCCCTCGGCCGCGTCCTCCTCAGCCGTGCTTCCCACGCTGCCCACGGCGCTCTGTGCGTGTCCCCGCTGTCCCCGCTGAGCGCCCCCCGTGTCCCCCCGTGTCCGAGCACGGCCAGAACTCATCACAGCGATGGCCGCGCTCCCGCTCTGACTTCTCCGAGCCGGCAGGCGGCGCTGTCTCCGCCGTCTCGCTGCTCCCGCCGCAAGGCCTTCTGGGAACTGTAGTCCCTGAGAGCCCCCTTCCAGCGCCATTAAACGGGGACTACATTACCCAGAAGGCTTCGTGTCCCTGGGTGGGCGGAGCCTCGGGGGGTGGGCGGGGCGCGGCGCCGCCAAACCGGGACCGGGGCCGGAACCGGGGAGCTGGGGCTGACCTGGAATGGGGCTGGGACCCGACTGGGGCCGGGCTGGGGGTCACCAAACCGGGACCGGACCGAGTAGGAGCAGCCGAAACTGAGCTGCAGCAGAATCAGGGGCCACCAGATCGGGACCGGGCGGGGTTTACCGAGACTGAGCTGGACCGGGCCCCCGAGCAACCGGACCAGGGTTGGGAGCGACGGGACCGTTTGTCCCAAACCGGGACTGGTTGGCATGACAGAACCGGGACTGGGCGGTTTGGACAGGACCGGATCGGGGGGAGCGGGCTCGGGGTTCTCCACGCTTCGGTCCCGCCGGTGTCGGCGGTGCCCCCGGCCCTGTCCCGCCGCCCTTCCCGGCCCGGTTTCTGAGGGGGTCTCTCCCCGTGGACCTTCCGGGCGGGGACCCCAAAACCCCAGCGAGGAGGAGGAGAAGGAGGGGGAAGAGGAAGATGCTCGGCTGTGACGCTGATGGCTGGGGCAGGACCTGGGATGGCGGCGGGACGGGGGGGACCCCAAGGGGGTGAGGAGAGACCGGGGGACAACGGGGACCCCACAGGGATGCAGTGAGACTGAGGCATCCCCCGGGAGCAGAGAGGAGCGGGGGGCGGTGTCTGTGGGGATCCTGGAGGGTTCGGGGTTGTGCGACATGAAGGGACCAGACTGGGATGGAGCGGGACCGGAGACCCGCGCTGGGGATTCTGGAGAGCCTGGGAGGGCCTTGGGACAGCAGAGCTGCAGCTCCCCTGTGTCCCCCCCGGCTGTCCCCGCCTTCCCAATAAAGCCATTTGTCACCCCCCGTCTGTGCCGTGTCCGGAGGGACGCGCGGGGCTGAGGAGCCGGGATGAGCCCCGTGTTTGCTCAGGGAATTGGCAGCGGCTGCGGCCTGGGGGGGTCACCCGGGGGTCCCCGCCTGGCCGCGGTGATGACGTCCGTGCCTGGTGGCACCTGTGTCCCCAGGGATGCTGTGTCCCCCCTCCGGCCCGGTGACGGTGCCGGGGTTTGGGGGGGACACAGGCGCCCCGTCTGCGTCACCGCGTGTTTGGGGGTGGCTGAGGGGGGTATAAAGCCGAGCCTGGCACATCCCGGAGCATCCAGGGGCGCAGTCGGTACCGGGGACATGGAAAACGCTCGGCTCTGCCTGCTCTGCCTGCTGGGCTCCGGCCTCATCCTGCTCGGCACCCCCGAACCGGTACCGGAGCTCCGGCCCACCCTGAGCCTGCCCGGGCACAGCCAGGAGGAGACGGAGCTGGTAAGGGGCTGGGGGAGGGGGGCAGGGGGTCCCCAGCGACCCCCGTGCGGTTTTGGGACATTTTGGGATGTTGGTGTCGGTTCTGGGGGGTCCCTGGGGAATTGGGGAGGGGGATCCGAGCCCCCTCCGCTGTTTTTGTGCTGCTGCTGTGGGGTCCTCGGGGGGCTCCTCTCACTGGGGACATCCCGCAGCACGCAGGCATCGCTGGTTTGGGGAATTTTGGTTCTTTTCTCCTTCCCTGTTCCGTCTTGAGCTCAGGCTCAGCTGCAGGGAGGGTGATGGGGACCGGAGGGGGGACGTGAGGCCGCCCCTCGGCAGTGGGAGTCACCCTAAGGACAGACCCTGAACCCCCCGATCCTGCCCGGGATGAGCCAGGCACAGGCTGGGGATGGGACAGGAGCCCGGGGGAACTCGGGGTGACAGACCCAGAGCCTCTGGGTGTCCCTAGGAACTCGCGGTGACAGACCCAGAGACCCTGGGTGTGCTGGGGAACTCGGGGTGACAGACCCAGAGATCCCGGACGTTCTCGGGGACTCGGGGTGACACGGATCCAGAGCCCCTGGGTGTCCCCAGAGTCTCGGGGTGTCCCGGTGCTGTCCGTGGCAGGTGGGGGTGCTCCAGGAGCTGCTGGACAAGCTGGGGACGCGGGAGCCGCCGGCGCTGGAGAAGAGGCTGAGCTGGGTGCCCTGGGTACGGCGGGGCTGGGGGGCGGCGGGGGCTCGGCCTGGGGGTTCAGGGGGACCCCGAACCCCCGTTTTTGGGGGTTCCAGCCCCGGTTCTGACGGTGCCTCCCCGCAGTGCGAGCCCCGGGAGCCGTGCGCGGTGCGGCGCGGGGCGCGCATCGGGAAACTCTGCAGCTGCCCCCGCGGCACCTCCTGCAACCTCTTCATCCTCAAGTGCTCCTGAGGGAGCGGGGACAGCGGGGGACACCGAGGGACACCGAGGGACAGCAGCTGCCACCCGCCTGAGCCCCGGGCGGGGGAGGGAGGGGGAGCCGAGGGCCCCCAGCCCCGCACCGGGATGGACCCGCACAGCCCGCCGGTGTCCCGGCACACATTAAACCATTGGATCCACTCCTGCCGCCTGCTTTTTTGGGGGATTTTGAGGTTCCCAGCCCCCTCTGCCGCTGGGGAGAGTCCTGGGTGGGGGGGGGATCCATTCTGCTGTGGGTTCACGTCGGGAATGTGAGGTTGGGGCAGGGATGAGGGACAGGGAGAGGGAATCTCATCCCGCTGTGGGAAGCAGGAATGGGAATGCGGGGACGGGCGGGGAGCTGAGTCCTGGATCCTCCCGTGGTCACGGCACCGGGGGTTCCCGGTGGAGGCGGATGGATGGAGGATGAGCGGGGCTCATACAGCCCGGCCCGGCCACATCCCACATCCAGAATCCCAGATCCGCATCTGGAATCTCAAATCCCCCATCCAGAACCCCGAATCCCCCATCCAGAATCCCGGATCCAGAATCCCACATCCCTATTCAGAATCCCATATCCTCATTTAGAATCCCCCATTCAGAATCCCGAATCCCCATTCAAAATCGCCCATCCAGAATCCCGAATCCTAAATGCCCATTCAGCATCCCAAATCCCTATTCAGAATACCCCAATCAGAATCCCGAATCCCCATCCAGAAGCCCAGATCTTTATCCAGAATCCCAATCCACGATCCCAAATCCCCACCCAGACCCCCCCCACCCCACACCGCCCGCGCGGGCCCCACCCGCTGCCCCACCCCGCGCGTTGCCCCTTTAAGAGCCCTCAGTGCCACCTCCGCTCCGCCCACCCGCCACCCATCCGGCGCCTCCCATTGGCTGGAGGTGACATCAGTGGGCGTGGTCTCGTCGGTGGTGACGCAGGGGGCGTGGCCAGCGGCCGGGCGGGGGGCGCCGAAGATGGCGGCGGCTCCGGTGGCTGCGGCGGCTCCGGCGGCTCCGGCCCCTCCGGCCGCGGGGCCTCGCCGCTTCTCGCTGCTCGCCATCGTGGGCGGCGGCTGCCACCGGCCCGGCCTCAGGGCCGCCGCCCTGCAGCAGCTGGAGCGAGGTGAGACCGCGTGATGCTCCGGGGGATGCTCCGGGACCCGCCCGATCTCCCCCCCCCCCCCCCCCCCACCACCATCCCGGGGATGGCCCCGGTTCGGTCCCGCAGCTCCGGGGTGTGATCGATCGGTCACCGGGGTGTGATCGCCCCTCTTGGGCTGCCCCGTGCTGCCCCAGCCCGGGGGATCTGCCCCTCTGCTGCTCCTTTGGGTTCTCAGCGTTTGAGCCCCGAAATTCCCAGGATTTGCCCCATTTCCTACCCGGGATCTGCCCCATTTCCTACCCGGGATCTGCGTCCTCTCCTGCCCCTCAACCCCTGGGTTTGCCCCTCTAAAATCCCATCATCTGCCCCTTTTTCCTGCCCCCAAAATCCTTAGGGATCTGGATCTTCCAGCTCTTTCTCCTCCCAAGACCTCCAGGATTTGACCACCAGGATCTGCACCCCTAAATCCCCAGGATTTGCAGCCCTAAATTCCTGGGATCTGCACCCCTAAATTCCCAGGATCTGCCTCTTTTCCTGCCCCTCAACCCCCCAGGATTTTCCCCCCAACACTCCCAGATTTTCTCCCCAAACTCCCAGGATCTGCCCCCCAGGATTCTCAGGATTTATCCTCCCAAATCTCCAGGACCTGCCCCCTAAATTCCCAGGATTTACTGTTGGGAACCCCCACATCCCTCCCTGAGCCGTGCCCAGATTTTTTTTTGTTTTTGGGGGGGGGGGAGGAGGTCTCAAGCCATGACATCAGAACATCCCAGCGGGAAAACAGATCCCAAAACCACGATGGGAGGGACATTCCCATTGTCCCCTCACTGTGGGACTGTCCCAAACCTCACCAAAACCGCCCCAAAACGGCCCCAAACCCTTGTGCAACCCCAGGGCGGTTACACCATCCCCCAACCATTCTCCGGCCGTCACCGGAGCCACCCAAAAATTTTTTTTTTTTTTTTTGGGGGGGGGAATAGGCTCCCAAAATCCCTTCTGGGAAGCCCCAAAAGGTTGTTTGGTTGCTGCACCTGTCCCGCTGGTGCTGACAGGTAGCACCAAATCTTTTAATTCCTTAATTAGTACCTTGGAGGAGGTGTTGGCAGAGCTGTTCCGTGCCCCGGGGGGTTGGGATTTGGGATTTGGGATTTGGCAGAGCCGGAGCTGCCGTGAGTCACGGCACGAGGAGCTCACCTGGCGGGCAGGTGTTGGCATTTCTGGGCTTGGGGACACCCCAAAAACACCTGAGAGTGGGGATTTTAGGGGGGATTTTATGGGGTCAGGCACCCGTGGGGGTTTTGGGGGGATGGTGCTGGTGGGTTCTGAGCTCCCAATTCTAAAATTTTTTTTTATCCCAAATTTTCTTCGCAGGGATCCGCTCGTGGGACATCGACCTCACCTCCTGCAACCTGGACGAGCAGCTGAAGCTCTTCGTGTCCCGACACTCAGCCACCTTCTCCAGCATTGTGAAAGGTAAAATGTGGGATAAGAGCAGGGAAAATGTGGGATAAGAGCAGGGAAAATGTGGGGTAAAACCGGGGAAAATATGGGATAAAAGAGGGGAAAATATGGGATAAAAGCAGGGAAAATATGGGATAAAAACCGGGAAATATGGGATAAAAATGGGGAAGACATGGGATAAAAATGGGGAAATATTGGATAAAAGCAGGGAAAATATGGGCTAAAAGGAGGGAAAATATGGGATAAAACCGTGGAAATATGGGATAAAACCGTGGAAATATGGGATAAAACCGTGGAAATATGGGATAAAACCGTGGAAATATGGGATAAAAGCAGGGAAAATAGGTAAAAACAGGGAAAACCGGCTTCTGGGAGCTGGGGAGTGGTGGGAAGGGGGGGTTGGTGGTCAGGGACGCCCCCTCCCCATTCCCTCCTCCCGGATTTTGTGGGAACAGGCCTGGCTTTGTGCCCTGCCCCCCCTGCACATCCAAACCCCGTGATCCCCCCACGTGAGGAGCCGCTTCCTTCTCCCGCCTCGGGATTTTCCATGGAAGGCTGGGATGGGGAAGGTGGAGCTGGGGCTGCTCCTGTGCCGTTTCCCCCCACCTTGGCTGGCTGTTTCCCTGCTCGGGGAGGGAAATGAACCCCCCAAAAACCCCCCCTGGTGTGTTTTGGGGAGTCTCCCCTCCCCTTCCCTCCCCTCCCCACGGCAGGAAGGACACGGGAAATGTCCCTGCGGTGCCCGTCCCTCTTCCGCCGGAAAACCGGGCAGTGCCTGGCCTTGTCACCCCTCCCCGGGGACAAATTTGGGGATTTTTGGGCGGTGGGTGTGGCTGTCACACCTCGGTCCCCGCAGGTCAGCGGACCCTGCACCACCGCGGGGATGTGCTGGAGACCCTGGTGCTGCTCAACCCTTCGGACAAATCCCTGTGCGACGAGGTGAGCTCTGGGGACTCCCTGCTGTGGGTGGATCCCGCTGCTGTCCCCTCTCTGTCCCCTCTCTGTGCCCTCTGATGTCCCCACTCTGTCCCCTCTGCTGTCCCCTCTCTGTCCCCTCTCTGTGCCCTCTGATGTCCCCACTCTGTCCCCTCTGATGTCCCCTCTCTGTCCCCTCTCTGTCCCCACTCTGTCCCCTCTGCTGTCCCCTCTCTGTCCCCTCTCTGTGCCCTCTCTGTCCCCTCTGATGTCCCCTCTCTGTCCCCACTCTGTCCCCTCTCATGTCCCCTCTCTGTGCCCTCTCTGTCCCCTCTGATGTCCCCTCTCTGTCCCCTCGCTGTCCCCTCTGATGTCCCCTCGCTGTCCCCTCTGCTGTCCCCTCTGCTGTCCCCTCTGCTGTCCCCTCTGATGTCCCCTCTGATGTCCCCTCTCTGTCCCCTCTCTGTCCCCTCTGATGTCCCCTCGCTGTCCCCTCTGCTGTCCCCTCTCTGTCCCCTCTCTGTCCCCTCTCTGTCCCCTCTGATGTCCCCTCTGATGTCCCCTCTGATGTCCCCACTCTGCCCCCTCTGATGTCCCCTCTCTGTCCCCTCTGATGTCCCCTCTGATGTCCCCTCTGATGTCCCCTCTCTGTCCCCTCTCTGTCCCCTCTGATGTCCCCTCTCTATCCCCTCTCTGTCCCCTCTCTGTCCCCTCTGATGTCCCCTCTCTGTCCCCTCTCTGTCCTCTCTCTGTCCCCTCTGATGTCCCCTCTCTGTCCCCACTCTGTCCCCTCTGATGTCCCCTCTCTGTCCCCTCTCTGTCCCCACTCTGCCCCCTCTGATGTCCCCTCTCTGTGCCCTCTCTGTCCCCTCTGATGTCCCCCGTGTGTCCCCAGCTGCGGAACCTCATCACGGACGTGTCCCAGCACAAGCTGCTGGTGTTTGCTGGGCCCTGTGTGGAGGACACGGGGGAGCTGATGCTGCAGACCGGCTGCTTCTCCCTGCGGGATTTCATCCAGATCTTCACGGATAAGGAGGTGTGGACACATGGGAAGGAGCTGGAGAAGGAGCACAGGGGTTTTTTGGGGTTTTTTGGGTTTTTTTTGTGTGGGCACGTTGTTGGTGTCTGGAGGCTGGAGCAGCTGGCAGGTCCTTGGGGATGCTGTCACATCCTCCCCCATCCTCGCAGGGGGGTTCCTGCAAGGTGTGGGGCAAATCCTGGGGGTCTGCGGCAGGAAAAGGGGCAGATCCTGGGGATTTAGGGGGGCAGATCCTGGGGATTTAGGGGGGCAGATCCTGGGGATTTAGGGGGGCAGATCCTGGGGATTTAGGGGGGCAGATCCTGGGGATTCAGGGGGCAGATCCTGGGGATTTAGGGGTGCAAATCCTGGGAATTTAATGGGGCAGATCCTGGGAGTTTAGTGAGGAAGATCCTGGAGATTTAGGGGGGTGGTACTGCAGATTTAGGGGTGCAGATCCTGGGAGTTTAGTGGAGTAGATCCTTGGGATTTAGTGGGGCAGATCCTGAGGATTTAGGGGGCAGATCCCAGGGATTTAGGGGGCAGATCCTGGAAGTTTAGGGGGTAGGTCCTAGGAGTTTAGTGGGGGAGATCCTGGGAGTCTGAGAGCACAAATCTTGGGAATTTAGGGCGCAGATGTTGGGGATTTAGGGGAGCACTGATCCTGGGAATTTAGGGGGGTAGGTCCTGGTAGTTTAGTGGGGGAGATCCTGGGGATCTGGGGGCACAGATCCTGGGGATTTAATGGGATGGATCCTGGGGATCTGAGAGTACAAATTCTGTGAATTTAGGGGGAGTAGACTCTGGGAATCTGTGATCACAAATCCTGGGAGTTTAGGGGGTAGATCCTGGGGATCTGAGAGCACAGATCCTGGGAATTTAGGGGGTAGATCCTGGGGGTTTGGAAGCACAAATCTTGGGAATTTAGGGGGCAGATGCTGGGAGTTTGGGGAGCAAATCCTGGGGGTGTTGGGGGAAAGATCCTGAGGGATTGAGGGGCAGGGAAAAGGGCAGATCCTGGGAATTTAGGGGTGCAGATCCTGGGAATTTAGGGGTGCAGATCCTCACCTACCAGGCATGGGAGGGGGCCACATCTGCAGCCGGGGTGGGGGGATCAGAGAAAGCCCCTCCCTTGGGAGCCCCCTGCCCCCCCAGGACCAGCAGCAGAGGGGACTGGCGCCCCAAAATCCCCCCAAAAAGCAGGCAGCAGGTGTGGATCCGATGGTTTAGTGTGTGGACACCTCCCACCCCCATGGGTCCATCCCGCTGGGGGACAGGGGGTGACCCCAGTGCCCCCTCCCACCTGAAGCTGCCCCTCTGTGCAGGTGGGGGAGATCCTGAGCTCTGCAGACCCCTCGGCCAAGGCCAGGCTGACCATCAGCTGCCCCGATTTCGGGGAGTGGAGGGACTCAGGCTTGGAGCACCACAACCTGCAGGACTTCATCGAGCTGCGCTACAACCCCGGCTGCGTCCTGCCCGAGATGGAGGGGCTGGAGGAGTTCATGGAGTACCTGTCGGAGTCCCTGGAGCCCCAGTCCCCCTTCGACCTCCTGGAGCCCCCCACCATGGTGGGATTCCTGAAGCTCTCCAAGCCTTGCTGCTACATCTTCCCGGGAGGGCGAGGGGACTCGGCTTTCTTCGCCGTCAACGGCTTCAACGTCTTGGTGAACGGCGGCTCCAACCCCAAATCGTCCTTCTGGAAGCTGGTGAGGCACCTGGACCGCATCGACTCCATCGTGGTGACGCACGCGGGCACGGACAGCCTGCCTGGCATCAACAGCCTGCTGCAGAGGAAGCTGGCCGAGCTGGAGGAGGACCCCTCGCAGAGCTCGCAGGGCAACAGCGACTGGGCCAAGAACCTCATCTCGCCCGAGCTGGGCGTCGTCTTCCTCAACGCCTCCGAGAAGCTGAAGGACATCGAGGGCGACTCGAAGGTGCTGAAGAGTTGTGATGAAGCTGCTCTGACCCTGCACTACCTGGAGAAGTTGGGAATCCAGCCCAACCTGCTGGCCCGTGACTGCGGCCCCCGCGCCGAGCCCACCGTGCTCTTCCAGAAGATGGGCGTGGGAAGGCTGGACATGTACGTGTTGAACCCCGTGAAGGGCACCAAGGAGCTGGAGTTCCTCCTGCAGCACTGGTCGGGGAACGGCTTCCCCAAGGAGCAGGAGCTGCCCCTGCAGTGCCTGACCTCGGTGTGCGTCCTGCTGGTGTGGCACCCCGTGAGCCGCTCCGAGAAAATCATCCGGGTGCTGTTCCCCGGCTGCACTCCCCAGGCACGAATCCTGGAAGGCTTGGAGAAGGTGAAGCACCTGGAGTTCCTCAAGCAGCCCGTGGTCACCAAGAATGACCTGAAGGGGACGGCGCAGGCCGAGAAGCCGCTGAAGCAGAGGAGGGCGGAGAGCAAGGAGAGCCTCAAGTCGGGCTCCAAGCTGAGCTTGGTGGAGGCCGCGGCGCCGGCGCCCAAGGACAAGGCTCCCAAGGTGGAGAGGAAGGAGGTGAAAGCCGGGACCAAGGAGAAGCCAAAATCTCTGGGGGATGCGGCCAGAACGGGCTCAGAAGAGGAGAAGGCCAAGGAGGGCCGAGCCAAGCCGGACTCAGCGGCTGAGAAGGCGAAGGCGGACGCGAAGCTGAAGGCAAACAAGGATAAAACAGCGCCCAAGAAGGAGCTGATCGCCAAGAAGGAGGAGAAGAAGCCACCAAAGAAGGAGGAGGGGGCTGAGGCCAAGGCAGAGGCCAAGAAGGAGGTGAAGGTGGTGAAGAAGGAGGCGAAGGCCGAGACGCTGCGGAAAGACCCCAAGGACAGCAAGGCCGAGGCCAAGGCTCCGGCCAAGGCTCCGGCCCGGAAAACGCCGGTCCCGGAGAGCCGCAAACCCCTGGCCAAGGCCGGCAGCATCAAGAAATCCCCGCTCAAGAAAGAGCCCGAGAAACCCAAGGCTAAAAGCACCCGGAAGGAGCCGGGCACGTCGGACGGCTCCAAATCCTCCTCCCCCGAGGAGATGCTGCTGGAGGCCGAGCGGGAGGGCGGGAGGAGGAGGAAGGAGGAATCCACGGACGAAGGCATCGCCACGGCCGACAGCGAGCTGGAGCCTTCATCCCTGGAGAACGGGGGGAACCGGCGCCCGGGGGATCCGTCCTGCCTGGAGAACGGCCTGGAGGAGCTCGAGAGCCCCCAGCGCCTGCGCTGCGCCGAGAGCAGCCCCCTGCGAGCCGTGTGCCCCCCGTCCCCCCTGGCCAAGACCCCCAAGAGCGACCGCAGCGTCAACTTCGACGTGACGCCCACCGGGCTGCTCAACCACGGCCCCGAGGGCGCCGAGGATCCCTGCGGCAGCTCCGAGGAGAAGACCCTGGAGATGATGTCCCCGGCCAGCTCGGGGCCGGCCAGTGCTGGCCACACTCCCTTCCACCAGTCGCCCGTGGAGGACGGCACGGAGGAGCCGGGCAGTGCCCGGCAGCAGAACGCGTGGCCGGCGGCCGGAGCGGGCAAGGAGGGCTCGGTGCCGGACAAGCAGGCGGGCTGCCTGTCCCTCAGCCCCTTCAAGGATGATGTCCCCGACGTGTCCCCCACCATCACCACGCCCTCGCTGCCGGCCGAGGTGGGCTCCCCTCACTCCACCGAGGTGGACGAGTCGCTCTCGGTGTCCTTCGAGCAGGTGCTGCCGCCGGTCAGCGAGTCCCCCCCGGAGGACGGGCGGCGATCCCGCGGCTCCGGGGACGCGCCCGAGCCCGAGGCCACCAAAGGGGGGCTGTCACTGCCGCTGCGGCCGTGCCACCACCCGCCCTGGGCCGATGGGGACGCGGCGCCGCGGCCCGGCCGCCGCTCGGACTCGCCGCACGACGTGGATCTGTGCCTGGTGTCCCCCTGCGAGTTCGAGCACCCCAAGTCCGAGCGGTCGCCCTCGGCCGCCGCCAGCCCGCGGGAGCTGTCGGACAGTGACCCGTCCCAGGAGCTGGCGCCACCCCGGGGCCGGCCGGGCGAGACCCCCCCTACATCGGTCAGCGAGTCGCTGCCCACCCTGTCCGACTCCGACGTCCCTCCGGCCACCGAGGACTGCCCGTCCATCCTGGCCGACGGGCTGGAGTCGGACGAGGACTCGGAGCGGCCGCCCCGCGGCGTGGCCAGAGCGTGTGACCCGCTGCCAGCCCCCCTGAAGGACCCGTGTCCCCTCCCTGCCCAGCCCGGAATCTGCATGGTGGACCCCGAGGCGCTGCCCCCCGGCCGCAAGGAGCCCCCCGGTGCCAGGGTGAAGAGGACCCCGTCCCGCGTGGGCTCGGCGCCCGCCGCCCCCAAAGCCGAGCCCGCTCGTGTCCCCACCTCGGCCGCCAAGGCCAGGCCTGCCGGGGACAAGGCCAGGCCACCCCTTGGGGACAAGAAGGGCTCGTCCAGCGCGGCCCCCGGCACCGCCCGCGGCGCCGGAGCCCGGCCGGCGACAGGAGCTGGCCGGGCATCGCCAGCAGGTACGGGCGGGCGGGCGCACAAGGGGCGGCACTGCGGGGTTTTTGGCGACTGCTGTGACCTCTGTCCCCCTGTCCTGACAGGCACAAGGGCTGCGGCCCCCCAGGGACCCCCGGTCTACGTGGACCTGGCGTACCTGCCCGGCTCCTGGAGCGCCCGCACGGTGGACGAGGAGTTTTTCCGGAGGATCCGCTCGCTGTGTTACGTGGTCAGCGGCGACGACCACCTGAAGGAGGGGGTGCTGCGACCCCTGCTCGACGCCCTCCTCACGGGCAAGCACCAGTGGGGCATGGACATCCAGGTGAGCCCCCGGCCTGGGGGTCTGAGGGGTGGGATTGGCTCCCTCGTGGTGCTGGAGGGTGACAGAGCGTCCTGGGTGACAAAATGTCCCGGGTGTCCCTTCCCGATATTTGGGGGGTGACAAGGGGTGGTGGGATCAGCCCCTCGCTGATTTTGGGGGTGACAAAGTGTCCTGGAGTGTCCCTTTCTGATATTTGGGAGGGGACAAAGTGTCCTGGGTGCCCTTTGATGATATTTGGGGGGGTGACAAATTGTCCTGGGTGTCCCCAGTGTTTCGGGGGTGACAAGGGATGGTGGGATCAGCCCCTTCCTGATATCTGGGGGGGGTGACAAATTGTTCTGGGTGCCCTTTCATGATATTTGGGGGGTCACAAAGTATCCCGGATGTCCTTTCTTGTTGTTGGAGAGTGACAAAGTGTCCTGGGTGCCCCTTCCCGATATTTGGGGGGAGTGACAAATTGCCCTTTCATGGTATTTGGGGGGTGACAAATTGTCCTGGGTGCCCCTTCCCACTGCCTGAGGACATGATTTGACATCGTGGGTGCCCCTTACTGATGCTGGGGGTGTGACAGAAGTGTCCTGGGTGCCCCTTTCCAATGTTTGGGAGGTGACAAAATGCCCTGGGTGCCCCCTGCCATCACGGGGAGTGGTGACAGCGTGGCCTGCCCGTCCCCTCAGGTGACTTTGATCCCCACCTTCGACTCGCTGGTGATGCACGAGTGGTACCAGGAGACTCACGAGCGGCAGCAGGAGCTGGGCATCACCGTGCTGGGCAGCAACAGCACCGTGGCCATGCAGGACGAGACCTTCCCCGCCTGCAAGGTGGAGTTCTGAGGGGTGGGGGACACCCCCACCCTCCTCTTCCTCCTCTCTCTGAGCCCCCCCCACCCCGCCCAGCTCGGATGGGGGCAGCAGTGGGGAGGGGGAGGGGACGCTTTGGTGTCACCCACCCCGCTTTGTGTCACCCCCTCCATGCCACCCGCTGCCAACCCGGGGAGGGGACAAGGGACCAGCTGGGGGTTTGGGGGAGGTGGGTGGGGGGTCAGGATGTGTCCCCCCCCAGCCCAGCCAGCAGCGGGGCTGAGCCGTCCCCCACGGGCAGCTCGATGGAACAGGGTAAATTTTGGTGTTTTTTGGGTTGTTTTTTTCCCCCCCCTCCCTCCTTTCCCTGGATGAGCCACGGTTTTTTTTCCCCCCTAAATACCCTCAGAGTTGGGGGGGGTGAGGGCTGGGTCTCTTTTTTGGGAAGGGGGAACCCTCGGGGGTCCCATCCGTGGCGGGGGGGGGCTGCTGCTGTGGGGTTGTCCCTGTCGTTTTAGCCCCACCCCAAAACGGTTTTGACCCCCCCCCCCCCCAAAAAAAATTGTTGTGACCCCTCCTCTCCCTCCCAAAAATTGATTGTAACCCCTCCCTTGGGTGCAGCATCTCCTCCCCAGGCTGCACCGATGGCCCTTCCCCATCCCAACCCTTCCCTCCAAAAAAAAAAAAAAAAAAAAAAATTTGGGGTGGGGGTTGAACAAAGGCAGCCCCCCCCCTTTTTTTTGGGGGGGGGGGGAGTGGAAAGCAGCCCCCCCAAAACCCACCCCCACCCCCGGGAGTTGCTGAAAGCCGTTCAAAACCAAACCTCACCGTGCAATTTTTAAGGGGTTTTATGAGAGGAGAGCACCAAATGGGGGGGGGGGGGGTCAGGGTGGGTCTGTGGGGGTGCACACACAATGTGACGACCCCTCCCCAAATTCCCCCCCCCCCCCACCCCAGGACAAACACTAACCCGTTTTTGTAGGAGGCTCCTCGATGGCTCTTTTTTGTAATGACTTTTTATGATAAAACAAACACACACAAAAAAAGAAAAAAAAAAAAAAAAAAAAAAAAAAAGACAAAAATTGTGAAAACTGAAGAAACCAAACCTTTTTCTTTTTGTTGTTGTTGTTGTTGTTGGGTTTTTTTTGAGGGGGGGGTTATTTATCTTTGCCTCCCCCCTCCTCCATAAACCCCTTTGGGGGCTTTTACCTTTGATTGTATCCTACGTGTTCGGGGAGGGGGGCACTGAATGTTTCACCTTTAGTGCTTTATATCAATTTTTTTTTCTCAGCTGGAAGGTTTGGAGGTTGGTGGGGGTGGGGGGGGGGCGTTTTTTGGGGTGGGTGGGGTGGCTGTGACCCCCCTAATTCCCCCCCCCCCACACCCCAAAACCCAGCCCCTGCCCGTGGCCACCGGCACACGCTCCCCATCTTGCACGCCACGTTCCCGTTTGGCAAATGTGTGGAAAATGAGCATTAAAGAGGATCATTCCCAGTGGATCTTTGTCTCCTGGGGTTGTTTTTGTTTTTTAAAATTATTGTTATTTTTTTTGGGGGGGGGGGAGGGAATCCCATGGATTTGGGGAGGGGGGTGGTAAAGGACGGGTTGAGCTCAGCATTTGGGAGGGGGTTTGGGGTTGTACCATGAGGTGGGAAAGGGATTTTATTTTATTTTTTATTTTTTTAAGGGTGGGGGGGATTGGAGTGGGTGTTGAGAGAGGGGTTGGGGGATTTTTTGGGGGGGGTCCTGGGGGGCGTTTGCAGAGGGGTCGGGGTGGGGTGGGATGCGCTGCGGTTGCAGCAGCGCCGAGGCTGAGGTTGGATGCGGGGTTGCCATGACAACCCCATCCTCATCCCCATCCTCATCCCCATCCCTGCATCCCAGCCCCGCCGCCCCCGGCCCCACGAGCAGCAGCAGCAGCAGGAGGAGGAGGAGGAAGAGGAGGAGGAGGAGGGGTGGGGGGGTTTTGCAGCCGCTGCCTTCGGCCCCCGCAGTTTTTGGGGGGATTTTGGGGGGGGTTCAGAGCTGCGGGGGGGGTCCCCGTGTCCCTGTGATCAGCCCCCCCCTCCCCATCCTTCATGGGCAGCACGAGGGGACAAAACGCCCTCAAAGCCCCCCTTCCCACCCCAAAATCCCCCTCCCCACCCCAAAATCCCCCTTCCCACCCCTCAAACCAATCCCAAACCTCCCCTTCCCCAAAATCTCCTCGTTCCCAGCCCCTCTGCTCCATCGGGGGGTGTTTTGGGGAGGGGGCTCCTCGGCCATTCCGGGGGGGGGGTTCGGTCCCCTGGAGCCCAGGTGTGACCCCCGGGGTCGGGGCTGTCCCCAGGGCTGTCCCTTGTCCCCCCAGCCCTCTCTGAGCCCCCCACTCTGCTGTGACTGGTCCCAGTGGCTTTGGGTTCTGGGGGGGGGGGGTCCCAGGGGGGTTTCTCCTCCTTTGTCCCCCCTTTGGTGGCTGCCAGCACACGCGGGGACACCGCGGGGTCTCGGAGGTGACAGCGGAGCAGAGCCCTGACTCTGACCGAGCCAGGAGCTGGGGAGGGGTCTCCAAAGTCTCCAACCCACCCACCCAGCCCCCCCCCGAGCCCACCGGCGCTGCCGCGGTGCCACCGGCCGGGCCTGGCACTGCCACCCGGGCGCGGTGACACCTGCCAGGTGTCACCGGGGACAAAAGGCAGCGTAACCGAAACCGCCGCGTGACGTCCCCGCCGTCCCAGCTCCGGTGGCACCGCGGGGCTGGCGCGTCCCCCGTCGTCGTCGGCGGGATGTTCGGTTAATTCCCGATGGGAATACGAGAATATGGGAATGTCCCCCCCGCCACCCGCCGGGAATGTCCCCTCCCTGTCCGTGCCCGCTCCCGCAGCTGCGCCGGTGACAGCCGGAGCCGGGACATGAGCTCAGCGGGGTGCGAGGCACCGGCTGGCACCGGCGGCGGGGCGGGGAGCGGTGGGGGGGGACACCCCGGGACTGCGGGTGCGGTGACAACCGGCGGGGTCGCGGCGGGGGGCGCGGCCGCACCGGGAGCGGCACAGGGAGCTCGGGGGGTGGCAGCGCGTGAGGTGGCGGCAGTCCTGCAAGGGGAGGCGACAGCCGGGAGACGGCGACAGCTCGGGCGCCAGCTCTCCGGTGCAGGCGGCTCCGGTCCCGCAGCCGCTCCCGCCGCGCTTTCGGGGCGGCGGCCGCTTTAAATATGCAAATCAGCCCCCTCCCAGCGCGCGGCGCGGCGGCGCCTCAGCCAATGAGAAGCGGCGGCCGCTGGCTGCGGTCACCGCTGCCGGGAGCGCTGACCAATGGAGGTGCGGCTCGGCGGGAGGGGGCGTGGCCAGCACCGCCCCCGGCGCGGTCCCGCCGCGGTCCCGGGGCGGCGGCGGCGGCGGCAGCGGAGCGGGGCGGGGGCGGCGGCGGCCCCGCAGGTGAGTCCCGCGTCCTCCCCGGAGCGGGCACCGAGCCCCGCACAGGGGTCCCAGCTCCGAGTGCCCCCGGCCCCGCAGCGCAGCCCCCCCCGGTCCCGCCGTTCCCGCGCGGGTTCCCCCCCGCGCCGCCCCCGCAGCATCGCTCTTATCCCGGAGTGCGGGGATCCCCCCCTCCCCTTCTCCTCTCCGCCGTACCGGAGATCCGCCCCTCGCTGTGCACCGCGCCCCGCCCGCACCGCACCGCGCCCCGGTGCTCACCGTTCATAAAGCCCCGGTGCTCCGGTGCAGCCCCCGCTGGCCGCGATCCCGCTCCCGGTGCTGCGGGCGGCCCCCCCGCCGCCTCCCCCCGCTGCAGGTGCAGGGCTCGGTTCAGCGCTTTCCCTCCTTTTTTTTTTTCTTATTTTTATTTTTTTTAATTTATTTTTTGGGGTGCACGCCCCGACCCCCCCGCGGTGCCTCCCGTTCCCGGAGGGGGGGGGGTGTTGAATTTGGGATGCGCAGCCCCTCCCGTTCCCCAACCGAGCCCCCCCCGCTACGGTCCCCCCGCATCCTTCTCGGGGTCCCCCCGCGCCCCGCTGAAGGTCACGGCTGCGGGTGGCGAGAACCGCTCGGTTTTGGGGTTCAGGGGTGGGGGGCGGTCCCGGGGTAACCCTGCCGTACCCCCCACCCCGCACCCCCCGTCCCGCTCGGGGACTCGGTGGCCGCGGCCACCACCGGGGACTTTGGCCGGCGGCGCGTTCGTGGCGTTTGCGGCCGCCCGGGACCGGCGGGGCTTTGGGGGGCGGGGGGGGGGGGAGTGTGGGGGGGTCCTGGGGGCTCTGAGCCCCCCCCAGTTTTTCCCACCCCCCCATTTTGCCGTGGGGGAAGTGGGGGGGCCGCGCTGAGCCCGCCCCGTTCGTGACACAGGTGGCTGAGCCCGTGCGGAGGCACCGGGGGGGGGGGTGGGAGGGGGGGCTCGGAGAGGATTTTTGGGGGGGCTGCAGCGTGCCCTGACCCCCCCTTTAACCCCTCCAGACCCCCAGCACGCCGAGGATGCTCGGGGGGACCCCTCGAACCCCAAAACAGCTCAGGGTGAGTCAGGGGGGGCCTCCCCGAGTGGCGCCAACCAGGCGCGAATTTTTGGGGTTTCCTGTTTTTCTCCGGTGCATGATGGGGTGCGGGGCCGGGGGGGGGGAAAGGGGGGTTTGGGGGGCACAACCAGAGGTTGGGGGCACATCTGGGGTGGTGGGGGGCCACATCTGGGGGTCTCCCCACTAAGTGGGCACCCCCAGCACGGCAAATTTGGGAAGAAGGGGGTGGGGATATTTGGATTATTTTTTTCTATGGGGCGCGGGGGTGTTTTGGGGGAGTTTTTGGGGGGCACGGGCAGGGCGGGCTGTGGGAGCGGCCGCCGCACGCAGCAGCCGCTCATTTATTATTTATCTGCGTATCTGGTGTCGGGCCCAGCGCCGCCCCGGTGCCCCCCCGGTGCCTTCCCCGGTGCCCCGGGGGTGCCGCACACCTTGGGGAGGGGTCTCTAGCAAGAATAGAAAGGGGGGGACTTGCGGTTTCCATGGCCACGGGGGCTGCGTTTTCCCGGGAAAACCGATAAATAGGGATGGGTGCGACCCCGCTGAGCCCCCCCCGGTAAAACCCCGGTAAAACCCCGGTGTCCCCCCCCAGGGTACCGGGAGTTGAGCTGCGGGGTCCCCGCGCCGCTGTCCCCATCCCCTCCCCGCCCCCCCTCCAAGATGTCCTATTTCACCGAGCACTTCTGGGTAAGCCGGGACCCCCCCACCCTCTCAGAGACTCCCCCCCCCCGCCCTTGTGGGAGGTGAATTTTCAAGCCGCGGTGCTTTGATTAATGCTGTTAATTAATTAATTAATTGGGGGGGAGTGGGCATTGGGGCGGGGGGGTCTGGGGGGGTCTCCCAGCTTTGGTGACATCGCTGTCCCCCCCCCCCCCCCTCCATGGGGGTCCCCAGTCTGGGGGGGGAGGGGGGAAGTGGCGTGGTCGGCGCTTCCTGGTTCGTGCTGCAGCTGCTGCCACCTTCCTCTTCCTCCTGCCTCAGTTTCCCCTGGGGTTCACCTGCGCCCCCAGCGTGGCTTGAGGGGGCGGGGAATGAGGCGAGGCCACTTTGTGGGTGGGGGGCAGCACCCCAAAATAACCCCAGGGGAGTTTGGGGTTCAGCAGCCAAAATAACCCCAGGGGAGTTTGGGGTTCAGCAGCCAAAATAACCCCGGGGGAATTTGGGGTTCAGCACTCAAAAATAAACCCGGAGGAGTTTGGGGTTCAGAACCCAAAAAAAACCCGGGGGAGTTTGGGGTTCAGCACCCAAAATAACCCCAGGGGAGTTTGGGGTTCAACACCCCAAAATAACCCCAAAGGAATTTGGGTTTCAGCACCCAAAATAACCCCGGGGGAGTTTGGGGTTCAGCCCAGCCCTTCCTGGGGAGCACCTGGGCTTGGTTCTGGGTTCTGGTGGGGGGGGGGGGGAATCCTCAGCACCCCAATTTGGGGGGCTTTGGGCCACTGCAGACGCTGATCCCGCTGCTCCTGGTGGTCCCAGGGAAAAGGGGGTGCGGGTCCCTCGGGATTTGGGGCCTGAGGGAGGGGAGGGGTCCCCTGGCAGGGCGAGAAGAACCACGGCTTCGACGTCCTCTACCACAACATGAAGCACGGGCAGATCTCCACCAAGGAGCTCGCTGACTTCGTCCGGGAGAGGTACCCGGGGGGTGGGGACAACCTGAGGCGGGGATGGGGCGGGGTGGGGGTCCCCAAAATCCCGCCTCCATCCCAAATCCCCCTCCCCGCCATCCCCAGGGCTGCCATCGAAGAGAACTACGCCAAGGCCATGGTGAAGCTGTCGAAGATGGCCACGAACGGGACCCAGCTGGGGTACGGGGGGGAGGGGGGTGACGGGGACACCTCGGGGTGGCTTTGGGGGACCCTGGTGACCCTCCTGGTGGCCCTCGAGCAGGACTTTCGCGCCTCTCTGGGAGGTTTTCCGCATCTCCTCGGACAAGCTGGCCCTGTGCCACCTGGAGCTGATGAAGAAGCTGCACGACCTCATCAAGGAGATCTCGCGCTACGGCGAGGAGCAAGGCCGGGTGCACAAGAAGGTACCGCTGTCCCCTCCTTGTCCTTGTGTGCTGTCACCTCCCCGCTGTCCCCTGCCACCCCAGCCCACTCTGCCGTGCCCCGGCAGTCCAAGGAGGAGGTGGCAGGGACGCTGGAGGCCGTGCAGCTGCTCCATGGCGTGGCCCAGCTGCTGCCCAAGTCCAAGGAGAGCTACCACAGCAAGTGCCAGGAGTACGAGCGGCTGCGCAAGGAGGGCACCAGCCAGAAGGAGATCGACAAGGTGGCACCCCTCATTGTCCCTGTCCCCACCCCCTGGGTGGTCCCCTGTGCCCCCCTGGGTGGTCCCTGGTTCCTGTCCTTTCCTTGATGGTCCCTGAGTGTCCCTCAGTGGTCCCTGTGCCCTCTTGTTCCTGGCTCGCTGTGGTCCCTGTCACCCCCCTCAGTGGTCCCTGTCACCCCCCTCAGTGGCCCTCGTCCCTTCCCTGGTGATTCTTGGCCCTCCCTCAATGGTTCTGTTGTCCCACGGTGATCCCTGTCCCCCCTGCGTGGTTCCTGTCCCCTCCCTGGTGGTCTCCGTCATTCTCTGTCATTGTTCCTTTTCCCCCTGGATGGTTCCTGTCCTCTTCTCAGTGGTTCCTGTCATTCTCGTGGATGGTCCCTGTCCCCTCTGGATGGTCCCTGTCCCTTCCCTGATGGTCCCCGTCATTCTCCCAGCTGTCCCCTGGGTGATTCCTGTCCCCTCCCCAACAATCCCCATCAAAATCCCGGATGGTTCCTTTTCCCCCTGGATGATTCCTGTCCCCTCTCTGATGGTCCCTGTCTTCCTCACGGATGTCCCCTGGCTGTCCTCTGTCCCATCCCTGACGATCCCTGTCATTCCCCTGGCTCTCCTCTCTCCCCTGTCCGTCCCCTGTCCCCTATCCCGTTCCTGACGATCTCTGTCATTCCCCTGTCATTCTCCCGGCTGTCCCCTGTCCCCTGGCTGTCCCCTGGCTGTCGCCGTGCCCTGGCCGGTGGCACAGGCGGAGCTGAAGTCGCGGAAGGCGGGCGAGGCTCTGCGGAGGGCGGTGGACAAATACAACGCGGCCCGCGCCGACTTCGAGCAGCGCATGCTGGACTCGGCCATGGTGGGCACCGGGCTGGGGAGAGGATTGGGGGTGGAGGGATGGGGAAAGGATTTGGGGTGGAGGGATGGGGAAAGGATTTGGGGTGGAGGGATGGGGAAAGGGATGGGGAGAGGATTTGGGGTGGAGGGATGGGGGAAGGATTGGGGCTTTTGGGGATGGGGAAAGGATTGGGGCTTTTGGGGTGGGATTTGGGTTGGGATGGGCACTGGTGGGATTTGGGTTGGGATGGGCACTGGTGGGATTTGGGTTTGGATGGGCACTGGTGGGATTTGGGAAGGGATGGGGGCTGTTGGGATGTGGGCAGTGATGAGCACTGGGCACCTGCCACCCCTCCATGGGCACATGCCACCTTGGCTGAGCCCCATTCCTTGGGGATGCTGTCCCTTGGGAATGTGCCCCCCTGGCTGTGCCAAGCCTTGGGGACATTGCCACCCTTCCTGAGCCTCACTCCCTGTCCACATGGTGATCCCTGGGGATGTCCCACCCATCCCAAACCCCATTCCCTGCCCACCTGCCGATCCTGGGGGTGTCCCCCCCCTTCCTGACCCCCGATTTTTCCCTCTCCAGCGCTTCCAGGAGGTGGAAGAAGCTCACCTGCGGCACATGAAGGGGCTCATCGGCTCCTACTCCCACTCCGTGGAGGACACCCACGTCCAGATCGGCCAGGTGAGTCCCCAGGTGAGTGACCCCCTCCCCATTCCCATTTCCCCTCTTTATTCCACGTCCCCTTCCCCCGTTTTTTTCCCCCCCCACTCAGGTCCACGAGGAATTCAAGCAGAACGTGGAGAACATCGGCACGGAGATGCTGCTCCGGAGGTTTGCTGAGAGCAAAGGCACGGGGAGAGAGCGGCCAGGTGAGGCTGGGGGGGTCTCACCTGGGCAGGGATGGGACCCTGATCCCACCTGGGCAGGGATGGGGACCCTGATCCCCCCCTGATCCCACCTGGGCAGGGATGGGACCCTGATCCCACCTGGGCAGGGATGGGGACCCTGATCCCCCCCGATCCCACCTGGGCAGGGATGGGTCCCTGATCCTGCCTGATCCCCCGAACCTGGGTGATCTCACCTGATCCCCCTGATCCCGGTTGATCCTGCTGACCCTGCCTGATCCCAGTTGATCCCCCCTGATCCCACCTGGGCAGGGATGGATCCCTGATCCCCCCTGACCCCCTGATCCCCCCCGATCCTGCCTGATCCTCCCTGAACCCCCCAAACCTGGCTGATCTCACCTGATCCCCCCTGATCCCAGCTGATCCCGGCCCATCCTGGTTGATCCCAGTTGATCCCCTCTGATCCTGGTTGATCCCGGTTGATCCCGGCTGGTCCCTTTTGATCCCAGTTGATCCCTCTGATCCCGTTTGATCCCTGTTGACCCCCCTGATCCCCTCTGATCCTGTTTGATCCCGTTTTATCCCTGTTGATCCCCCGATCCCGCTCTCCGTGGCAGGAGCTCTGGATTTCGATGAGTACCGGCTGGCTCCAGCGCAGGAAGGCAAGTACGTCTGCATCCCGCGGGGAATGCCGGGCGCTGCGGGGGCTCCTCCTCAGCCCATTCCCGCTTTTCCCAGGACCCAAGAGGAGCCGCAGCAAAGCGTTCCGGATCCCGGGGCTGAGCCGCAAGGAGCGGGAGCGCGACGCTGTGTAAGAGCCCGAGCCTGCTGATCCTGCATCCCGGTGTCCCCTGCATCCCGGTGTCCCCTGCATCCCGGTGTCCCCTGCATCCCGGTGTCCCCTGCATCCCGGCGTCCCCTGCATCCCGGTGTCCCCTGCATCCCGGCATCCCAGCATCCCAGTGTTCCTGCATCCCAGAATCCCTGCATTCCACTGTTCCTGCATCCCTGCATCCTAGAGTTCCTGCATTCCAGAATCCCAGAGTTCCTGCATCCTAGAATTCCTGCATCCCGGTGTCTCCTGCATCCCTGCATCCCGGTGTTCCTACATCCCAGAATTCCTGCATCCCTCTGTTCCTGCATCCCTGTATCCCGCTGTTCCTGCATCCCAGTGTTCCTGCATTCCTGCAACCTTGGATCCCTGAATCCTGGCAGCTTTGCATCCCTGAATCCCCACATTCCCTCATCCCTGAATTCCCTCATCCCTGAATTCCCTCATCCCTGAATTCCCTCATCCAGTATCGCAGAATTCCCACACCCCCAAATTCCCACACCCCCAAATTCCCACATCCCCGCCCCTCCTGACTGTCCCGCTGTCATTCCCAGGGAATCTCCGGACAATGACCTGGTGAGTGTCCCAGTGCCCCCCCCCACCCCGCACGGCCGTTCCCAAACTGGGAGCACTGGGAATGTCGGAGCGTGTCCCGGCAGGGCTGCCCGGAGGTGGACGAGGACGGATTCACCGTGCGGCCGGACACGGAGCGCAGTATCCTTGGGAATTCCGGGAATTCCAGCCGGGAATTCCGGGAGATTCGGGGGGAATTCCAATGGGATCCAAGCGCAATTCCAACCAGGAATTTCTGTGGGATCTGGGGGCAATTCCAACCGGGAATTCTGGGGGGAATTCCAGCCGGGAATTCCTGGAAGATCCAAGGACAATTCCAACCAGGAATTTTTATGGGATCCAGAGGGAATTCCAATGGGATCCAAGGGCAATTCCAACTGGGAATTCCTGGGGATCCAGAGGGAATTCCAATGCGATTTTTTTAATGGGATCCAGAGGGAATTCCAACCGAGAATTTTTTGGGTATCCAGAGGGAATTCCAGTCAGGAATTTCTGTGGGATTCAAGGGGAATTCCAATGGGAATTTTTATGGGATGCAGAGGAAAATCCAATAGGAATTTTTGTGAGATCCAAGGGCAATTCCCATGGGATCCAGGGGCAATTCCCACCAGGAATTTCTGTGGGATCCAGAAGGTATTCCAACGGGGAATTTTGGGGGGATCCAAGGGGAATTCCAGAGGAAATTTTTATGGGATCCAGAGGGAATTCCAATAGGATTTTTTATGGGATCCAGGGGGGAATCCCAATGGGAATTTTTATGGGATGCAGAGGGAATCCCGATGGGAATTTTTATGGGATCCAAGGGCGAATTCCAGCCGGGAATTTCCTTGACCCCGGGGGTCTCAGGCGAGGTGGAGAACGCCGGGAGCTCCTCCAGCGATTCCGACTACGAGGAGGCGGAGCCGCGGCGGTTCCTGGTTCACATCAAACCCCGCGAGGCGCCCGGCAGCGCCCAGGCCAGCGCCGAGCAGCTCCGGGCCACCGTGGGCAACCTCATCCTGGCCCCCGGGATGGCGGTGAGCCTGGCGGGGACACGGGGACCCCCGGCATTCCCGCGGGAATTCACCGCAGCCCGCTCCCCTTGTCTTGCAGGGAACGGTCAGGAGGCAGGCGAGCCGTAAGTGACAGCGCGGGGACACGGGGAGGGACCCTGGGGACACGGGGAGGGACCCCGGGGACATTCCTGGTCCTGCTCCTTGGGGACATTCCTGATCCCACTCTCTGGGGACACTCCTAAATCCATTTCCTTGGGGACATTTCTGATCCCATTCCCTGGGGACATCCTGTCCTTCCTAAACCCCATTCCATGGGGACAGAGCCACCCTCCCTGAGCCCTTCCTTGGGGACATCCCGTCCTCCTGAGTGCCATTCGCTGGGGACAATGCCACCCTTCCTTAAATCCTTTCCTCGGGGACAATGCCACCATTCCCAAGACCCATTCCTTGGGGACATCCCATCATTCCTGAGCCCTTTCCTTGAGGACATCCCATCCTACTCCTTGGGGACATCCTGTCCTTCCTTAAACCCAATCCCTGGGGACAATGCCACCCTTCCTGAGCCCCTTCCTTGGGGACATCCCATCCTACTCCTTGGGGTCATCCTGTTCTTCCTGATCCCATTCCCTGGGGACATTCCTGCCCCCCAAACCCCTGGGGACAATGCCACCCTCCCTGACCCCAGTCCTTGGGGACATTTATCCTTCCTGATCCCCATTCCCTGTCCCCCTCGCCCACCCCTCCCTTCCCGAGCCCCCCCCAGTGTCCCCTCATGGTGACATCCCTGTGCAGGAC
Organism: Sturnus vulgaris; assembly: GCF_052056855.1. NCBI lineage: Eukaryota > Metazoa > Chordata > Aves > Passeriformes > Sturnidae > Sturnus > Sturnus vulgaris. Next base: position 2,077,976 of record NC_142268.1, on the reverse strand, counting down.
ACGTGGCACCGCTGACCCCGGCCCCCGGTGACACAGACCCCGAGGGGACACCGGGGGCAGGTGAGACTGGGCTGGGGGTCCTGGGGGGGTTTGGGGGGGATTTGGGGGGCACAGGGGGGTCCTGGGGGGCACATGGAGGGTCCTGGGGTGATTTGGGGGCACAGGGGGGGGTTTGAGGTGGTTTAGGGGGCACAGGGGAGGTTTGGGGGTCCTGGCGGGTTTGGGGGGCACATGAGGGGTTTGAGGGGGTTTGGGGGTCCTGAGCGGGTTTGGGGGGCACATGAGGGGTTTGGGGGGCACATGGGGGGTTTGGGGGGCACAGGAGGGGTCCTGGGGGGGTTTGGGGGCACAGGGGCATTTGGGGAGGTTTGGGGGCACAGGGGGGGGTTTGGGGGTCCTACGAGGGGTCTGGGGGTTTTTGGGGGGGTTCAGTTCAGTGTCCCCCTCTCCCCGCAGGTGACAGCACGGGGAGGGGTCTCCCAGCGGCACAGCTGAACAGGTAGGGGGGCACAGAAGGGATTGGGGGTCCATGGGGCGACCACCCCCCATTGCTGGGGGGGTCCTGGGTGTGCTCTGAGCCCCCCACCCCCCAATCCATCCCTGTCCCAGCGGGCCCGGGAAGCCCCCCCAGGACTCGGCCGCTCTCTTCGGTCCCCCCTTGGAGTCGGCGTTCGAGGCAGAGGAATTCCCGGGTGAGGAAATTTTTTTTTTTTTTTTTTTTTGGGTTGGGGGGCGGCAGAATGAGAAATTCCCCCCTCCTGCAATGTGGGGAGGGGTCCTCACTCTAACCGGGGCTATCCCACAGCCCCCCGCTCCTACGTGCTCACCTCGTCCTCGTCGCCTTTCTCCTCCTCATCCCCGGAGAACGTGGAGGACTCGGGGCTGGACTCGCCCTCCCACCCCCCGCCCGGACCCTGCCCCGATTCCCGACCCTGGACCCCACAACCGGGGACACCCGACCCCAAAGCGGAGCCCAACCCTTCCAGCAGCGCCCCCCGACCCCCCGAGCCCCCCAACTTCGCCGTTTTCAGCGCTGCCGGCACCGAGGGGCTCTGGGGGGACGCGGGGGTCGCGGGCCGGGGTCGCAGCGGTGCCGCCCCAAGAGAAGCCCCCTCGCCGGATCCTTTCGGGGATCCCCCGGTGTGGGGCAGACCCCGAAGTCCCGGTGGGGAGCAGCCCCCCCTGACTCGTCCTTCCTCCAATTCGGCTTCATCCTCATCCTCCTCGCCGGCCCCCCCGAGCGGGGGGGAGTCCTGCAGCCCCTCGCCCTGGGGCTGCCCAGGGGCGGGCACGGGGCTGGGCGAGGGGAGCACGGCGGGGACCCCCCCACTGCAGCCGGAGCCGGGTGAGTGCTGGGGGGGGGGAGCTGCCCCACATCGCCCCGAAATCTGACTGCCCCCCCCAAAAAATCCCAACCCTGCCCCACATCGCCCCGAAATCTCACTGCCCCCCCAAAAAAAATCCCAAATCTGAGACCCCGTTATCCCCAACCCTGCATCCCATAAACCCCAATCTCTGCACCCCATAAACCCCAAACTCTGCCCCCCATGACCCAAACTGCCCCCCATTGCCCCCAGCCCTGACCCCCCAAAATCCCCAACTCTGTCCCCCCATGACCTCCAGTTCTGCTCCCCATTGCCTCAAACTCTGCCCTCCATAACCCCAAATCTGTCCCCCATTACCCCTAAACCTGTCCCCCATTACCTCGAATTCTGCCCCTTGGTTTTATCTCTGCCCCCCCCATTTACCCTAACTCTTCCCCATTCCCCCAAACTCTGTCCCAAATGACCCCAAATTCTGCCCCCCATAACCCCGAGCTCTGTCCCCCCATAATTCCCAACTCTGTCCTCCCACCCTAACCCAGAACAGAGCAGGGAAAGGGTCCTGGATCCCGGGGTGGGGGTCCTGAATCCCTGGGGGGGTGGTCCTGGATGCCGGGTGGGGGTCCTGGATCCCCTGGGAGGGGTCCTGTATTCCCAGGGAGAGGGGTCCTGGATCCTTGGGGGGTGGTCCTGGATGCCGAGCGGGGGTCCCGCCCTATCGGGGCTCTCCCCTCACCCCCCGTTCGTGCCCCCCTCCCCAGATTCCATCCCCCCCTGGCCCAGCGCTGCCCCCCGGGACGTTCCTCTCGTGGCCCCCCCGCGCCGCTCCCGCACCAAGCGGCCGCCGGCCGGGCCGGCTGCGGGCAGCAACAGCGACCTGGTGCGGGGCTGGGGGCGTGGGACCCCCGGGATGGGGGGACGGGGACCCCCGGGATGGGGAGGGGGCGTGGGACCCCCGGGATGGGGCATGGTGACCCCCAGGATGGGGCACGGAGACCCCCGGGATGGGGAGGGGGCGTGGGGACCCTCGGGATGGGGAGGGGGTGCGGGGGTGGGACCCTTGGGATGAGGAGGGGGTGCGGGGCTGGGGGGAGGAACGGGGACCCCCAGGATTTGGGAGTGCAGGAGTACCCAGGGATGCCGGGATGTAGAATTTGGGGGTGCAGAGATGTGGAATTTAGGGATTTTGGGAATGCGGGGGTACGCAGGGATGCCGGGACGTGGAATTGGAGGATGCAGGGGTGCGGAGTTCAGGGGTGCAGGGATGTGGAATTCGGGGATACAGGGGTGCAGAATTCAGGGATGCAGAATTCAGGGGTGTGGGGATGTGGAATTTGGGGATACAGGGATGCAGAATTCAGGGATTCAGGGCTATAGAATTCAGGAGTGCAGGGCTGTGGAATTCGGGGATGCAGGAATTGGGGGATTCGGGGATTCAGGGCTGCAGAATTCAGGGACACAGGGATGGGAAATTCAGGGGTGCAGGGATGTGGAATTCAGGGATGCAGGGATGTGGAATTCGGGGATGAAGGGATGTGGAATTCAGGGGTGCAGGGATGCGGAATTTGGGAATTCAGGGCTGCAGGGGACACAAACACCCACCCGCCCCCCTCCTGGCCCCGCAGTCTCGCTCTCTGAGCCCCTCGCCCTCCTGGAGCTGCGGCCCCTCTCACTCAGCCCCCGCCAGCCTGGGCGAGCGCGGCTTCTTCAGCGCGGCCCCGCCAGCGCTCGGTGCGTGCCGGGGGACGGGAAATTTGGGGTGAGGGGTGGCACGGGGCGGGGGGGGGGGGTCCCAGCCATGCCCTGACCCCCGTGCACCCCCTCCCCAGGGCTATCGCGCGGTCCCAGCCCGGTGGTGCTGGGCTCGCAGGACGCGCTGCCGGTGGCCACCGCCTTCACCGAGTACGTGCACGCTTATTTCAAGGGGCGCGACGCCGACAGGTAACGGGGGGGGTCCCGGGGATTTTGGGGGTCCCGGGGGGTCACCGTGTCCCCTGACCCCCAGCGTGTCCCCTGAGCCCCGGCGTGTCCCCAGCAGCTGCCTGGTGAAGGTGACAGGGGAGCTGACCATGTCGTTCCCCGCGGGAATCGTGCGCGTTTTTGGGGGTCCCGCCGCGCCCCCCGTGCTCAGTTTCCGCCTCCTCAAGGCCGGAGCCATCGAGCAGTTCCTGCCCAACGCTGAGCTGCTCTACAGGTGAGGGGACAGGTGGGGAGGGGGGTTTGGGGCGCAGGGGGTGTCTGGGGAGCTTGGGAGGTGATGGATGCAGTGATAGGAGCGGGTTTTGGGGTGTCTGGGGGGCTCAAGGGACTTTGGGAGGTGATGGGGGCGAGTTTTGGGGTACAGGAGCACACAGGGACTTTGGGAAGTGTGGGTGCAGTGATGGGGGGCGGTTTTTGGGGTGTCTGGGGGGGACACAGTGACCTCGGGAGGTGATGGGGCGGGTTTTGGGGTACAGGAGGGCACAGGGAAGTGTGGGTGCAGTGATGGGTGTTGGGTTTTGGGGTGTCCGGGGGACACAGGGACCTTGAGAAGTGTGGGTGCAGCGATGGGGAGCTGAGTTTGGGGATTTTGGGATTTCTGGGGATACAGCTATGGGGAGCTGCCTTTTGGGATTTTGGGATTCCTGGGAATACAAGGATGAGGAGCTGGATTTTGGGATTTTGGGATTCCTGGGGATACAATGATGAGGAGCTGAATTTTGGGACTCCCACGTACCCGGGCACCCAGTGGAGCTGGTTCAGAGCTGGGTCCGGGGGGGTTCCACATTTCTGGGGGATACCCAAACCCCGCTTCCCCCTTTCCCCCACACCCCCAGCGACCCCTCCCAGAGCGACCCCAGCACCAAGGACTTCTGGCTGAACATGGCAGCCCTGACGGGACACCTGCAGAAACAGGCGGAGCAGAGCCCGGCCGCCTCCTACTACAACGTGGCTCTGCTCAAATACCAGGTGAGCTCACCTGGGCACCCTCACCTGGGCACCCGAGGGTCTCTGCGCACCCCCTAAAACCCCTCAACCCCTTTGGTTGTGGCGCAGTTCTCGCGGCTGGGAGCCGGCTCGGCTCCTCTGCGGCTCTGTGTGCGCTGGGATTGCTCGCCCGGGGCTACCAGGGTGAGTGTGGAGTACGGCTACAACGGAGGAGCCCTGGCACTGCCCGTGCCGCTCGCCAACGTGCACGTGCTGCTGCCCGTGGAGGAGCCCCTGACCAACCTGAGGCTGCAGCCCGCGGGCAGCTGGTAATGGGGACGGGGAGAGAGGGACTGGTTTGGGGTGGGGGAGATGGGGTTGGAGTGGTTTGGGGTGGGGGAAATGGGATTGGAGTGGTTTGGGGTGGGGGAAATGGGATGGACTGGTTTGGGGTGGGGGAAATGGGGTTGGAGTGGTTTGGGGTGGGACAGAGATATTGGACTGGTTTGGGGTGGGGGAAATGGGGATGGACTGGTTTGGGGTGGGGGAAATGGGGATGGGGGTGCTGAGGGTGATTGGGGTGGGTTTGGGGTCCCAAACCTTCACAGGGTGGGAAATGGGAACTCTGAACTGGAAATGGGGACCCTGAAATGGGAATGGAGACCCTGGACTGGGAAATAGGAACACTGAACTGGGAAATGAGGACCCTGAACTGGGAAATGGGAACTCTGAACTGGGAAATGGGAACTGGGGGCGCTGCTGGGGTAAGGAAGGCAGGGAGGTGGGGCCGAGCAGAAATTTGGGGAATTTGGGGAATTTTGGGGCTGTGCTGGTTTGAGCACAGCCCTTACCCCGCCAGGAACCTGGAGGAGAAGCGGCTGCTCTGGAAACTTCTGGATGTCCCCGGTGCCCCGGGACAGGCAGGTGAGACCCGGGCGGGGCTCACGGGGGTGGGGTCTCCTCATCCCGACCCCCACCCCTAAAAACCGCTGTCCCCCCAGGCTGTGGGCGACTCTCGGCCAGCTGGGAGCCCCTGGGGGGTCCCAGTAAGCCCAGTCCGGTGGCCGCCCAGTTCAGCAGCGAGGGCAGCACCTTGTCGGGGGTGGAGGTGGAGCTGGCGGGGGCCGGGTACCGAATGTCGCTGGTCAAGAAGAGATTTGCGACAGGTATGGGGTGGGGGAGGGGGAAAATGGGGGTGTGGGGGGTCCCTTCCCTACAATTTTGGAGGGGTGAGGTCATCACCCCATCCCCTGGTGCTGGGGGAACGGGGGGGTCCCTGCCCTGGGGTGTTTGGGGTGTTTGGGGTCCATTTCCTGGGGTGTTTGGGGTGCTCAGGGTCCCTTTCCTGGGGTATTTGGGGTTCTTTTCCTGGGGTGTTTGGGGTTCTTTCCCCTGGGGTATTTAAGGTCCTTTTCCTGGGGTATTTGGGGTCCTTTCCCTGTTATTTGGGGTGCATGGAGTCCCTTCCCTGGGGTGTTTTTAGGGTCTCTTCACTGGGGTATTTGGGGTTCTTTCCCTGTTGTTTGGGGTGCTCAGGGTCCTTTCCCTGGGATTTTTAGGGCCCATTTCTCGGGGTGTTTAGGGTCCTTTCCCTGCTATTTGGGGTGCATGGGGTCCATTTCCTGGGGTATTTGTGGTCCCTTTCCTTGGAGTATTTGGGTTCCCTTTCCTCGGGTGCATGGGGTCTGTTTCTTGCTATTTGGGGTGCTCAGAGTCCTTTCCCTGAGGTTTTTAGGGTTCTTTCTGTGTGGTATTTCGGGTTCTTTCCCTGGGGTACTTGGGGTCCCTTTCCTCGGGTGCTCAGGGTCCTCTCCCTGTGGGTTTTAGGATCCTTTCCCTGGGGTGTTTAAGGTCTCCTCCCTGGGATATTTAGGGTCCTTTTCCTGCTATTTGGGGTGTTTTTGGGGTCCCTTCCCTGGGGTATTTGGGGTCCCTTCCCTGGGGTTTTTGGGGTCCTTTCCCTGCTCCTCGGGGCGCTGAGATCCCTTTCCAGCCATTCCCACCCCTGCTCTCCACAATCCTGGGGGGTCCCCACCCCCCCCAAACTCCTTCCCCCCCTTCCCCCCTTTACTGGGCGATTCCCAGTTCGGGCGCTGGCACCGAGCTGGGGGCGCTGGGCAGTGCCCGCCCCTCCTCCGTGCCCACCTTGGCTCCGCAGGGATTTACCTGGCGGGGTCCTGAGCCCCCCCGCCACCGTGGTTGTGTGAATTTGGGAACACTGGATGGAGGCGGCTGGGGAGGGGGCGCCTCCTCCTCCTCCTCTTCCTCCTGTCCCCGCCCTGTCGCTGTCCCCGCGCGTCTCCTGCTCCGCGCCCCCTCCCCCCCGTGCTGTGAAGGGAGCAGGAGCTGCTCTTTTATTAAACATTTTATTTTCTAATAAATTCCACCCCTGTCGGCTCCCGCCTCCCTCCTGCCGCGGCGCCCATCCCACATCCCAAATCCCAGATCCCAAATCCCACATCCTAAATCCCATACCCCATATCCCACATCCCACACCCATATCCCACATCTCACAACCAAATCCCACATCCCACACCCCACAAATCCCATTCTGTCCATCCCATAAGTCTCATCCCATATCCTATCCCATATTCCCATCCCATCCCATAAATCCCATCCCATAAATCCCAATCCCATATCATCCCATCCCACATCCCATATTTCCATCCCACCCCATCCATCCCATCAATCCCATCCCATCCCATCAATCCCATCCCACCCCAGGAGTCTCCCGGAGCTCCTCCCGTGGGGAAACTGACGCGGGGGGGGGGGCGGGGGACACCCCCAGGGGGATCCCCACGGGATCCTGGGGCCACCGGGGTGTCCCTGGCTCCGGTGTGGGGGTGACACCAAGGGATTGGGGGGCTCTGGGAGGGTTTGGTGACATCTGGGATGGTGCCACCACCTCGGACAGGGACCCAAAATCCATAAATCCATCCCTGTCCCCCTGGGTTCTGTGGCTGGGGGGGTCCTGAGGGTCTCTCCAGGGGGGTTTGGTGGCTCTTGGTGACATCTGGGACGGTGCCACCACCTGGATGTGTCCCTGTCCCCCCGGGATGATCCCCATGGGGTCACCGGGGTGTCCCTGGTTCTGATGTGGGGGTGGCACCAAGGGACTGGGGGTCCTGGGGGTCTCTCCAGGGGGGATTTGTGGCTCCTGGTGACATCTGGGACAGTGCCACCACCTCGGACAGGGACCCAAAATCCATAAATCCATCCCTGACCCCCTGGGTTCTGTGGCTGGGGGGGGTCCGGGCTCCTTTGGGGACAATCGGGGACAAATCCCGCTCGGGAACGAGGCTGGTCCTGCTCTGGGAGCCCTCGGTGCTCAACCCCACCCCCCTCAACCCCATCCCAGCAGGAAAATGTAACAAAATTTAATTAAATGAGGCGGAATTCTGCCATGGAGGGAGGTAAAAAAGGGGGAAAAAGTGAAGGGATGGAAAAATTCCCAAATTTTAATAAAACAAGACTGAATTCTGCCACGGGGAAAAGGGGGGAAAAAAGGGGGAAAAGCCAAAGGGATGGAAAATTTCCCAAATTTTAATAAAATTAGGCTGAACTGTGCCATGGGGAGAGGAAAAATGGGGGAAAGGCAAAGGGATTGAAAATGTAACAAATTTTAAGAAAATGAGGCTGAATTCTGCCATGAAGGGAGGGATAAAAAGGGGAAAACTGAAGGGATGGAAAATTTACTAAACTTTAATAAAATAAGACTCAATTTTGCCATGAAGGGAGGGAAAAAAGGGGGAAAAGTTGAAGGGAAAGGAAAATGTCCCAAATTTTAATAAAATGAGGCTGAATTCTGCCATGAAGGGAGGGAAAAAAGGAGGAAAAGTTGAAGGGAAAGGAAAATGTCCCAAATTTTAATGAAATGAGACTCAATTTTGCCATGAAGGGAGGGAAAAAAGGAGGAAAAGCTGAAGGGAAGATCCGGGAAAAGCGGGGCCGTGCCACCCCACAAAGCACAGGGAAATCACCGTGGATTTTGGGGGAGGGGGGGGGATCCCGGTGGGAATTTTTTTTTGTGGGGAGGGGGCTACCCCCGAGTTTTGCTCCTGCCATCCCTCAGCTCCTCGATTTTGGGGGACAACTCCTCGAAAGTGGGTCTGGCAGCGGGGGAGAAATTCCAGCAGCTCATCATCAGCGCGTACACCTGGGGAGGGGACAAAGGGACACGATGAGGACATCGGGGAGGGGAGGACACCGCGGGGACAGCCCCGGGACAGCGGTGTCACCTCCGAGGGACAGCCAGAGGGGAGCGGGAGGCGCCGGTTGTCCTTGAGGAGCTCCAGCAGCTGGAGGATGATCTGAGCCGGCTTCCCTGTGCCCATCATCCGCAAAAATTCCTGCGGGACAATCGGGGATGGGGAAAATATCCTTGAGAAACGAGGGGGTGATCCCATAGGGAATGTCACCTCTTTGTCCTGGGAATGTCACCTCCTTTTCCTGGGAATTGTCACCTCTTTGTCCTGGGAATTGTCCCCTCCTAGTCCCTGGAAATGTCCGCTCTTTTTCCAGGAATTGTCCCCTCCTCGTCTCGGGAAATGTCACCTCCTTGCTCAGGGAAATGTCCCCACCATGTCCCGGGAAATGTCCCCTCCTTTTCTAGGAATTGTCCCCTCCTTTTCCTGGGAATTGTCCCCTCTGGGTCCCGGGAAATATCCCATCTTTGTCCCGGGAAATGTCATCTCCTTGTCCCGGGAATGTCCCCTCCATGTCCTGAGAATTGTCCCCTCCTTGTCCCGGGAATTGTCCCCTCCTTGCCCAGGGAATGTCCCGGAAATGTCCCCTCTTTTTCCAGGAATTGTCCCCTCCCTGTCCCAGAAATGTCCCCTCCATGTCCTGGAAATGTCCCCTCCTTTTCCTGGGAATTGTCCCTTCCTTGTCCAGGAAATGTCACCTCCTTGCTCATGGAATGACCCCCCCTTGTCCCGGGAAATGTCTCTCCTTCCTCGTCCCAGGAAATGTCCCCTCTTTTTCCAGGAAATGTCCCCTCCTTGTCCGGGAAATGTCCCCTCCTTTTCTAGGAATTGTCCCCTCCTTTTCCTGGGAATTGTCCCCTCTTGGTCCCGGGAATTGTCTCCTCCTTTTCCCGGGAAATATCCCATCTTTGTCCCGGGAAATGTCATCTCATTGTCCCGGGAATGTCCCCTCCATGTCCTGAGAATTGTCCCCTCCTTTGCAAGGAAATGTCCCCTCCTTGTCCCTGGAAATGTCTGCTCTTTTTCCAGGAATTGTCCCCTCTTTGTCCCTGGAAATGTCTGCTCTTTTTCCAGGAATTGTCCCCTCTTTGTCCAGGGAAATGTCCCCTCCTTTTCCCGAGAAATATCCCATCTTTGTCCTGGGAATTGTCCCCTCTTTATCCAGGGAATGTCCCCTCCATGTCCCGGGAATTGTCCCCTCCTCGTCCCGGAATTGTCACCTCCGAGGGGCTCTTGCTCTTGGAGCTGAAGGTGAAGAGCTCGTAGAGCAGAACCCCGAAGCTCCAGGCGTCGGAGGCGCAGGAGAAAATGTTGTCAGCCAGGGATTCCGGAGCGTACCTGCCGGGAAAAAAGGGATTTTGAGATGGGAAAAGGGGATTTTGAGACGGGAAAAGGGAATTTTGAGACGGGAAAAGGGAATTCTGAGATGGGAAAAGGAGATTCTGAGATGGGAAAAGGAGATTCTGAGATGGGAAAAGGAGATTTTGAGACGGGAAAAGGAGATTTTGAGATGGGAAAATGGGATTTTAAGACAGGAAAAGGAGATTTAGAGATGGGAAAAGGGGATCCTGAGCTCTGGGAAAAGAGGATTTTGAGATGGCAAAGGAAGAATCTGAGTCCCGGGAAAGGGGGATTTTGAGTCCCAGGAAAAGGGAATTCTGAGAAAGGAAAAGGAGATTTTGAGGTGGGAAAAGTGAATTCTGAGAAGGAAAAAGGAGATTTTGAGCCCCGGGAAAAGTGGATTCTCAGGCCCAGGAAAAGGGGATTTTGAGATGGGAACAAGGAAATCTGAGAAGGAAAAAGGAAATCTGAGTCCCGGGAAAAGGAGATTTTAAATCCCAGGAAAAGGAGATTCTCAGCCCCGGGAAAAGGAGATTTTTGAGAAGGGAAAAGCAGATCCCGAGCCCCGCATCCCGCTGGAATTCCAGCCCTCCCGGTGTCCCCCCCTCACCAGAAAACGGGGCTCTGGCCGGGTTCCCGCACCACGTAATAATCCTTGTCCTGCGGGAGCAGCTTGGCCAGCCCGAAGTCGCCGATCTTGACGTGGCTGTCGCTCTCCACCAGGATGTTCCTGCTCGCCAGGTCCCGGTGCACGCAGCGCTGCGCCCCCAGGTACTCCATGCCCTGCCGGGAGGGGCGAGCTCGAGGGGAGCGGGGACCCCGCAGAGACCCCAGGGATGGGTGAGGGTCCCTGGGTGACTCCAGGTGAGGGTCCCCAAGTGAGGGTCCCCGGGGGAGGGTCCCTGGGTGACCCCGGTGAGGGTTCCGGGGTGAGGGTCCCTGGGTGACCCCGGGTGAGGGGCTCCAGGTGAGGGTCTCCGGGTGAGGGTCCCCGGGTGAGGGTCCCTGGGGTGAGGGTCCCTGGGTGACCCCGGGTGAGGGTCCATAGATGAGGGTCCCTGGGGGCTCATCCCGGCTGGGTCCCATCCCGAGGGGGGAGTGAGGGATTGCTCCGGTCTGGAGGCGCTGCTGGGCAGGGACAGGAGCCAGGAGTGTCCCCAGGGCTGGACAATGACCCTTGGGTGACCCTTGGTGACCCATGGCATTGTTCTGGCCAGGACAGAGCCGCTGGCAGGGACAGGAGCCGGGGCTGGGCAGGGACCCTTGGCTGACCCAGGGCACGGTTCCCGCCCCGTTTCCCCCCCCCGTGCCCCGATCCCACCTTGCAGATCTGCCAGGCGTACAGGAGCAGCGTCCCGTGCTCCAGCCGGGACTGGTTCTTCTGCAGGAAATCCCGCAGGCAGCCATTGGGCAGGAATTCCATCACCAGGCGCAGCCCGCGCATTCCTGGACATAAATTCAGGATGGTCGGAGCCGGGATCGGGGATCCCTGCTAGAGCCCAGCCCCATTCCTGCCCCATTCCTGCCCCATTTCCTACCCCATTCCCGCTCCGTTCCCGCCCTATTCCCTGCCCCATTCCCTACCCTATTCCCGCCCCATTCCCTGTCCCATTCCTGCCCCATTTCCTACCCTATTCCCGCCCCATTCCCGCCCTGTTCCCTGCCCCATTCCCTACCCTATTCCCGCCCCATTCCCTGTCCCATTCCTGCCCCATTTCCTACCCTATTCCCGCCCCATTCCCGCCCTATTCCCTGTCCCATTCCCGCCCTATTCCCTGTCCCATTCCTGCCCCATTTCCTACCCTATTCCCGCTCCATTCCCGCCCTATTCCCTGTCCCATTCCTGCCCCATTTCCTACCCTATTCCCGCTCCATTCCTGCCCCATTCCCTGCCCCAGTCACAGCCCCATTCTCTGTCCCATTCCTGCCCCATTCCCCACCCCAATCTCTGTCTATTCCCCACCCCAATCCCTGCCTCATTCCCTACCCTATTCCCACCCCATTCCTGCCCCATTCCCTGCCCCATTCCCGCCCCATTCCCAGCTCACCTCGGCTGTAGCAGACTCCCCGGTAGCGGACGATGAAGTCGTGCTGCAGCGAGTGCAGGATTTGGATCTCCCGCTCGAAATCCCGAATTTCCTTGGCCGAATCCTGCTGCAGCTTCTTCACGGCCACCAGCTCGCCCGTGCTGTCGCCCAGGGGGTCGTAGCGGCACAGCTCCACACTCCCAAAATTCCCCTGGATGCAGGGAAGTGCGTGTTGGGGATCCCTGCCTGCTCCCAGCCCCATTCCCTGCCCCATTCCCTTCCCATCCCAGCCCTGTTCCCCATCCCATTCCCTGCCCCAATTCCCACCCCATTCCCTTCTCATTCCCTGCCCATCCCAGCCCTATTCCCCATCCCATTCCTGTCCATTCCCACCCCATTCCTGTCCATTCCCTGCTTCATTCCCAGCCCCATTCTTTGCCCCATTCTCTGCCCCATTTCCACCCCATTCCCTTCCCATCCGATCCCTACTCCCCATCCCATTCCTGTCCATTCCCTGCCCCAATTCCCGCCCCATTCCCTTCTCATTCCCTGCCCATCCCAGCCCAATTCCCCATCCCATCCCAGCCCTATTCCCCATCCCATTCCTGTCCATTCCCTTCCCCATTCCCACCCCATCCCTGCCTTCCCTGCCCCATTCCCAGTCCCATTTCCCGTCCCATTCCTGTCCATTCCCTGCTTCATTCCCCGCCCCATTCTTTGCCCCATTTCCACCCCATTCCCTGTCCCATTCCCTTCCCTATCCTTGCCTTCCCAGCCCCGTTCCCTGCCCCATTCCGTTCTCATTCTCACCCCATTCCCTGCCCCATTCCCAGCACCTTATCCCTCCCAAACCTCCCCCGCCCCACACACACACAGAGAGCAGGAGACTCTCAGGAATTTTTTTTTTCCCCAGCACAGCCAGGATCTCCCACCCCCCCAAATCAGGGAAGGGGAGAGCGGCTGAGCTGAGTTTTGGGGTCCCCGCACCCCCACCTTGCCCAGCAGCGAGATGTACTTGAGGTGCCGCTCCTGGAAGTGCTCGGGATCGTGGCTCATGGCGAGCGAATCGTGGCCCCAGAAGCCATCCCGGAGCGTCACATCCGTGGGGGACAGGTCCGACAGCAGCTCGTAGTCTGCGGGAAGGGGGGGGTGAGGCCACCGTGGGGTCCCCCCCGGGGTCCCCCCGGCCCGTCCCGGTGCCCACCGGAGGTGATGAGGCTGTTGAGGTCGCGGATGAGGGCGCGGAAGCAGGGCCGGCGCTGGGGCTCGTATTCCATGCACTGGGCCACCAGCGTGGCCAGCTCCGGCCACTTGGGGGCTGGGAGGTGCTGGCGGCTCCGGTAGAATTCCAGTTTCTGTGGGGGGAAGGGGGGGGATCGGGACCCCCAAAGTGACCCCGAAGGGCTCTGAGATGGGGGATGGGGCAGGAGGGATGGGATTGATGGGATGGGATGGATGGGATTTATGGGATTGATGGGATGGCATGGGTTGATGGGATTGATGGATGGGATGGGATGGGATGGGGGATTTTGGGATGAGATTTATGGGATGGGATGGGATTTTGGGATGAGATTTATGGGATGGGATTGGATTTTGGGATGGGATTTAGGGATGGGATGGGATGGGATTTTGGGATGAGATTGATCGGATTTATGGGATTTTGGGATGAGATTGATGGGATTTATGGGATGAGATTTGTGGGATGGGATTTATGAGACCCACAGGACGGGATGGGAGGATCGGGATGGAATTGGGCAGGGAAGAAGGGCTGGGATGGGGCGGGAAGGGACAGGAGGGTTGGGGTGCAATGGGATGGGCCAGGAATGCCGGGATGGGCCAGGAATGCCGGGATGGGCCAGGAATGCCGGGATCCAGCGGGATGCTGGGCTCAGCCTCACCCTCTGGGGCTCCAGCAGGCTCAGGGGCATGTTCCCCCCACTGAAGATCTCCCAGAGGGTGGCTCCAAAGCCCCACTTGTCGGCCGGCAGCCCCAGGCTCCCGGGATCTCTGACACACTCGGGGGCCACCCATGGGATCCGCTCCAGCAGCACTGCGGGGCAGCCGGGCCCGCTCAGCCACGGGGGGCTCAGAACCCCCCAGGACCCCCCAGAACCCCCCCGGACCCCTCAGTCACTGTCCCGGGCCAGGAGGGTGACGCTGACCCCGGGGGGGTTGAGTTTGGTGGAGGGGATTTGGGAGCCCACAGCCAGGACCTGGCTTTGGGGGTGAGCACAGGACCCCAAACCCAGAACCAGGAGCCCAAACCCAGAACCAGGAGCCCAAACCCAGAACCAGGACCCAAAACCCAGAGCTGGAATCCAGAAACCACAGCCAGGACCCCCCTTTGAGGAGGAGCACAAAACCAAAACAGCTCAAACCCAAACCCAGGAGCCCAAACCCAGAACCAGGACCCCAGACCCATCACCCCAGGACCCCCAGGACCCCTCACTCACTGTCCGGGGCCAGGACGGTGATGCTGACCCCGGGGTCGTTGAGTTTGATGAAGGGGGGGCTCCCCCCGGCCGTGTCCCCCTCCCGGGCCAGCAGCACCTTCTTGGCAGAGACGTTCCCGTGTGGGATTTTCTTGTCCTCCTGGATGGGGGAAAGAGGGATGGGGACCCTCAGGGGGGGCCCAGGCACTTGGGTGGGCTGGGGGGAGCACCGAGGATGGGTGGGAGCTGTGGGGGGTGGATCCATGGGATCTATGGGATCCATGGGATCTATGGGATATGGATGTGTGGGATCTATGGGATCCATGGGATGTGGGGTGTGTGGGGTGTGTGGGATAGGGATCTATGGGATACAAATGTGGGATCTATGGGATTATGGGGATGTGTGGGATCCATGGGATGGGGACTGCAGGATCCATGGGATGGGGATATATGGGATCCATGGGATGGGGATGTATGGGATCCATGGGATGGGGATTGCAGGATCCATGGGATGGGGATTACAGGATCCATGGGATGGGGATTGCAGGATCCATGGGATGGGGATTGCAGGATCCATGGGATGGGGATTGCAGGATCCATGGGATAAGGATTGCAGGATCCATGGGATATGGATTACAGGATCCATGGGATAAGGATTACAGGATCCATGGCCTCCCGTGCATGCCCTGGGCCCGCAGGGCTGCGCGGCTGCTGCAGGATCCAGCACAGGGAACCCAGGGGACCCAGAATCTGGAGATCCACAGGACAAGGACACGAGGAAAACCATGGGATGGCGCCAGGGGAGCTGCAGGACACTCTGTGGGCTCACCAGGTAGTTGAGGGCATAGGCCAACTGCTTGGCCACCGTCAGCTTCCAGCCCGTGGTCACCGCGCCGCGCTTCTTGTGCAGGTACAGGTCCAGGGGCCCGTGCAGGACGTGCTCCTGCACCATCACACCTGGGGGGCACACGGGGGGGGGCGTCAGGGGGTGCCCACAAAAGGGCTCAGGAGGTGCCCGGGTGGCACCGTGGCCACCACCCCGCCGGACACTCACTGTCCTTGCCGAGGCTGACGCCGTGCAGCAGCACCAGGTGTTTGTGGGACAGCTGGCTCATGGTGCTGGCGGCCTCCAGGAAGGACTGGGACAGGGACACAGGGCTCAGGACGGGCCTTAGGGACCCCCAGGTGACATCCTGGAGGTGGCAGTGCCACCCTCCCCTCACCTCCAGGCAGTTTTGGTGGCTGCTGTCCATGACCTTGAGCACCACCGGTGTCTGCCGGGGTCCGTCCTCCTCGTCCTGCTCCCGTTTGACGCCTTTGTAGATCTGGGTGAAGGAGCCCTGGCCCAGGCTCTCGCCCTGGGGGACACGGGGACATTGCCAGGAGGAGGAGAAGGAGGAGAAAGGAGGAGAAAGGAGCAGCAATGGGAAAAGATGAAATTGTCCCCCCCGTGCCACCCCCCCCCCGGTGTCCCTGCCCTCCCCTGTACCCGTGTCAGGCTCTGGGGGTCGATCTTGTGGAACATCATCTGGTGGAGGCTGCGGCGCCGGGGGGCGGGAGGGGACCCGGGGGGACAGGGGACCCCGCTCCGAACGATCAGCAGGTTGGACTTCTCTGGGAGGGGGGGGGAGGAGAGGGCGTGAGGGGGGGCTCGGGTAGGGGACCCCCACCTGGTGACGTCATACAGCCACTCTGTGACCTCACTGTGCCCCCTCTGCGATCCCCCCACCCCCCGTGTCACCTTTGGGCCGGGGGGGACAGGCCACCTCCAGGCGCATTTGTGCCCCCTCAGCCTGCAGCCCCCGGTGCCCGTAGGTGCCCAGCAGGTCCCGCAGGCTGCAGAACCTCCGTGCCACCCCCGACAGCCACAAATATCCGTCCTCGTCCCGGCGGATCCGGCACCGCTTGTAATCCCGGCCCGAGCGCGTCTGTGGGGAAATCCCACCCCGGGATCAGCGCCCTGGGGACACCCCCAAAGGGACATCGTGGGTGACACCGTCCCCGTGACCCCCCAAACTTCCAGGATCAGCACCATGGGGACCCCCCCAAAGGGATACCACGGGTGCCACCTTGCCCGTGCCCCCCAAACCCTCGGGATCAGCACCCTGAGGGCCCCCAGGAGCCCCCCAAAGGGACAGCGCGGGTGACACTGTCCCTGTGTCCCCCAAACTTCCAAGATCAGCACCCTGGGGACACCCCCAAAGGGACACTGCGGGTGTCACCGTGCCCGTGTCACCATCCCCGCAGGTGCCAGGGCTGTGTTGCCCTCCCAGTGCCCCCAAATCCCTGGGGGGTCTCACCTGGACGCACACGGTCAGCAGGTAACTGTCGAAATCCTGGGGGCTGCGGCGCAGCAGGAACAGCCCCGGGGCACCCCCGGCCGCCTCCAGCTTGTTCACCGCGAACTCGGCGCTGCTCAGGGGTGGGGATGGCCGTGGTGCCCCTCGGGGACATCGCGGCCACCCCCTGTGCCCACCCCCCGTGCCAGGGGTGACTCTGTCCCCTCCCTCCCCGCGTCCCCTCGGGCTCGGGGCTGCTCGGGGGGGGGTCTCGGTACCCACCTGATGGGCCCGTGGCACTGATTCTCCAGGTCCTCCAGCAGCCTCGGAGGTGCCACCTCCCTGCAGAAATAGTGCTGGGCATCCGCCGTCAGCCGGTAGTAGCCATCGAGCAGGGCCACGAAGGAGCGAGCCTCCCGCAGCGTGGGGAACTCCACCTCCTGTGATAAAGGATAAATCCAAACCCCTAAACCAGCAAGAGCTGATCTCAAGGTCCCCAAAAGGCTCAGAGGCTCTGGAGATAAAGTTGAAAAGTTTAAGCGTGATGAAGAGTTTGGAAGCCTTCATCAGAGACCCCCGACGAGCCCCGAATTGGGATCCAAAAGCGCAAAACCACTTTTGGTTCATTTAAATGCGAGGCGAGGCGTGGCCTAACATCGTCCTAACATGAATATGTATGAGTGAATTGTGTAATCCTAAATTTAGGGAATAAAATTGAGCAGGATTTGAAGTTTTGGGGTGCGTGCTTTGGGGAGGAATTATCCCCGCGCACCTCAGCGCTGAATAAATGCATTCCTACTTTAGAACTCTCATTTCTGACGAGTTATAAAATAATTCCCGCCGATCAGTTTGGCGTCATCCCCTTGTCCCTTCCATCCCTCCCGGGGCTCCCCAAACCTTCCCCGAGCTCACCAATACCCGGTTGTCCGCCTTGGTGACGGTGACCAGCCGGGTCTCCACGGCGCCACCATCGCGACTCGCCGCCTGCTTGATGCTGATGTCGGCGATATCGGGGAAGTCGCAGAAGTGCTGGCGGCTCTACGAGGGGACAGCCAAGGTGACAACCCCTCCACCCAACTTGTGGACACGCTGTTGGAGAGCTGGGAAAAATCACAGCCTGGAAAAATCATTCTCGGGCTGGAGCTTCTGGTGCTCTCTCAGCTCCGCTCCCAGGCTGACAGTTTGTTCAGCTCCCAGGGCGATAACTCGGTCAAAACAGAACGGAATTCGTAACAAACATCCACACCTGGGGTGGACTCAGGTGCTGCCCCACGGGCGTTTTCCCAATTATCCCATCAGCTTTTGGAGTTGCGAGAGGCTCTAATTAAACAACGCGCTTTAAAATAAACTCCTCTCTCTCCTATCCCCACAGCAACCACGTAGCTACGCCTCTTATTCCCGCCGCATCTAAAGGGTTAACACCCCAACCAGCAACCACACCCAACTCCCCGCACCCCTCCCAGCCACCCCGCGGGCACCTCGGAGCCTCCGCAGCTCCAGGACACGCCGCTATCTCCGGACACGTGGATCGCGATAGGCGCTGCCGATGCTGGCGAGCGCACGGGGAAAGTCTCCTCGCTGCGGCGGCGCTGGAGGCGCTCCAGGTCCAGCAGGTATTTGAGTTTCAGGTGGGGCCCGTCCGTGTGGCAGCCCCCGAGGCGCCGCAGGGATTTGCCGAAGCGCCGGCGGAGGCGTTTGCGGGTCACGAAGTTGTGTTGTTGGATCTGAGTCCGCAGTGGAGCCGGCAGGCACGACTTGTAACTGCGGGGAGGGTCCCAGGGGTGTCCCCCGGGGGGTGTTGGGGTGTTAAGGTGTGCCCAGAGGGGGTTGGGGTGTCCCCAAGGGTACCGGGATATCCCTGGGGGTGTCTCCAGGGGTGTTTGGGGTGTGCCCGCGGGTGCCAGGGTGTGCCCAGGGATGTCCCTGGGGATGTTGGGGTGTCCCCAAGGGTACCAGGATATCCCTGGGGGTGTCCCAGGGTGTCCCCAAGGGTCCCCGGGGCTGTCCCAGAGGGTGTCGGGGTGCCAGGATGTGCCCAAGGGTGTCCCAGAGGGGGTTGGGGTGTCCCCAAGGGTACCAGGATGTCCCCGGGGGTGTCCCCAGGAATGTCACAAGGGTATCGGGGTGTCAGGATGTGCCCGGGGGGGGGGTCCCAGGGGTGTCCCTGGGGGTGTTGGGATGTCCCCAAGGGTACCAGGATATCCCTGGGGGTGTCCCAGGGTGTCGCCAGGGAGTGGTGGGGTGTCCCCAAGGGTACCAGGGTGCCCCAGAGTGTCCCCAGAGGGTGATGGGGTATCAGAATGTGTCCGGGGGTGACCCCAGGGATGTCCCATGGGTGTCCCAGAGGGTGTCGGGGTGTCAGGATGTGTCCGGGGGTGTCCCAGGGAGTGTTTGGGGTGTCCCTAGGGGTGCCAGGCTGTCCCCATTGATGTCACACTGTCCCCACGGGATTCAGGCTGTCCCCAGCCATGCCGGGCTGTCCCGTGAGTGTCCCTCTGTCCCCTCCCGGCTCACCTGACGTGGCTGCACACCTGCGCGGGGCTCTGCCGCTGCTCCTTGGCGATGCGCAGCATGTCCAGCACGGCCAGGCTCAGGCACTGCTCCTGCGAGGGCAGGCTCAGCCCCACGGCCACGCGGCCCCCGATGAAATCACTGCGGGACTGGGTGGGGAGCGAGGCTCGGGGGGGGGGGTTCTCCCATCCCCGGAGACCCCCCCCGAGCCGTGCTCGTGTCACCCTGGTGTCGCAGAGCCCGTGGGGGTCACATCCTGCCCGGGCTCTGCTGCTCTGTCACCCCCTCCAGGGGACAGAGTGACCCCATCTCGGCCATTTGGGGTGGCCACGAGCAGCTCCAGGTGAGCCAGGGAAGAGGAGTCACATCCCCCGGGCACCGGAGGAGGAAGAGGAGGAGGAGGAGAAGGTTCAGAGCCCCCCAAAAACACCTCGAGCACGAGGTGCAGGGAGTTGGAGAGAAGGAGGAGAAGGAGGAGAAGGAGGAGGATGAGGAGGAGAGAGGTCAGAGCACCCCAAAAAGACCCCCTGGTATCCCCTGGTGAGCTTTGGGAGAACTCCGGGGGCTGGGGAGGATGAGGAGGAGGAAGAGGAGAAGGTTCAGAGCCCCCCCAAAAACACCGCCAGGAGTTGGAGAGGATGAGGAGGAACAATGGGAAAAGATGAAACTCATAAACAGATCCAAAGAAACGCGAACAATTGCAACCATAAACTAATTCTTCGGGAAATTGGAGTTTTCCCAGAAGCCATTTGTATTGTCATCGATAGAAGAGCTCAGGGCGAAGAAGACTCTCCTTACTTCCTCTTTTTAAGACCCCTCCCCACAAAAACGACCCCAGACTTAATTTAAGAAGCCAACCACGCGTGCTTAATAGCCAGTCAAGCTAATTACCACAGGAGGCGAGGGGAACGGGAGGGGCTGGTGTTATGAATATGTAATTATTTAAAACTTTTGTCCATAAACAGATTCTGTGAGCACCTGTAATTTGGCAGTGAGGGTTACCCCACGCTGCTGCCCAGCGCTGAATAAACACACTTTGTAACTTTAAATTGTTAAAGAGTTTTTTAGCTGAGTATTGGACCAAGACGAGGAGGAGGAGCCAGGCTGGCAGCGCTCACCTGGGCGAACAGGTAATCAATGACGGGGTAATCCAGGACGGGGCTGGCCCGGTCGTTGAGCAGCTGGAAGCGATGGGACTGTCCCAGTCCGCACCAGTTGGGGAAGAAAAACCTGATGGGGGGGGACAACGGAGGGGTCTCAGCGCTGCCTCCCCCAGAGACCCCGACCCCAAAATCTATCGGGGGGCGGCAGGAGCCGGGCGGGGGCTGTACCTGATCCTGTACACCACGAGCTGGCTGCAGGACTCATCCACGCTGAACACGTGGTTGGGGGGGAACCAGCAGCTCAGATCCTCCGTGGCCAGGGCAAAGAGCGGGTGGCACACGGGCAGCACCCCTGGGGACCGAGAGCAGGGCTGGGACCCCCGCCCAGGGACAGGGCTGGGACCCCAAAGCCACGGCCAGGATCCCCTGGCAAGGACGTGCACGGGACCCTGAGCCCAACACCGGAATCCTGAGGTCACGACGGGATCCCAGACCCTCAGCTGGGAGCACAAACCTTTGGTTGGTAGCCAAAGCTCACAGCCAGGACCCCAAATCCACAGCCAGGACCCCAAATCCATTTCCAGGATCCCAAACCCACAGCTGGTAGCCCAAGCCTTTAGTTGATAGCCCAAACCCACAAGCCAGGATCCCAAATCCACAGCCGGGATTCAGAGCCCACAGCCAAGACCTCCTTTGATGACAAGCACAGAACTCTGAGTCCAGAACCAGAACCCCAAACCCAGAGCTGGAATCCAGACCCTAAAGCCAAGATTCCCCATTAAAGATGACCCCAAACCCAGAACCAGGACCCCGAGCTGAAACCCCAAACCCAGAGCTGGAATGCAGAGCCCACAACCAGAATTGGTGACTGAGGGTGAGCACAGCACCCTGAACCCAAACCAGAACCCCAGACCCACCGGGATCCAGACCCACAGACAAAATTCCCCACTGAGGACAAGCACAGGGGCCCATTCTCACATCAAGAACCCTGTACCCACATCCAGAACCTCATTCCTGTATCCAGGAACCAATTCCCACAGCCAGAACCCCACACCCAGAACTCCCTGTACCCACCCCCAGAACCCCATTCCCACACCCTTAACCCCACACCCAGAACCCCCCCTTCCCATATCCCCAATCCCCATTCCCATACCCAGAACATCCAGAACCCCATTCCCACCCCCAGGACCCCACACCCAGAACCCTCCATTCCCATACCCAGAACATCCAGAACCCCATTCCCACATCCCAAATCCCCATTCTCACACCCAGAACAGCCCAAATTCCAATTCCCACCGCCAGGACCCCGCACCCCTCTCTCACCGCAGGCTTTGGCAGCGCTCACGCACAGCTCCTCGGCCGTGTACTCGCCACAGGGGAAGCTGAGCGAGCCCGCGGCGCTGCCGGGGGGCGCTCGGAGCGGGGAGGGGACTCGGTGGTACAGGAACACCTGGAGGGTGCCGCTCTCGGACGACGAGAGGCTGCAGGAGCGGCCACCGATCAGCGGGGTCTCCTCGCCCAGCGGGGCCATGGCGGGCGCTGCAAGGAAAGGGGAGATGGGGGTGACTCCCAGCTCCATCCCAAATCCATCCCAGCTCTATCCCGGCTCTATCCCCGGCTTCATCCCTGGTTTTATTCCAGCTCCATCCCGGTTCCATCCCCAGCTCCATCCCAGGTCAATCCTCGGCTCCATCCCCTTGTCCTTCCCGGCTCCATCCCATCTCAATCCCGGCTTCATCCCCGGTTTTATTCCAGCTCCATCCCCGGTTCCATCCCTGCTCAATCCCTGCTCCATCCCAAATCCATCCCAGCTCAATCCCGGCTCTATCCCCGGCTTCATCCCTGGTTTTATTCCAGTTCCATCCCCAGCTCCATCCCAGGTCAATCCTCGGCTCCATCCCCTTGTCCTTCCCGGCTCCATCCCATCTCAATCCCGGCTTCATCCCCGGCTCCATCCCCGGTTCCATCCCAGCTCCATCCCGGCTCTATCCCCGGCTTCATCCCTGGTTTTATTCCAGCTCCATCACAGTTCCATCCCCAGCTCCATCACAGTTCCATCCCCAGCTCCATCCCAGGTCAATCCTCGGGTCCATCCCCTTGTCCATCCTGGCTCCATCCCCGGCTCCATTTCTTCTCAATCCCAGTTCAATCCCCGGCTCCATCCCCGGCTCCATCCCTGCCCCATCCCCGCCTCTATCTCCGGCTCCATCCCGGCTCCATCCCCGTTCCATTCCAGCTCAATCTCAGCTCAGTCCGGCCTGGTCTCACCCCCGGATCCCCCCGGTACCTTTGCCGTGCCGGGGCCTCTCTGCGGGCCTGGGGAGGGGGTCCCGGCCGGGCTGCGCTGCCAAATCGGGGTTCTGGGGGTGCGTAGGCGGCTCTGAGCGAAGGAGAGAGATAAAAAATCCCCAGGGCGACTTCCTTCCTGCTCGAGGGCTCCTGGGCGTGCGGCTTCCTGGCAGGGGAGGGGGGGACAAAACGCGACACCCCAGGGTGCAGCCACCCCAGGGGGTGCTGGGAGGGTGAAGGGTGAAAACCTGGGAGGCCCCCGGGTACCCCTTGGACACCCCCGGGTTCCCTTTGGGCAACCCCGGGACCACTTTGGGCAACCCCGAGACCCCTTTGGACACCCCTGGTACCCTTTGGGCACCCTCAGGTGCCCCTTTGGAACTCCGGGTTCCCCTCTGGGCGCCCTGGGGGTGTCACAGGGACGGAGAATTCTCTGCCAGTCCCCCCCTGCCCCCCATTGCTGCCACCCTCTCCTGTCCCCAGTCGTGCCCCGGGTGCCACCGCGGGGCTGGCTGTGTGCCACCCCCGGGGCCGTGCGGTGTCGCACGCCGGCGGATGTGGCCCAAACTCGGCTGGGTTTTTTTTGTTGGTTTTTTTTGTTTTGTTTTGTTTTCCCTGGAGCTGCTCCAACCCCGCGGGGCGAGGAGGCGGAGCCGCGGCGGGGAGGGGAGGGGGTCCTGTCCTGTTCTGTCGCCTCCCCCGTTGGGGACAGGTGGTGGGGACAATGCCACCACCAGCGTGGGAGGCAGGGAGCAGGGACACCCCACGGTGGCCCTGTGGTGACACCCTGGAGGGGACAGGGACCTCGCGGTGATGGCTCAGAGGGGATGGGGCCTTCAGGGTGACAGCTGGGAGGGGACAATGCTCCGTGGTGACACCTGGGAGGGGACAATTCCTCCATGGTGACATCTCGGAGGGGACGGTGCATTCATGGTGACACCTGGAGGGGACAGTGACCTTGCCGTGACACACTGGAGGGGACTTTTCTGCCTTGGTGACACCTTGGAGGGGATGATGTCCTCGTGGTGACAGCCTGGAGGGGACTCTTACCCCTTAGTGACACCTTGGAGGGGACAGTACCCCCGTGGTGACACCTTAGAGGTGACTCTTCCCCCTCGGTGACACCTCGGAGGGGACAGCGACACATCAGAGGCCACACCACCCGCACAGCAGCTCTGTTCCCACCTCAGGGCGCTTCCCCTGCCCCAACCCCAACCTGACCCTCGCGATTTTGGGGACAAGAGGGCGGAAATCCCCAAACCTGTCCGGAGTTCGGGCGGGACAAAGTGGCATTTGTGTCACTGGGGAATGAGGAAACGGGGCCAACCCCACGCCCGGTGCCACGTATCCCTCCAGGAGCCACCGTGCTGTCCCTCCTGTCCCCTCCTGTCCTTCCCCGCCACCTCCCGGAGCCGTGAGGGAGGGAAGGGGCTATGGCCGAGACCTCCCCCCCCAGCTCCATCCTCCCCTCCGAGGCTCCATCCCTGACCCTTCCTCCCACCTGCCCGAGGCACTCCCGAGCCCTCGGCACCTCCCGGGGACCCCTCCCAGGGACCCCCCGGGCTCCTCCGGGCTCGGTCCAGCCGGTCCGTCCCGCTCCGCCGGCTCCTCCTGGGGTAAAGGTTTCTTTGGGCTTTGTTGATTTTCCCCTCTGCTGGGAGATAAATTTGGCTGCGCCTCCTTGTTTGTGCTGCTTTGGGGAGGGGTCGCTCCCTCTCCCCTCCCCTCTCCTCTCCTCCCCTCCCCTCCCACCCTTTGGGTGCTGACGCTTCCCTGGAGCCGGTGGTGGGAGCAGGGGAAGGATCAAGCTCCATCCCCCTGCCAAATTCTGGCTGTTCCCGGGCGGACTCTGCCCTTTCGCACCCCTTGGCACAGCCCGTGCCTGGGAAGGGCACAGAGGGCACGGGGTGGGGCACAAAAAAGCTGCCCCTCCTGCTCTCCACCCGGCGCGTCCATTCCAGGGAATTTTGTGTTCCCTCCCCCATCCCAAATCTTTCCCCTCGAATGCGCCGCTGCCCCCAAGCCGGGACTGACCCCCTCACCAACCTCAGGTGCCCGACTTGGGGTTCTCCTCACCCCTGAAACCACCATGGCAGCACCGCAGGGACCCCGCGACGTGCGGGACCTCACCTTCAGCCCGTGGGATTACGGAGTGTTCGCGCTGATGCTGCTCATCTCCACGGCCATCGGGCTCTTCCACGGGCTGGCCAAAGGCGGCCAGAAAACCTCGGAGGATTTTTTCACGGGTGGCCGGAGGATGTCGGCGTTGCCCGTGGGGTTGTCGCTATCGGCCAGTTTCATGTCGGCGATCCAGGTGCTGGGGGTGCCGGCCGAGGCTTTCCGCTACGGAGCCAAATTCCTGTGGATGTGCCTGGCTCAGCTCATCAACAGCGCGCTCACGGCGCAGCTTTTCCTGCCCGTCTTCTACCGCCTGGGGCTCACCAGCACCTACGAGGTGGGCACGGAGGGGACACGGATGGTGGGGGGTCCCGTCAAGGTGTTGAGAGAGCAGCGGAGCCCGGCAACTCCAGGGTTAACTTGGCGGAGTGAGGTGACCCCAACCCCGCGGGGTGCGGACCTTGCTTCTCCTTCCCCCGCGGGGTGCTGGGGGTCAGTGGTTCCTCCTTCCCCGGGGTTTTGGGGGGGTCACTGTGTCCCCCCAACCCCTCGAGACCCCGCTCCTTCTTCCCCGGGGTTTTGGGGGGTCATTGTGTCCCCCCCAGCCTGGCGGGACCCCCACTCTTCCCGGCCCGGATGTTCCCGGCCCGGATGTTGTGGGGTGCGGATCCTGCTTCTCCTTCCCCGAGGTTCTGGGGATCAGTGGTTCCTCCTTCCCCGGGGTTTTGGGGGGTCACTGTGTCCCCCCAACCCTTCGAGACCCCGCTCCTTCTTCCCCGGGGTTTTGGGGGGTCTCTGTGTCCTCCCTCCAGTCCCTGACGGACCCGGCTCCCCCTGCCTTGGGGTTTTTTGGGGGTTCACTGTGTCCCCCCCCAACCTCGAAGGACCCTGCTCCTCCCTCCCCGGGTGTTGTGGGGTCCAGCCCCTCTCACCCCCTGCCTTGGGGTTTTGGGGGTCACTCCCAGCCCCTCTCACCCCCCGTTTCGGGGTCACTCCGGGGTGGCCCCGACGTGCTCCTTGTCCTTGTCCTTGTCGCAGTACCTGGAGCGGCGCTTCAGCAGGAGCGTGCGGCTGTGCGGGACCGTGCAGTACGTGGTGGCCACGGTGCGTGTGTGGCGAGCTTGGGGACAGCGCGGCGACACCGCGGGGGCTCGGGGTGGTGACACTGCGGGGCTTGGTGACACTGGGGGGACTCGGGGAGGTGACACCGCGGGGACTCGGAGCGGAGCTGCCCTGAGCTCCGGGCAGGATCCCCCATCCCGTGCTCGTGTTTTCCTTGGCTCGGAGCGAGCGGAGCGCGGCGGGAGCGCTGTTTGCTCTGAAAGCCGCGCTGTTTGCCCTGCGCTGTCCCCGCCGTGTCACCTGCCCGGACCCTGCCGTGTCACCTGCCCGGACCCTGCCGTGTCACCTGCCCGGAGCCCTCGGTGTCACCTGCCCAGATTCTGCCGTGCCACCCGCCTAGACCCCGTGGTGTCACCAGCCCGGAGCCCTCCATGTCACCTGTGCTGTCCCCGCGGTATCACCTGCCCGGACCCTGTCGTGTCACCTGCCCAGACCCTGCAGTGTCACCTGTGCTGTCCCCGCGGTGTCACCTGCCCGGAGCCCTCGGTGTCACCTGCCCGGACCCTGCCGTGTCACCTGCCCGGACCCTGCCGTGTCACCTGCCCGGAGCCCTCGGTGTTACCTGCGCTGTCCTCGCGGTGTCACCTGCCCGGACCCCTTTGTGTCACCTGTCCGAACCCTGCAGTGTCACCCGCCCGGACCCCGCGGTGTCACCTGCCCGGTGTCCTCGGTGTCACCTGCCATGGTCACCCCTCTCTTCCCGCAGATGCTCTACACCGGCATCGTCATCTACGCGCCCGCGCTGATCCTAAACCAAGGTGTGGTGGCACTGGGGGGCTGCTCCCTGTCCCTGTCCCCTGTCCAGGTGACAATTTCTCCTCTCAGCACCTTCGCTCTCCTCCAGTGACCGGGCTGGACATTTGGGCATCGCTGCTCTCCACGGGGGTCATCTGCACCTTCTACACCACCATAGTGAGCGCGGGAGGGTCCCGGGGGGCTCGGGGGGGGCGGTCCTGGGGGTCCCCGGGGGTGTCCCAGGGGTGTCCCCGGTAGCTCCAGGGTGTCCCGGGGGTGTCCCGAGTGTCCTGCGGTGTCCCGAGAGTGTCCGGGGAGCGTCCTGGGAGTCCCGGGGGTGTCCTGGGGGTGTCCCGAGGGCTTCGAGGGTATCCCGGGGGTGTCCCGGGTGGCTCTAGGATGTCCCGGGGGTGTCCCGCGGGGATCCGAGGGTATCCCAGGAGTGTCCTGGGGGTGTCCCGGGTGGTCCTGAGGGCTCCGGGGATACCCCGGGGGTGTCCCGGGAGTGTCCCGGGGTGTCTCTGGGGGTCTCGGAATGTCCCGGGTGTGTCCTGGGTGGTCGCGGGAGTGGCCGGGTGGGTCCAAGATCTCGCGGGGTTGTCCCGGGGTTGTCGCGGGGGTGTCCCGGGGTTGTCCCGGGGGTCCCCGGCGCTCATCCCGGGCTCGCTGTGCACAGGGCGGGATGAAGGCTGTCATCTGGACCGACGTGTTCCAGGTGTTCGTGATGCTCGCGGGTTTTGTCGCCGTCGCCATCCGCGGGGTGCTGCTGGTGGGGGGTCCCGCCAAGGTGCTGAGCATCGCGGCCAACGGCTCCAGGATCAACTTCGCAGAGTGAGACCCCAAGCCCAGCCCCCCGGGACCCCTCCCCACCGGCCCCGGGGCCCCCAAATTCCACCGGACCCTTCTCTACCTGCCCCGGGGTGCTGGGGAGTCACTGAGTGCCCCAAAGCCTCGGGGTGTGCGCCCTTCTCACCCCCTGGCCCGGGGGGTTTTGGGGTCACTCCCATCTCCCCTCACCCCTGTCCTGGGGGTCATTCCCAGCCCCTCCCCCCTATTGTGGGGTCACCCTTGTCCCCTCACTCCCTGTCCTGGGTTTTGGGGTCACTCCCTTCCCCTCTCACCTCCCGTTATGGGTTCTGGGGTCACCCCCATCCCCTTCTCCCCTATTAAGGGGTCACCCCTATACCCTCCCCCCCCGTGCTGAGGGGTCTCCCCCGTGCCCTCCCCCCCTGACTGTGCCCCCCGGGCCGTGCCCAGCTTTAACCCGGACCCTCGGAGCCGCTACACGCTGTGGTCGTTCTTGCTGGGCGGGACCGTGCTCTGGCTCTCCATGTACGGCGTCAACCAGGCCCAGGTGCAGCGCTACGTGGCGTGCAGGAGCGAGAGGGAGGCCAAGATGTGAGTGCGGGGAGGGGGGGGTCCCGGGAATTCTGGGGGGTCCCGGGAATTGGGGGAGGTCCTGGGAATCGCCTGGATCCCGGGCGATTCCCAGGACACCCCCCCCATCACGCCCTGCCAGGACCTGGCACCGCTTTAGGGACCCTGAATTCCCCTGACAGCCCTGCCAGGACCTTGCTCCCTTTGAGAGGCCCTGAATTCCCCCGCTAGGACCTTGCACCCAGTTATGAATCCTAAATTCCCCTGACAGCCCTGCAAGGACCTTGCACCTATTTAATGACCCTGAAATCACCTGCAAGGACCTTGCACTCCTTTAGGGATCCTAAATTCCCCTGACACCCCTGCAAGGACCTTGCACCCTGTTCTGAATCCTAAATTCCCCTGCAAGGACGTTGCTCCCCTTTAGAGGCCCTGAATTGCCCTGCAAGGACTTTGCACCCCGTTATGAATCCTAAATTCCCCTGACACCCCTGCAAGGACCTTGCACCCCTTTAATGACCCTGAAATCACCTGCAGGATACCCCTGCAAGGACCTTGCACCCTTTCAGAGACCCTAAATTCCCCTGAAACCCCCGTTATGAATCTTAAATTCCCCTGCAAGGACCCTTAGGGACCCTGCCAGGACTCTGCATGACCCCTCACGGCCTGGTAGGAGCTGGCAGGTCTCCAGTGCCCTGCCAGGACCTGTGCCACCCCCCGTGCCCCCCGCAGGGCGCTGCTGGTCAATCAAGTGGGGCTGTTCTGCATCGTGACCAGCGCTGTCGCCTGCGGGCTCGTCATGTTCGCGCTCTATCGCCACTGTGACCCCCTGCTGGCCGGGGCCATCGCCGCCCCCGACCAGGTACGGCCCCCCCGGGCTCCTGTTCCCTTCCAGGACCTGCCGGGCAGTGGGGTCAGAGAGGGTTTTGGGGTCCTGTTCCCTTCCAGGACCCCTCAAGCACTGGGGTCAGAGAGGGTTTTGGGGTCTTGGTCCCTTCCAGGACCTCCCGGGCAGTGTGGGGTCAGAGGGGGTTTTGGGGTCCTTTGGGGTCCTGTTCCCTTCCAGGACCTCCCGGGCACTGTGGGGTCAGAGGGGGTTTTGGGGTCTCCCTGGGGTCCTGCCCCCTCCAGCATCCCCTGAGGCAGTGGGATGGAAATCTGGGGCGGTCCCAGTGGATTTTGGGGTCCCCCTGGGATCCTGCTCCCTTCCAGGACTTCCCAAGGTAGTGAGGTCACTGCTGGGGTTGGGGGTCCCCCCCTTCCAGGACCCCTCAGGCAGTGGGGTCACAGGGGGTTTTGGGGTCCCCTCGGGGTCCGAATCCTTTCCAGCAACCCTGAGGCAGTGGGACGGGAGTTTATGGGGTGGCCCCAGGGGTTTTTGGGGTCCCTTGGGGTCCTGTTCCCTTCCAGGACCCCCTGAGGCAGTGAGGTGGGAGTTTGGGGGTTCCCAGGGGTTTTTGGGGTCCCCCTTTACCCCCCCCTCCCCCCAGTACATGCCCTACCTGGTCCTGGACATCTTCGAGAGCGCCCCGGGGGTGCCGGGGCTGTTCCTGGCCTGCGCCTACAGCGGCACCCTCAGGTGAGGGGGGATTTGGGGGATTTTGGGGGGTTAGGGGGGTTTGGGGGTTTAGGGTTAATTTGGGAGATTTGGGTGCCAGGGCTGTTCCTGGCCTGCACCTACAGTGGCACCCTCAGGTGAGGGGGGGGGGGGGTTCCCCAGCCCGAGACCCCCATAGGGGATTTGGGGGTGTCTGAGGGGTTTGGGGGGGTTTGGAAGATTTGGGGAGTCTGAGGGATTTAGGGGGAGGTTAGGGGGTTGGGGGATTTAAAAAATAAAAAATCTGGGGGGTTTAGGAGGTTTGAGGATTTGGGGGATTTGAGGGGTTTGAGAGATCTGGGGGGTTTGAGAGATTTGGGGGATTTGGGATTTGGGGATTTTCGGAGAATTTGGAAGATCTGGGGGTTTGGGGGGTTTAGGGGATTTGGGGGATTGGGGGTTTAGGGAGTTTGGGGGAGTTTGGAAGATCTGGGGGGTTTGGGGGTTTGGAGAGTTTGGGGGATTGGGGATTTGGGGATTTTGGGGGAATTTGGAAGATCTGGGGGGTTTGGAGGTTTGGGGGTTTGGGGGATTGGGGATTTGGGGATTTTGGGGGAATTGGGAAGATCTGGGGGGTTTGGGGTATTTTGGGGAGGGGATTTGGAATCCCGCTGTGTTCTGCAGCACAGCTGGGAGTGGTGGGGGGGGGGGATTTGCAGTCAGGGGATTTTGGGGGGCCGGATTTTGGGGTCGGGGCTGATGTGGGGACCCCCAACCCCCGGAGCCCAGCACGGCCTCGACCTCCATCAACGCCATGGCCGCCGTCACCGTGGAGGATTTGGTGAAGCCGCGGCTGCCGGCGCTGTCCCCGAGGAGGCTGACCCTGATCTCCAAGGGGCTCTGTGAGTGCCACCCCCTCCCTGGGAACGGTGTCACCCCCCCGGGGATGTGTCACCCCCCCAGGGATGTGTCACCCCCATAGGGATGTGTCACCCCAGACTGGGATGTGCCAGGCTGTGCCATCCCAATCCCATCCAATCAATCCCATCTCATCCTATCCCATTGATCCCATTGGTCCCATCCTGATCCCATTGGTCCCATCCTGATCCCATCGGTCCCATCTTGATCCCATCGATCCCATCCTGATCCCATTGGTCCCATCCCATTGATCCCATTGGTCCCATCCCATTGATCCCATTGGTCCCATCCCAATTCCATTGATCCCATTGGTCCCATCCTGATCCCATTGATCCCATCCCAATCCCATCCCGATCCCATTTATCCCATTGATCCCATCCTAATCCCATTGATCCCACTGATCCCATTGATCCCATCCCAATCCCACTGATCCCATTGATCCCGTCCCAATCCCATTGCTCCCATCCCATTGATCCCATCCCATCCCATTGATCCCACTGATCCCGTCCCAATCCCATCGATCCCATCCCATCCCATCGATCCCATCCCATCCCATCGATCCCACCCCATATTCCCACAGCTCTCACCTACGGCACCTCGTGCATCACCGTGGCCGCTCTGTCCTCGCTGCTGGGGGGGGGCGTCCTGCAGGTGAGAGCCCCCCGAGACCCTAAAGCCCCTCCTTCGGCTTCTACCCCTCCCCCCAAAAAAAACCCCAAACCCTCCCAAAAATCCCCAACCCCCCCCAGGCCCCCCCGCTGTCACTGCCCACCCGAGCGGGGACACAGCAGGGACACAGCGGGGACACGGCCACGCTCTGGTGGCACCTGGAGAGTCCTCGAGGAGGGGGTTGGGGCAGTGCCAGGCACCCCCTGGAGCTTTCCCAGACCCCAAAACCCCCCCAAAAAACCTAAAAATCCCCAAAACCCCCTGCTGCCAGTGCCCATCCAAGCGGGGACACAGCGGGGACACGGCCACGCTCTGGTGGCACCAGGAGAGCCCTCGAAGAGAGGGGGTTGGAGCAGTGCCAGGCACCCCCTGGAGCTCTGCCAGACCCCAAACCCCCCCAAAAAACCCAAAAAACCCCCAAATCCCCCAACCCCCCCGTACTGTCACTGCCCACCCAAGCGGGGACACAATGGGGACAGAATGGGGACACGGCCACGCTCTGGTGGCACCCGGAGAGCCCTCGAGGATGGGGGGGTTGGGGCAGTGCCAGGCACCCCCTGGAGCTTTCCCAGATCCCAAAAACCCCAAAAAATCCCCAACCCCATAAACCCCTCCCCACTGTCACTGTCCACCCGAGCGGGGACACAGTGGGGACACAATGGGGACACAGTGGGGACACGGCCACGCTCTGATGGGACCCGGAGACCCCTCGAGTAGGGGGGTTGGGGCAGTGCCAGGCACCCCCTGGAGCTTTCCCAGACCCCAAAACCCCCCCAAAAAACCTAAAAATCCCCAACCCCCCCCTGCCGTCACTGCCCACCCGAGCGGGGACACAATGGGGACACAATGGGGACACGGCCACGCTCTGGTGGCATCTAGAGAGTCCTCGATGAGGGGATTGGGGCAGTGCCAGGCACCCCCTGGAGCTTTCCCAGACCCCAAAATCCCCCTCAAAAAAAACCCCCAAACCCCCCCAGGGCTCCTTCACGGTGATGGGGGTGATCAGCGGGCCCCTGCTCGGCGCCTTCGTCCTGGGAATGTTCCTGCCCCGCTGCGGCACCGCCGTGAGAGCCGGGGTTTGGGGTTTGGGATTTGGGGTTTGGGATTTGGGGTTTGGGATTTGGGGTTTGGGGATTCGGGGTTTGGGGTTTGGAGGGTTTGGGGATTCGGGGTTTGGGGTTTGGAGGATTTGGGGTTTGGAGGGTTTGGGGATTCGGGGTTTGAGGTTTGGAGGGTTTGGGGATTCGGGGTTTGGGGTTTGGGGATTCGGGATTTGGGGTTTGGGATTTGGAGGATTTGAGGGTTTGTGATTTGGAGGATTTGAGGGTTTGGGGTTTGGGGGTTTGGGGTTTGGAGGATGTGAGGGTTTGGGGGTTTGGGATTTGGGGTTTGGAGGATTTGAGGGTTTGGAGACTGGGGTTTGGGGAATTTGGGAATTGGGGCATTTGGGGGTTTGGAGGTTTGGGGTTTGGGGATTTGAGGGTTTGGAGATTGGGGGATTTGGGGTTTGGAGGATTTGAGGGTTTGGGGATTCGGGATTTGGGGTTTGGAGGATTTGAGGGTTTGGAGATTGGGGATTGGGGAATTTGGGAATTGGGGCATTTGGGGGTTTGGGGATTTGAGGGTTTGGAGATTGGGGGATTTGGGGTTTGGAGGGTTTGGGGTTTGGGATTAGGGGATTGGGAAATGGGACTTGGGTTTTGGGGACTTGGGGGATTGGGGATTTGGGGTTTAGGGGGTTTGGGGAATGGGAATTGGGGGATTTGGGGTTTAGGGGGTTTGGGGAATGGGAATTGGGGGATTTGGGGTTTGAGGGATTTGGAGGTTTGGGGCTTGAGGTGTTTGGGGGTTTTGGGGGTTTGCTGATTTGGGAGATTTGGGAATTCGGGGGTTTGGGGGATTTGGGGAGTTTGGGGCTTGGGGGATTGGGGTTTGGGATTTTGGGGTCAGGGGTATTTGCGGGTTGGGGGGTCCGGGGGACTTGGAGGTTTGGGGGGTTCTGCCATTCAGCACAGCCATATTTGGGATATTTGGGATTTTTGGGGGGCAACCCCCCCCGGGCCTTGCTGACCCCCCGTCCCTGTCCCCATCCCTGTCCCCGTCCCAGGCCGTGCTGGGGGGTCTGGCCGTGGGCCTGGCGCTGTCCCTGTGGGTGGCCGTGGGTGCCACCCTGTACCCGCCCAGCGCGGCCACCATGGGGGTGCTGCCCACCTCGGGGACACTGTGCCCCCCCCGCAACGCCACCAGCGCCACCAACGCCACCGCCCTGCCCGCGCCACCCCCGGACCCTCTGCGGTGAGCGGGGTGGGGACAGCACGGGGGTGGCCCTGTCCCCTGGGGTGGCACAGCCCTGTCCCCTGGGGTGGCACAGCCCTGTCCCCGTCCTCTGGGGTGGCACAGACCCGTCACGGTCCTCTGGGGTGGCACAGACCCGTCACTGTCCCCTGGGGTGGCACATCCCTGTTCCTGTCCCCTGGGGTGGCACGTTGTTGTCCCTGTTGGCTGTGACGTCACACTGTCCCTTGCGATGTCACACGCCTGTCCATGCTTGTTGTGACGTCACATCCCTTTTCCTGCTGGCTGTGATGTCACATCACTGTCCCCATTCCCTGTGATGTCACACCCCTGTCCCCGCTGGCTGTGACATCACAACAATGTCCCTGCTCCTTATGACGTCACACTGCTTCCCTTGTCCCTTATGACATCGCAGCCCGTCCCTATTTGTTGTGACGTCACCCCGCTGTCCCCATTCCTTGTGACATCACATCCCTGTCGCTGCTGGCTGTGATGTCACAGCTCTGTCCCCGCTTGTTATGACATCACACCAATGTCCCCGTTCCTTGTGACGTCACCCCGCTGTCCCTTATGATGTCACACTGCTGCCTTTGTCCCTTATGACGTCACCACTGTCCCCTCCCAGTCCGGCCATCCTGGGCGAGTTCTACTCCATGTCCTACCTGTACTACGGCGCCTTAGGGACACTGGGGACCTTGGGGACAGGGGCCCTGCTCAGCCTCCTGCCAGGTGAGCACGGGGTGACGGCCCTGTCACCTCATCCCTGTCACCCCTCACTGTCACCTCTCCCTGTCACCCCTCACTGTGACCCTATTCCTGTCACCCCACCCTGTCCCCTTGTCCCTGTCCCTCTTTGTCACCGTGTCCCCTCCCGGCAGGGCCAGCCCGGCAGAGCCGCCGTCCCCAGGGTGTGCTGTGGTGGGACATCGTCAAGGCCACACCCTCGGGTGTCCCCAAGGGTGACAACAGCCCCGGGGACGAGTCCCCGGACAAGGCCGGAGTGACCCAAGCGCTGCTGGAGAGGCCGGATAGGGAGGGGACACCCCCGTGTGACCCCTCCAAGGGTGGCACTGTCACCGAGAGCCACGTGTAGGGGACAGCGGGGTGGGGACACGGGGACAGCGGGGTGGGGACACGGTGGTGGCCCAAATAAAGGAGCTGCTGATCCTGGACAGAGCCTGTCCTTGGGGGACAGGGACAGGGTGACAGGGACAGGGTGACAGGGAGGGGACAGGGAGGGAACACCGCCGCTGTCCCTCAGGTGACATGGTTGGAATGGTGGGGAGGTCATGGACAGGTGGGGAGGGGGAATTTGGGAATCAAGACCTGCCTTGATGGGCCACGCCCACCCAGGTGACAATGGCCACACCCGTTAAACCCCGCCCACCCAGGTGACAATGGCCACACCCAGGTGACAATGCTGACTCCCGCAGGTGACAAAGGGCCCCTCCCCTTTAAACCCCACCCACTCAGGTGACAATGGCCACACCCAGGTGACAATGTTGACTCTCGCAGGTGACAAAGGGCCCCACCCCTTTAAGCCCCGCCCACCCAGCTGACAGTGACACCGCCCCCTTAAGCCCCACCCACCCCCTCAGGAGTCGCTCTGGGCGCCGCCATCTTTGAACCGGGCAGAGCCGCCACCAGCGGCGGGCATTGCGCGGATTCCCCGCGGATTTTTTCCGCCAGCGCCGCCCTGAGCGAGGATCTCCGCCCATTCCGCCGATCCTTCCGCTCCCTCCTCCGCCACTCCCGCAAAGAAACAGCAAAGCTGTGCCAGGCCGTGCCCTCAACAAAGATGGCGGCGGCGCGCCCTGCCCGCTCCCGCCATTGGGGCGGTGGCGGCGGCGCGCGGTGATGACGCACAAAGCGCGCGACGGCCGGGCGGCGGGGCCCGGTAGGAGCGGGGCCGGTTCGGGGCCGGTTCGGGGATGAGGGACCGGGACGGGCCCGGGCCGGGATTGAGGGGAAAGGAGGGAGCGGGGGAACCGGGGGAGGGGACGGGGCGGGGAGGCCTGGGGGGTGCGCCAGGCCTGGGTGTCCCTTTTTGTCCCCCCCGCCCACCTCAGGTGAGGGCCCTGCCCCGACCCCGCTGCTTGGGCAGGCTGGGAGGGAGGGAAAAGGGAATTTGGGAAGGGTTAAAGTGTGGGGAAAGGGATTTGGGGATGGTCAAAATGTGGGAAAAGGGATTTTGGGATGGTCAAAGTATGGGAAAAGGGATTTTGGGAAGGGTCAAAGTGTGGGAAGAGGGATTTTGGGATGGTCAAAATGTGGGAAAAGGGGTTTTGACAAGGGTCAGAGTGCTGGAAAAAGGATTTTAGGAAGGGCCAGAGTGTGGGAAAAGGGAATTTGGGATGGTCAAAGTATGGGAAAAAGCATTTTTGGGATGGTCAAAGTATGGGAAAAGGGATTTTAGGAAGGGTCAAAGTGTGGGAAAAGGGATTTTAGGAAGGGTCAAAGTGTGGGAAGAGGGATTTTGGGATGGTCAAAATGTGGGAAAAGGGATTTTAAGATGGTCAAAGTGTGGGAAAAGGGGTTTTGACAAGGGTCAGAGTGCTGGAAAAAGGATTTTAGGAAGGGCCAGAGTGCAGGAAAAAGAATTTTGGGAAGGGCCAAAGTGTGGGAAAGGGGATTTTGGGAAGGGTCAAAGTGTGGGAAAAGAGGTTTTGGGATGGTTAAAGTGTAGGAGAAGGGGTTTGGGGATGGTCAGAGTGCAGAAAAAGGGATTTTAGGAACTGTCAAAGTGCAGGAAAAGGGATTTCAGGAAGGCTCTGAGGATGTTCCAGGCAGGAGAAAGAATTTCATCCATCCCAGACTGGGAAAACTTCGGGAATGGAGCAGCCCCGCCCTCCCCTTTTTAATTCCATTATTAATTATCTGCCATTAAAATGAAAGATTCAACCCCAGAGCTCCCAAAGCTGTGATTTTCCCGGTGTTTGGTTGATTTTAAAGCTCCTGTTTTCCTTGGATTTGACTTTTCCCACCCTGGATAAGAATCCCAGCCCATTTTTGGGGCTTTTTATCTAAATTAAAGGCGTTTCCCACCTCGCTGTGGATCCCCCTGGATCACCTCAATCCAATTTTTTTTTTTTTTTTTTTGGACTTCCAGGTGCCTTTTCCATGGGGTGGGAGGCTGGAATTTGGCCTGGAGGGAGCAGATTCCTCTGGGATCAGCCAAGATCTGGAAATCTGGGAAATTTATCCCAGATCTGAATTGGGATAAATCAGGGGGGATGATCCCAGTTTTTCCTCTCCCTGCAGTGCTCGGTTTGGGGGACTTTTCCCTCCGCTCCCAAATCCCAAAAATCTGGGAAAAAGGGCTGGAAAATTCCTTAGGGAGCTGGGAAGGGGCTCCAGCTTTTCCAGGGATTAGGGGGGACATTCCCAATCTCTGGAATTCCCTGCCAGGAGGGGACACCTGGACAGGAGGGAACAACCTCAGGGTGTTCCAGATGGGACAGGAGCAGGAATTTCCTCATGGAAAAGGTGGCCAGGCCTTGGAATTCCCAAGGAAATTTGGAATCCCCATCCCTGGGGGTTTCCAAGGATGCAAACTCCAGACTCTGGGGGGGAAGGGGCTGGAAAATTCCTGGGGAAAACTGGGAAGGGGCTGGAGAATTTTTGGGAAGAGACTGGAGAATTCCTGAGGGAAACTGGGAAAGGGCTGGAGAATTCCTGAGGGAGCTGAGAAAGGAAACCTTGGAAAAGTTTGGAATCCCCATCCCTGGAGGCTTCCAAGGATGCAGATTCCAAACTCTGAGGGAAAGGGGCTGGAGAATTCCTGGAAAGGGCTGGAGAATTTTTGAGAAGAGACTGGAGAATTCCTCAGGGAAACTAGGAAAGGGCTGGAGAATTCCAGAAGGAAAGGGCTGGAGAATTTTTGGGAAAGGGGCTGGAGAATTCCTGGGAAAGGGGCTGGAGAATTCCAGAGGAAAGGGGCTGGAGAATTCCAGAGGAAAGGGGCTGGAGAATTCCAGAGGAAAGGGGCTGGAGAATTCCAGAGGAAAGGGGCTG
Organism: Sturnus vulgaris; assembly: GCF_052056855.1. Lineage (NCBI taxonomy): Eukaryota > Metazoa > Chordata > Aves > Passeriformes > Sturnidae > Sturnus > Sturnus vulgaris. The sequence goes on along the minus strand of NC_142268.1, from coordinate 2,040,775 downwards.
GAGAATTCCTGGGAAAGGGGCTGGAGAATTCCAGAGGGAGTCAGGCCAGGAAACCTCGGACAAGTCTGGAATCCCCAAACTCCGCGTGAAGCGCCCGCACCCGCCTGACCTCAAACGCCATCCCCAGCTTACCCCATGAAAACAAAACCAACAGAACCCCAAATCCAGATCCATTAAAAAAAAAAAAAATTTTTTTTTTCCTTGTTTTCCAGAGGATTTGAGGGATGCCCAAGAAATTCCAGGGGGAGAACAGCAAGTCGGCGGCGGCGCGCGCCCGCAGGGCCGAGGCCAAGGCGGCGGCGGAGGCGCGGCGGCAGCAGGAGCTGGAGGATGAGCTCTGGAAGGACGAGGACAAACACGTCCTGAGGAAGGAGCAGAGGAAGGTGGGGCATTCCCAAAATCCTGGGAGTGAGGGAGGGGGAAAAGTTTGGGAGTGAGGGGGGAAAGGTTTGGGAAGGGTAGGAGGGACAAGGCTGGGGTGAGAGGAGGAGGAAGAGCTCTGGGGATGAGAGGAGGGAAAACTCTGGGGATGAGAGAGGAAACAACCCTGGAAAGGAGAGGAAAAAGGATCCTGGGAATGAGGGAGAGGAGGGAAGACTCCAAGGATGAGAGAAGAGAGCTCTGGGAACGAGAGAAGAAAACCTTAGGAATCAGGGAGAGGAGGAAAAGCTCTGGGAATGAGAAGAGGAAGAGCTCTGGGAATGAGAGGAGGGAAAACCAGAGATGAGGGAGAGGAAAGAAAACTCTGGGGATGAGAGGAGATAAAACTGGGAATGAGAGAAGAAAGAACCCTGGAAATGAGAGGAAAAAGGATCCTGGGAATGAGGGAGAGGAGGAAAAACTCCAGGGATGAGAGGAGAGAAAACTGTGGGAACGAGAGAGGAAAACCTTGGGAATCAGGGAGAGGAGGAAGAGCAGCAGGAGCTGGAGGATGAGCTCTGGAAGGACGAGGACAAACACGTCCTGAGGAAGGAGCAGAGGAAGGTGGGGCATTCCCAAAATCCTGGGAGTGAGGGAGGGGAAAAGTTTGGGAAGGGTAGGAGGAACCCTGGGAATGAGGGAGAGGAGGGAAGACTGGGAATGAGAGGAAGAACATCTATGAGTCCATCCCTGAATCCCTCCATGGATCCATCCATGAATCCATGAGTCCATCCATGAGATGGATTCCATGAATCCATCATCAATCCTTGAATCCTTCCTGGGATTGTCCTGGCACTGCAGAGGTGACATCCCAGGGAATTCCCAAATTCCTGGGAGTGTTTTGTCCCCTCTGGAAGTGCAGGAATTGATGGGACCCGTGTGTCATTCCCAGGAGGAGCTGGAGAAGCAGCACCAGCTGCTCCATCCCTGGATCCATCCATGGATCAACCCATGAATCCATGAGTCCATCCATGGATCCATCCCAGAGTCCATCCATGGATCCATCCCTGAATCCCTCCATGGATCCATCCATGAATCCATCCATGAATCCATGAGTCCATCCATGAGATGGATTCCATGAATCCATCATCAATCCTTGAATCCTTCCTGGGATTGTCCTGGCACTGCAGAGGTGACATCCCAGGGAATTCCCAAATTCCTGGGAGTGTTTTGTCCCCTCTGGAAGTTCAGGAATTGATGGGACCCGTGTGTCATTCCCAGGAGGAGCGGGAGAAGCGGCGCCTGGAGCAGCTGGAGCGCCGGAAGGAGCTGCAGAGGCTCCTGGAGGAGGAGGATTCCAAACTCAAAGGGAAAACTCCCAAGCAGGGAAATCCCGGGAAAATCACCCGGGCCCAGATCGAGGAGAACGTCAGGAAGGAGCAGCAGCAGAAGGAAAACACGGATGCAGGTTTGGGAATTGCCTGGGAATTCTGTCTGGGTTGGGGAGCTGCTGCTTTTGCCAAGGAGAAAGCTTGGGAATGGCTGGGAATTCCCACTGGCTGGAATTGGCCTGGAAAATCCGGGATGTGGCACTTTGGGGATGGGGTTTGGTGTTGGGTTTGATCCCAAAACTCTTTTCCAAGGGGAAAAATTCCAGGATTTCTGTTCCCCTGCTTCTTGATTTTCCAGGTGTCCACGTCTTTTCCAATCCCACCTTTCCCATTCCTAGTCCCACCTTTCTCATTTCCAATCCCAAATTTCCCATTCCCAATCCCACCTTTCCCATTCCAGTGGCAAAACTGATTTTTTAAAGGAAAAGTGGAGGTTTTTTTGAGGAAAAGTGGAGGTTTTTTTGAGGAAAAGTGGAGGTTTTTTTGAGGAAAAATTGAATTTTTTCGAGGAAAACTCAGATTTTTTTAGCCGGAAAATTGAGTTTTCCCGAGGGATTCCCCCCTGCTGACAGCATTCCCGTTTTTCCAGCAGCAGAGAAGGAGAAATCCCACCTGGAATTGCCCCTGGAGGAGAACCTGAACCGGCGGCTGCCTGAGGAGGGCGCTGTGGAGGCGCGCAGCATCGAGGACGCCATCGCTGCCCTCAGGTGTGGCCCTGTCCCAAATCCCCCCTGGAATGCCCTAAAAACGTCCCCAAAACGTCACTGGAATATCCCTAAAAACGTCCCCGAAACATCCCAGGGATTTGGGGTGGAGGGAATTCGGGCAGGCAGGGATTGGGATTTGGGGATCCGTGAAATTCTTTGGGATTGGGGTGTTCCTGAAATCTGTGAGGGGATTCCTTTGGGGTTGGGAGATCCCTGAAATCCATGGGGGGAATTCCTTTGGGGTTGGGGTATCCATGAAATCCTTTGGGATCGGGGTGTCCCTGCTATCCCTGGTGCCATTTCCCTTTGGGATCGGGGCGTTTCCTTTAGGACCGTGTCCATCCCTGTCCCGTGTCCCCATCCCTCAGCACATTGTCCCCTCCCTGTCCCCAGTGTGTCCCCTCCTGTCCCCAGCTGTCCATCCATCCCTGTCCCCACACCCTCAGGGCCGTGTCCCTCCTGTCCCCACCGTGTCCATCCCTGTCCCGTGTCCCCATCCCTCAGTACAGTGTCCCCTCCTGTCCCCAGCGTGTCCCCACCCCTCAATACATTGTCCCCTCCTGTCCCCACTGTGTCTATCCCTGTCCCTACTGTGTCCATCCCTGTCCCCACCCCTCACGGCCGTGTCCCCTCCCTGTCCCCAGCGTGTCCCCATCCCTCAGCACATTGTCCCCTCCTGTCCCCAGCGTGTCCCCACCCCTCATCTTCGTGTCCATCCCTGTCCCCATCGTGTCCATCCCTGTCCCGTGTCCCCACCCCTCACGGCCGTGTCCCCTCCCTGTCCCCAGCGTGTCCATCCCTGTCCCGTGTCCCCAGCGTGTCCCCACTCCTCAGCACATTGTCCCCTCCTGTCCCCAGCGTGTCCACTCCTCACCGCCGTGTCCATCCCTGTCCCCACTGTGTCCATCCCTGTCCCCAGCGTGTCCCCATTCCTGTCCCGTGTCCCCACCCCTCACGGCCGTGTCCCCTCCTGTCCCCAGCATGTCGCAGCCCCTGGAGCGTCACCCCGAGCGCAGAGTCCATCCCTGTCCCTACACCCTAAGGACCATGTCCATCCCTGTCCCGTGTCCCCAGCGTGTCCCCACTCCTCACCGCCGTGTCCATCCCTGTCCCCAGCGTGTCCCCATCCCTCAGCACATTGTCCCCTCCCTGTCCCCAGCGTGTCGCAGCCCCTGGAGCGTCACCCCGAGCGCCGCCTCCGCGCCTCCTTCGCCGCCTTCGAGGAGCTGCAGCTGCCGCGGCTCAAGCGGGACAATCCCAACATGCGGCTGAGCCAGCTGCGGCAGCTGCTCAAGAAGGAGTGGATGAAATCCCCCGAGAACCCCCTCAACCAGCGGCACAAACCCTACAACAGCCACAAATGACGGCGCCCGCCCTCCTCCCGGACTGGAAAATCCCAAAAAAGTTTTTTTTTTGTTGGGTTGGGTTTTTTTTGTTTTTTTTTTCCCGGCTTTTCTGGCTCCCGTGGATTTCGGGGCTTTACCGGCCCCGCCCGCAGGTGGAGGTCGGACTGATGGCGCCTTTCTCCTTCCCGGAATTCCCTGGGAAATGTGGGAAATGTGGCTCCCTGCAGATTTCCCAGCTTGGCCCTTGTCACTCCCTCCTTGGAATTCTGGAGCTGTCAATGGGGAGATGCTCCTGGAGTGTGATCCCGAAGAGATTCCACAGCTGGATCTCCCTTGGGTGTCCCTGCTCCTGTTTCCTGTGGGATCAGGAAATCCCTGCTCCCATTTCCTGTGGGATTGGGATATCCCTGAAATTTCTGCTCCCATTTCCTGTGGGATTGGGATATCCCTGAAATCCTGGTTCCCATTTCCTGTGGGATTGGGATATCCCTGAAACCTCTCATCCCATTTCCTTTGAGATTGGGAAATCCCTGAAACCTCTCATCCCATTTCCTGTGGGATTGGGATATCCCTGAAATCCCTGCTCCCATTTCCTTTGAGACTGGGAAATCCCTGAAATCCCTGCTCCCCTTTCCTGTGGGATTGGGATATCCCTGAAATCCTGGTTCCCATTTCCTTTGGGATTAGAATATCCCTGAAATTTCTGCTCCCATTTCCTGTGGGATTGGGATATCCCTGAAATCTCTCATCCCATTTCCTTTAGGATTGGGATATCCCTGAAATCCCTGCTCCCATTTCCTTTGGGATTGGGAAATCCCTGCTCCTGTTTCAGGTGGGATTGGGATATCCTTGCTCCCATTTCCTTTGGCTTTGGGCTGTCCCTGAAATCCCTGGCCCCATTTCCTTCGGGTTTGAGATATCCCTGAAATCTCTCATCTGATTTCCTTTGGGATTGGGATATCCCTGAAATCCCTGGTCCTGTTTCTTTTGGGATTGGAATATCCCTGAAATCCCTGCTGCCATTTCCTGTAGGATTGGGATATCCCTAAAATCCCTGCTCCCATTTCTTTTGAGATTGGGAAATCCCTGAAATCCCTGCTCCCATTTCCTTTGGGATTGGGCTGTCCCTGAAATCTCTCATCGCATTTCCTTTGGGATTGAGATGTCCCTGAAATCCCTGGTCCTGTTTCTTTTGGGATTTAGATATCCCTGCTCCCATTTCCTTTGGGATTGGGGCAGAAGTGTTGGGAAGAGGGAAAATCCCTCTGGGAGAAGTGGGAAAAGCATTTCCTGGGGGGATGGGGGGACAGCAGTGCCAGGCAGCTCCAGGTGACATTCCCTGGAAAAATCAGCTCCCAGGCTGTCCCTGTCACTCCCTCCTTGGAATTCTGAAGCTACCACATGGAAAACACTCCCAGAGTGTCACCCTTGGTGTCCTCAAAATTCCAGATCCTGGGATCCAACCTCTGGATTTTGGGAGCAGGACGGTTGGGAAGAGGGAAAATCCCTCAGGAAGGGATGGGAAAAGTTTCCCCCCCCAGTCTGATTCCCACTTTTCCTGAGGAGGGGGAGCAGTGCCAGGCAGCTCCAGGTGCCATTCCCGCTGTCCCCTGGAATGCAGGAGCTCCAAATCCACCTGGAGAAGGGAAATTCCTGCTTTTCCTTCCCTGATCCCGGGTTAAGGAGCCTTGGGAAGGGGAGGTGACATTCCCAGGGTCCCTGTGGGAATGTTGGAATCCTCAGGAGTGACAATCCTGGGTTTTCCCTTCCCCCCCACCCCCCCCTCTTTTCCCCATCCTTTGGGAATGAAATTCCTTCCCAGGAATCAGCCTGGATGTGCCACCAAAAATCCCATGGGATTCATCCAGGCTCATCCTTTTCCCTCTTTTTGGGGCTGCTCTCCCTGTTCCTGCATCCCAGAATTCCCAAATCCAGCCAGGGAGGAATGACCCCCCCCTCCTCCTCCACCCCTTTCTGTGAGTTTGGTGTGTTTGAATCCAATTAAAAATTAAAAAAAAAACCAAATCCGATTAAATTGGGGAAGGAATAATTTGGGAAGGGTTTTGGGGGGATTCTTTTCCTGCCTTGCTCAGTTTTATCCCTGAGAATGTGGGAGATCCCTCTGGAATTGGGGATGGGATTCCTGCTTGGATTGGGGGGGGGGGGTCCCTCCCTTTGGGCCGTTCCTGAGGGGGCAATTCCCCATTCCTGCTGCTCCTGGAATGAGGAGCCCACGGGAATTTGTCCCCCCCATCCCCATCCTGAGAATTCCCCTTCCTCCATTCCCCAATCCCATTCCCATTATTCCCATTCCCAGCCCCTTTTCCATCCCCATTCCCCATCCCTATTCACATTCCCAATGCCATTGCAATTATCCCCAGTCCCATCCCCATTCCCATTATTCCCAATCCCATTCCTGTTCCCATTTCCCATTATTCCCATTCTCCATTCCCATTATCCCCAGTTCCATCCCCAATCCCATTCCCATTATTCCTATCCCCAATCCCATTCCCATTATTCCCATTCCCATTATTCCCTATCCCAATTCCACTCCCATTCCCACCCCCAATCCCATTCCCATTATTCCCATTCCCCATTCCCATTATCTCCAGTCCCATCCCTATTCCCAATTCCCCATCCCAGTTCCATCCCCATTCCCAATCCCATTCCCATTATTCCCATTCCTCAGTCCCATTATCTCCAGTCCCATTCCCAATTCCCCATCCCAATTCCATCCCAAATCTCATTCCCATTATTCCCTATCCCAATTCCATTCCCATTCCCACCCCCAATCCCATTCCCATTATTCCCCATTCCCAATTCCCCATCCCATTCCCATTATTCCCATTATTCCCATTATTCCCATTATTCCCATTATTCCCATTATTCCCATTATTCCCATTATTCCCATTCCCGGTGTCCCCTCCCCATGGGGTCAGGGGGTTCTGGGGGTCCCCTCCCCCCGCCTCAGGGGATTTTGGGGAGCCCCTCCCCGCGGGGGGGGGTCCCCGTTAAAGGGGGGGGAATCCCCCAGCGGGGGGAGGGGTTGGGATTAGGGGGGGATCCCCCCTTTTTCCCACGGGATTTGGGGGAATCCCGCAGTGCGGGGGGGGGTCTCGGTGTCATCCCCTCCCCCCCCCCCTCAGCAAAGCGGCTGGAGAAGGGGGGGAGGGGCGGGGAATCCCCTCCCTTTTCCGCCCCTCCCCCCCTTTCTCCATCTGAGGGGGGAGGGGCATTGCCATGGCAACGAGCGGGGGGGGCATGCGGGGGCGGCGGTCACGTGGGGCTGGCACCGGGAACCCCCCCCCTCCCCTCCCCCAAAAAACGGGCATCCCCCCCAAAATCGGGCATCCCCCCCAAAATCGGGCATCCCCAAAAAACGGGCATCCCCCCCCAAAATCGGGCATCCCCCCAAAATTGGGCATCCCCCCCTCCCCCCCTCCCGTTGCCCCGGGCATCCCCGGCCCCGCCCCGCCCCCCCTCCCCCCCCTGCGACCCCCACTCACCATCCCCGCCCCCCCCACCCCCCCGGGCACCGAGCGGGGATTGCGGGGATGGGACCGGGCACGGACAGGGACACAGGGACACATGGACAGGGGACAGGGGACACACGGACAGGGACACAGGGACACATGGACAGGGGACAGGGACACACGGACAGGGACACAGGGACACGCACGCGTGTGTCACACCCCTTTGCACACCCAGCGCTGCTCACGCCTCGCTGTGCACACCCACCCTGCACACCCCAAATTCACACCCACCCTGCACACCCCAAATTCACACCCACCCTGCACACCCCAAATTCACACCACACCCAATTCACCCCCCAGCTCCCACCCCTTGCACACCCCAAATTCACCCCCAATTCACACCTCAGTGCACACCCCGATTCACACCCCGATTCACACTCCCCGTGCACGCCACACCTGCACACCCCCAATTCACCCCCAATTCCCCCCCCATTCACCCCCAATTCACCCCCCATTCCCTCCCAATTCCCACCCCCAGTTCCCCCCCTTGCTCCTCGCCCCCCTCTCTTTGTCCCCCCCAAACCCCCCCCAGTGCCAACCCCACTCCTCACCCCCGCCCCCCCCCCCCGGTGTCACCCGTGTCCCCAACCCCGCGCGCCGTCACCAAACAGCGGGAGGGGGCTGCAGGAAAAGGGGGGGGGGGGACACCCCCGGCCCCCCCGGGGGTCACACCGAGAGCTTTGGGGGGGGGGTTGTGGGGTGTGCAAGGCCACCCCGGGGGCTGCCCCGGTGTCACCGGGGGGGTCCCCACGGGATGGGGGGGGGGGGGATCGAGCCGCGGGTGGGCGAACGCGGGGGGTTGGGGGGATCCCGACAGGCGGCGGAATTTATCCACAGCGGGAAATACCGGGGAGCACCGGGAGGACCTGGGGAACACCGGGGAGCACCGGGAGGACCTGGGGAACATCGGGGAGCACCGGGAAATACCGGGAGGCTCCGGGGAGCACCGGGAGGACCCGGGGAACATTGGGGAGCACCGGGAGGTCCCGGGAAGGAGCGGGAAGCACCGGGAAGCACTGGGGAACACCGGGAGGCCCCCGGGAATACCAGGGAACACCGGGAAGCCCCGGGGAGCACCAGGGAACACCGGGAGGCCCCTGGGAATACCAGGGAACACCGGGAAGCCCCGGGAAGCACCGGGAGGCGGCGGGGCGGGTGCGCGCGGCTGCGCGCGTGGAGCGGCATCGCAAACGGCGCCGCATCGCCGCCCGCAGCCCCCGCGGCCGCCGCCGCCTGCGCGCTGGGGAAACCGAGGCACGGCGAGGCCGGGAGGGGCTCGGCGGCACCGCGGAGCCGCTGTCCAGGCTGGCCCCCGGTCCCCGGTTGTGCTACCGGAACCCGCCGGGATCCCGCACGCGTCGCCGCCGCCGGGCCATGGGAAGCGGCGGCAGCGCCCGAGGGCAGCGGAGGCCGGGGGTTGGAGGAAGGTGGGTGAACTTGGGGGGGGGGGGGGGGGGTACGCAAAGGTGGGGACCCCCCCTCAGCTCCAGGGGTGCTGCCGGTGCTGGGGAACCCCGTGATTCGCGGGAATCCCCCCGCATTCCCGGGAATCCCCCCGGCTCGGGAGGATCCCGAGCCCCCCGTTCAGTGGCGGGGGGGGGGGGGGGGAGCCCGGGGAGGGTTTGGGAAGGGGAGGGGGCACCATGGGGGGGTTTCCCCGGGGCTTCCCCGGTGTTCCGAGGCTCTGGGATGCCCGGGGCCTGTTCAGCCTCCCCCGGTGCGGCGGAGGAGGATGGGGTGGGGGTCGCGTTGTGACAGGGGGGGGGTCAGGAGGAGCCCCCGGCGGTGACAATGAGGACGCGCTGGCAGTGACAGTGCCCGGCTAAAAATATCCCGGGCTCCCACCCACGGCCAGCGCCGCGGTCTCAAGGTCACTGCCCAGCCGGGGGAGGGGAGGGGGGACGCGGGGGCGTGGGGCGGGGAAGCCCCCGGCCCCCCCTTCCCTTCCCCCCGCACGCTGCCGTTGTCGCCAGTGTCGCTCCGCCGAGCCCAGAGCCGGCAGCGCCCGCCGCCCCCGCGCCCCCCGCTGCGTGTCCCCGCCGCCCCCCGGGACCCCCGGACCCCCCGGGACCCCCGGAGCACGGGGACGTGACAAGTGAGAGGGCGAAGGGGTGGTGGCAGCGGCGGGGGGGACATTCCGGGGGTGGCAGGGGCGGGAGGGGGGTGTGGGGACAGTGGGGACGCCGTCCCTGCGGGGTTTGTGCTGTGGGGACTGCGGGGATTCCCTCCCTGAGGGTGTGGGGACAATGGGGATTCCTTTCTGTGGGGTGTGGGGACAGTGGGGACTCCCTCCCTGAGGGTGTGGGGACAATGGGGGTGTCCTGTCTGTGGGGCGACGAGGGTGGGGACAATGGGGATGTCCTGCCTGGGGAGGGGACGGGTGTGGGGACAGGGAGGGGACAACGGGAATGTTCTGCCGGGGGGTGTGGGGACAATGGGGATGTCCTGTCTGCGGGGTGTTGTGGTGTGTGGGGACAGTGGGGACAGTGGGGACGCCGTCCCTGCGGGATTTGTGCTGTGGGGACTGCGGGGATTCCCTCCCTGCGGGTGTGGGGACAATTGGGGATTCCTTTCTGTGGGGTTTGGGGACAATGGGGATGTCCTGCCTGGTGGGGGGGACGGGTGTGGGGACATCAGGGACCTTCTCCCTGCGGTGTTGGTGGTGTGGGGACATCAGGGACTCCCTCCCTGTGGGTGTGGGGACAATGGGGATGTCCTGTCTGTGGGGTGGCGAGGGTGGGGACAGTGGGGACGCCGTCCCTGTGCTATTGGTGATGTGGGGACATCAATGCGGTGTGGGGACAATGGGGATGTCCTGTCTAAGGGGGAGGGACGGGTTTGGGGACAGTGGGGACGCCGTCCCTGTGGTGTTTGTGGTGTGGGGACAATGGGGACTCCTTCCCTGTGGGTGTGGGGACAATGGGGATGTCCCGTCTGTGGGGTATTGTGGGGACAGTGGGGACATCAGGAACCCCCTCCCTGCGGTGTTGGTGGCGTGGGGACATCAGGGACTCCCTCCTTGTGGGGTTTCTGGTGTGGGGACGTGATTGCGGTGTGGGGACATCAGGGACCTCTCCCTGCGGGTGTGGGGACAGTGGTGGCCCCCTCCCTGCGGGCTTCTGCCGCTCGGGGCACCCCCAGTTGATGCAGACAGGGGATTTGGGGGTCCCCGTCCTTGGGGACAATGTGGCCGCTGTCACCAAAGGCGTGATTGCGGCTGAGGGCTTGGTGGCACTCGGGGCTCCCCCCGGTTTTGGCCGCCAGCTGCTGGGGTGGCCCTGATGGCACAGGGGAGTGACACGGATGGCACAGCGGGGTGACACCCGGCTCAGCACCCCCCAAAACCAGGGGGGGACCCCGTGCCACAAGAGCGGCTGTGACACCGGGGTGGCACCGGGCGAGCTCTGGCACCTCGTGGCCCTCGTGGCCTCGACGACCGTGGGGACACACGGGGACCTTCCCACCCCTTGCGACCTTCCCGGTGACCTTGGCCCGTCCCTGCTCTGGGCGGGGGACCTTGGGGACCCCTCCTCAGCCATGGCGACCCCCGCCCTGCAGCGGGGGCGCGGGGCTCTAGGAGGGCGTGTGCCAGCTTTGGGGGGGCTCCCCCCTCTCTGAGGGCTTTGTGGCGGTGCCAGGGGCGGAGGGCACCGCTGTGTCCCCCCCGGGGTGGCACCGAGGAGGGGGTCGGCGGTGGCCCCGGCGGGGGCAGCCAGGCGGAGCGGCTTTGTCCTCTGGGCTGAGCCGAGCGCGTGGGGGAGGCGCAGGGAGAACCCGGAGCAGCGGCTTTGTCTGGGGACGCCGGCGCGGTGGCGACCAAAGGGGGGGGTGTGGCAAGCCCAGACCCCCCCCAACTCTGCACCCCCCGGGACCCCCCAAGCCAAGCCCAAACAGGTAGGGAGGGTGTCCCCGGCTGCGCCGAGGGGGGCGGGATGGGGATGGGGGTCCCCCCTTTGGGTTGGGGGTGTCGCGGCGGGGTGGGGTGGGGGATCACGGGTGTCTCTGCCACCCCTGGGGACATCGGGGTTGTCGCCGTGTCCCCGGATCCAGCGGGTGTCCCTGCGGGGCTCTGCGGAGGGATTTTCTCGGGGAGACCCCGGCATCAGGCGGGGATTCCCCGGCGTAGCGGCGGGGCCGGGGAGTTTCGGGTGTCCCCGCGTGTCCCCGCGTGTCCCCGCGGCTGTGCCACCTCCTGTGCCTCCCCCCGCGCTCTGGGGGACACACGGACACCCCACGGGTGGCACCGGGCCCGATCCTGCGTGAAAAATCCCCAAATCCCCTCCCCAGCACCGGGCGCTGCCCCTTTGCCCCCACCCCGCCGTGCCAGCGGGGTGACACGGGGGTGGCCCGGGGGTGTCACCGGTGTTGTCACCACCCGGGGGTCCCCCCACGGCATTGCTGGGCTGAGCCACCCCGCTGCTTTTTGGGGGAGCCGCGTGGCCTCGTCCCGGTTCTGTGCCCCCCAAAAACCACACGGAGCCCCCCTGCCCTGGCCTGGGGGGCGGCAGCGGCGGTGCCACCCCCGGCCCGCCCCGTGCCCGCGGCGATTGCGGGGGCCGGGGGCTCCTGCTGGCACCGCCAGCTGCTCCCCAGCCTGGCACATATGGCCAAGGCTCGGCGGATTTTTGGAACCGGGGCCACCTCGGCGGATTTTTGGGCACGGAGCGAGGCGGGGGTGGGGGGGGTTCTGACGCATTTGGTGCCCCTGGCGAGCCCCGAGCCGCGGTGGCGACTGGCGGGGAGCCCCCGTGACCCCCGGCGGGGTCACCGCGCGGTCCCCACAGCCCTGAGCACCCAAACCCCATAAGCCGGGGGTGTCCCCCGCTGTCCCCGCGGTGCCACCAACCTGCCCCCCCCCCCCCGCCCCCCCAGATTCCTGCCCCACCCTGCCGTGATGCCCGGGCAGGAATTAGCGAGCGGGGAATAAATAAATCACCCGCGGGGAGCCTTTGGGTTATTTTTAGCCGCGCCCTCCTCTCCTCTGCAGTTGCTCCGAGGCAACTCCGGGGCCACGGGGGGGGCGCAGGGTCCCGTTGTCACCCCTCTGTCACCCCGCTGTCACCCCATTGTCACCCCCGAGGCGCTGGCGGCTGCTGCAGCCCTGCCGTGGGGTCCCCCCACCCGTGTCACAGCTGTCGCAGCCGGTGTCACCCCCTTTGTGTCCCCACCCCCCGGTCCTGCCTCAGCCTGGTGGCATCTCCGGGTCCCCCTTGCCCGCTGTGCCCATGTGGGGGGTGGCAGAGCCACCCGTGGGTGTCCTGCTGCCGTGTCACATCCCGGAGCAGGGACACTGGTGGCCGTGGCTCAAGGGCACGCGGTGACGGTGGAGCTGCCGTGTCCCCGTCCCTGTCCCTGCCATGGGGACGATGGGGACAGGCAAGAACTCCCTGGGCATGCAGCCACAGCCAGGGTGTCCCCTTGGGGACAAGGGCAGGGGATGGGGACAGGGGACAGGGACAGGGAATGGGGACAAGGGACAGGGAATGGGGACAAGGGATAGGAACAGGGGACAGGGATAGGGACAGGGGACAGGGGACAGGGATGGGTACAGGGACAGGGAATGGGGGCAGGGGACAGAGACAGGGACAGGGGACAGGAAATGGAGACAGTGGACAGGGGACAGAGACAAGGACAGGGATAGGGGACGGGGACAGGGGACAGGGAATGGGGACAGGAGATGGGGAACAGGGGACAGAGGATGGGGACAGGGACAAGGGACAGGGGACACGAGTGCAGGCGGTTCCATCCCTGAGGATGCTCGGGCAGGGAGGGGGAAGATGGAAGCGCCGCCATCCAGAGGAGTGAAGCCACCACGGAGCGGTGCTTCATGAAATATTTACTGTCCCCAACCCGGGCTGGCCTCAGCCACCCCCGTCTGAGGTGACAAAAACTTTTTGCGGGCTGTGGGGCCTGGCACAGCCTCAGGGGAAGAGCCCTGGAGTGATTTGGGGAGGAAACATTTCCCCTCCATCCCTTCCCGCTGCGGTTTTTTTCCTCCCCCCTAACCGAGTATTAAAAAGAAATCGGAGCCCATTTTCCTGCGATAAATTTGGCAGAATGGAGAGAAAATGATCCGGCCCTGGAGGGGAGCCAGGGCTCCGGCTGCACACCGGGAGCAGCTGGGGCTGGAGCCCGGCCACGCTCGGAGCTCCCGGGGGAAGCGGCCCCGGTTCAGTCCCGGTTCGGTCCCGGTTCAGTCCCGGTTCGGTCCCGGCTCTGCAGGCTCGGAGCGGTCCGGAGGAGCCGCAGCAGCCCCAAGCACTGGCGGGGCTGGTGGCACTGGTGGCTGTCCCCGTGGTGGCACTGGTGGCTGGGGTTTGGGATGAGGTTTGGGATGGGGTTGGGATGGGGTTGGGATGGGGTTGAGGATGGGGTTTGGGATGGGGTTGAGGATGGGGTTGGGATGGGGTTTGGGATGGGGATGGGGATGGGTTTGGGATGGGGTTGGGATGGGTTTGGGATAGAGTTCTGAGGGGTTATGGGGTTCTGGGCAAAGAGGGGGTTGTGTGGGGCAGCTGCTCCTGCAAGGGGGGTGATGCAGAGGGGGTTTAGTGCAATGGGGTTTTTATATGCTGCAACCCCTCCTGCAATGGGGTTTTTAGTGTGACACAGCCCCTCCTGCAATGGGGTTGGTGCAGTAGGGCCCCTCATGCAATGGGGTTTTTTCTTGCATGGTGCAGCCCCTTGTGGGATGGGGTTTTTAGTGCGGTGCAGCCTCTTGTTCAGTGGGATTTTGTGTGGTCTAACCCCACGTGCAATGGGGTCATTGGTGTGACACAGCCCCTCGTGCAATGGGGTTTTTGTGTGGTGCCATGGGGTTGTTGGTGCAATAGAGCCCCGTGTGCAATGGGTTTTTTTTTGTGATGCAGCCCCTTGTTCAAGGGGGTTGTTTGTGCAGTAGAGTCCCTCGTGCAATGGGGTTTTCATGCGATGCAGTCCCTCGTGCAATGGGGTTTTTGTGTGCTGTAACCCCTCGTGCCATGGGGTTTTTGTGAGGTGCAGCTCCTCGTGCAATGGGGTCATTGGTGCAAAAGGGTTTTTTTTTTGGTGTGATACAGCCCCTCATGAAATTGGGGTTTTTTATGGGATGCAGCCCCTCATGCAAAGAGGAACTGGTGTCACACAGCCCCTTGTGCCGTGCGGTTTTTTAGGGGACACAGCCCCGTGTGCAATGGGGACATTGGTGTGACACAGCCCCTCATGCTGTGGGGTTTTTTAGGGGACACAGCCCCTCGTGTCGTGGGGTCTCCTGTGTCACAGCCCCGTGTGCAATGGGGACACTGGTGTGTCACAGCCCCTCATGACTTGTGGTTTTTTATGGTCCCGTGTGCAATGGGGACAAATGTGTGACACAGCTCCACATTCACAGGGGACACTGCTGTCACAGCCCCTCGTGTCGTGGGGTTTTTTATGGCCCCACATTCAGAGGGGACACTGCTGTCACAGCCCCTCGTGCCGTGGTGTCTCCCTGTCACAGCCCCTCGTGCCTGGCTCTCTCGGCACAGGGGACACTGCTGTGACACCCCCGGGCTGGCACTGCCGGGGCTGGGGCAGCTCTGGGGGTCCCTGCCCCGTGACTGGGGGGCTTTGGGGACCCCCTAACGCCGCGTGTCCCCCTGGCCAGGTGTGGAGGGAATCCCATGGCCCCCGGACCCCCGGACCGCCCCCGCACGCAGCCCCGGCCCCGCAGCCCCTGACGGCCCCAGGACCCCCCCGGCCGGCCCCGGGGAGCCCCAGCAGGTACGGGGGGGCTTTGGGGTGCCCTGGGGGTGCTTTGGGATGCCCTGAAGGTGTTTTAGGGTGGCCTGCAGGTGTTTCAGGGTGCCCTGGGGGTGCCTTGGGGTACCCTGAGGGTGTTTTGAATTACCCTGGGGATGCTTTGGGGTGCCCTGAGAGTGTTTTAGGGTGCCCTGAAGGTGTTTTGAGGTGCCCTGAGGTGCCCTGTGGTGATTTGGGGCGCTTTGGGGGTGTTTTAGGGTGCCCTGGGGGAGTTTTGGGGTGCCCTGGGGCCGATGATGGGGGGCTCTCCTGGGGGGGACATGGGGGGGGTGATGAATTTTGGGGTGCAGCGACTCCGAAGGGTGGGGAGGGGGTCCCGGGGGTGCTGAAGGGAGGGGGCGCTTTTTGGGGGGAGGGGTGCGGGGTCCGGGGTGGGCACCGGGAGGACACGAGAGGGCGTGGCCAACGCGAATGGGCGTGGCCAAAGGCGTGGCGCGGTGACTCGTCACTGGGGGCGGGGCCTGCTCGGACCAATCAGATCTCAGAATGAGCACAGACCACGCCCCCAGCCCCGCCCCCGGCGCGCCGGTGCCGCCGCCGCGCGCCCCCGGGACCGGCTCGGGCTGCGGCGGCGGCGGGACCGGGACCGGGCCCGGCCCCAGGCCCGGGGCACCGCAGGTACCGGGCACGGCAGCCCCGGGGGGCGGGGGGAGCCGCACCGGGACCCCCCCCCCGGGTATCCCCGGGCACGGCGGCACCGGGCACGGAGCTCAGGGGTGGCGGGGACGCGCAGCTGCGGTTCCGGTTCGGGAGCGGAGATGTCCCGTGGATGCGGGGAAGGGACAGGGACAGGGACAGGGACATGGGGGAGCGGGGGAGGGGGGGTGGCCGCGTCCTGGCGGCCGTGTCCGCAGCGGGGGGGGCGGGACCGGTTCCGTGGGCAGGACACGGGCACGGACACGGACACGGCCCCGCGGGCAGGACATGTCCCTGTGGTCACTGCGTGTCCCCCACGGGCAGGACATGTCCCTTGTGGTCACGGCGTGTCCCCTCGGGCAGGACACGGCCACGTCCCCCACGAACGCCACTCGTCCCCGCCGTGGGCGGGACACGGACCTGTGGTCGCAGGGTGTCCCCCACGGGCGAGACGTGTCCCCTGTGGTGACAGCGTGTCCCCACGTGCAGGACATGTCTCTTGTGGGCAGGACATGTCACCACAAGCGGGACGTGTCCCCTATGGCCAGGACGTGTCCCTGTGGTCACAGTGTGTCCCCTATGGACAGGACATGTCCCTCACGGGTGGGACACGTCCCCACAGACAGGACATGTCCCTGTGGTCACAGCATGTCCCCCACGGACAGGACGTGTCCCTAAGGGCAGGACATGTCCCCACAGACAGGACATGTCCCTGTGGTCACAGCGTGTCCCCCCACGGACAGGACACGTCCCCACCACCATCGAGGCCACCCCACCTCCCCACGCAGCACCCCAACTCCCCACATCCCCCCCTCCACGCCACCCACCGTGTCCCCCCCGGTGTCCCCTGTCCCGCAGGTGGCCCCCGCGCCGCTGAGCCATGCGGGATCGCCCGGAGCTGTCGCCAGCAGAGCCATGAGCAGCTGTCGCTACAATGGGGGGGTGACACGGCCCCGGGGCCCCCTGAGCTCCTCCTCCCGCACCCCGCAACCCCCGGACGGGGAAACGCAGCCGCTGCGCCCCTGCCCCAGCCCGCGGCTCCAGGTGGTCGTGTCCCGACCGGAGCATCCCGGGCCGACAGAAGCCGGTTCTGTGGCCGCCTCACCGGGCCAGGAGGCGAGCGAGGAGAGGGCGGGAGAGCGGAGGAGGAACCAGAACATCGGCTACAAGCTGGGCCACCGGAGAGCCCTGTTCGAGAAGCGCAAACGCCTGAGCGACTACGCGCTGATTTTTGGCATGTTCGGCATCGTGGTGATGGTGACCGAGACGGAGCTGTCCTGGGGGGTCTACACCAAGGTTTGGGGGTGTCCAGGGAGGGGTTTGGGGGGTTCTGGGGTGCGGTTCTGGGAGGTTCAAGGTGTGTCCGTGTGTCTTGGTTTGAAGGACAGGTGTGTGGCAAGAAAGGCGGGAGCCTCTTTTGAAAATGGAGAATGTAAAACCCCTCCCTCCGAATTACTATAATTTTGAAATTAAGGGCTCTCAGGCAAAGATATGGGAATAGGAATAACAGTTCTTCACTAGGAAAATTAAAATGGAAATCCAGTATTGCAGAGAACAAACCCAAAGCAGTGGCAGAGTGAGAATACAACCTGACCCTTGTCAGTCAGTCAGGGTTGGTGCAGTCCCATTCCATGGTGGCTGCATCCTCCTGCAGTGACAGATGTGGTTCTGCTGGAGCAGGGCTCCTGCACAAGGTGCAGTTTTCCTCCAAAGCTGCAGGGATGATGTGGAAGGCTCTGGTTTTCCTCTGGGTTCCAATGGGAAAAGGCTGCTCTGCTGTTCCAAATCTCCCCTTTGATCTGGGTAGGAAATGCTCGGCTCCTGCCCTGGCTGGAGCATCTCCCAATGGGATGATGGAATTTGATCAGCCCTGCAGTGGCACCCAATAATGGCCCATGAACAGGAGAGATCTCCTGGAGGAAGGATGGGCTGTGGAAAACAAAAAACCCTGGCCCAGCTGTTTTTTAACACCTGGCCCATGAACAGGAGATATCCCCCACAGAGATCAGGATCACTGCCCCTCCTGGTTTTGTCACATGGTGATAGAATTGATGCTTTTAGTCACATCCTGTGTTGCAAACTAAGACATGTGGAAAGATCCAATTTTTCCTCTGGGATCCAGTGGGAAAAGGCTGCTTTGGTGTTCCAAGGTCTGGTTTTTCCTCTGGGTTCCAATGGGAAAAGGCTGCTCTGCTGTTCCAAATCTCCGTTTTTATCTGGGTAGGAAATGCTTGGCTCCTCCCTCTGGGTGGAGCATCTCCCAGTGGGATGATGGAATTTTATCAGCCATGCACTGGGACTGCATGGCCATGAACAGGAGAGATCTCCTGGAGGAAGGATGGGCTGTGGAAAACATAAAAAAACCCTGGCCCATTAACAGGAGATATCTCTCACAGAGATCAGGGTCACTGCCCCCTCCTGGTTTTGTCACAAGGTGATGGAATTAATTTTTTTGGTCCCATCCTGTGTCACCGACTAAGGCGCCGTGTTTTAGGAATCGTCGTATTCGTTCGCGCTGAAATGTCTCATCAGCCTCTCCACGCTCATCCTGCTGGGGCTCATCGTGATGTATCACGCCAGGGAGATCCAGGTGAGCCAAAAAAGAAAAAAAAAAACAAAATAAACAAAAAAACCCCCCAAATAGAAATTTAAAAAAAATGTATTTTATGTTGAAAAAACTCGTTTTCGAAGTAATAGGCTGTGAGTTGGCGTAGTCCATAAGGAGTGGCAGAATTATAATAAATAAAAATTAAATAAAAAGAAATAAAATAAAAATTTATCTGCAGATAAATTTTATTTTCCCGAGCAGATAATTTGCTGGGACATCAATGCCACAAAAAAAAAAAAAATTTCTTACTAAAAAAATCTCCATAACAGGAAAAAAAGACTCTTCTCCCTAAATAAGCTTTAAAAAAATATTTTAAAAGTAGTAAACTAACAAGAAAGCCCCGAATTTATCTCTTTACATAAAAAAAAAATTAAGAAAAGTGTTCTAAAAGTTTATTCTAATTTCTTATTGTTTGTCTTTTAATCCTCAAGTTTTCTTTATACCCTTTAAAGTTTTCAATTTGCTTCATCCTCCTCCCAATCCTTACCTCAAAACAACAAAAAAAAAGAATAATTCCCCTGAGTAACAAAATTCTAATAGCAAAATGTTATTTTTATTATCACTTATTATGATTTATTTCATAATTTATTAGATTCAATCTATAATTTACTATTTAATTATTTATCGTTGCTGTTATTGTTTATTATTTATTATTTGTGATTTATTATTTAATATTTAATATGTAATATTTAATATTTATTATCCCATTATATTTATTATGAAATGCTGTCATTCAGCCAGCGCTAAACCTGCTGCATTTAACCCCCCAAAATTAAGAAACCAAATTAAAAACCCACGGCAAATCCACCACAATTAATCAATTAACCAAAAAAACTCAAATTAAGAAACTGAATTAAGGCCCTACCACAGACCCATAGCCTATAATCAATTAACCAAAACACCTCCAATTAAGAACTCAAATTCCTGCCTTCCACTGCATTTAATCAATTAAAAAATCCCCACTACATTTAATCAATTAAAAAAACCCCAAACTCTCAAATTAAGGAACCAAATTAAATCTCTACTGCAAACCCGGTATTTTTAATTAATAAGAAAACCACCAAAACTCCAATTAAGAAACCAAATGAAACCCTGCTGCAAACACACCGTAATTAATCAATTAACCAAAAAAAATCTCCAATTAAGGAACCAAATTCCCTCCCTACTGCAAGCCCACCACTTTTAACCAATTAACAAAAATAAACTCCCATTAAGAAAATGAATTAAACAATTTCCTGCCCCACCACAAACTCATCTCATTTAATTGATTAATAAAAAACCCCCTCCAATTAAAAAATAAATATTATATCAGAAGAATTAGAAACCAAATTAAAACCCTACTGCAAATGCACTGCATTTAATCAATTAACAAAATAAAAACCTCTCAAATTAAGAAACCAAATTAAAACTCTACCTCAAACCCACCTCATATAATGAATTAACCAAAAAACCCCAAATCCAATTAAGAACCAAAATTAAAGCCTTACCGCAAATCCACCGCATTTAATCAATTAAAAAAAAAATCCTGAAATTAAGAAACCAAATTAAAACCCCACCAAAAACCCTCTGGGTTTAATCAATTAACCAAAAAAATCTCAAATTAGGAACCAGAATTCCCTCCCTACTGCAAACACATCTCATTTAATCAATTAACAAGAAAACCAACTGCGATTGAGAAACCGAATTTAAATCTTGCTGCAAACCCACCATGTTTAATCAATGAGAAAACCCAACCAACTCCAATTAAGAAACCGAATTAAAACCATACAACAAATCCACCACATTTAACCAATTAAATTGATTAACCTCCCAATTAAAATCCAAAATTCTGACAGCTGCTCATGATGGACAGCAGCGCCAACGCATCTTACTGCAAACCCAGCACATTAAATCAATGAGAAAACCCAACCAACTCCAATTAAGAAACCGAATTAAAACCATACCACAAATCCACCACATTTAACCAATTAAATTGATTAACCTCCCAATTAAAACTCTGAATTCTCACAGCTGTTCATGGTGGACAACAGCGCCAACGCATCTTACTGCAAACCCACCACATTTAATCCATGAGAAAACCCAACCAACTCCAATTGAGAAACCAAATTAAAATCAACCACATTTAACCAATTAAATTGATTAACCTCCCAATTAAAATCCAAAATTCTGACAGCTCTTCATGGTGGACAACGGCGCCAACGCATCTTACTGCAAACCCAGCACATTCAATCAATGAACAAACCCAACCAACTCCAATTGAGAAACCGAATTAAAACCCTGCCTCAAAACTCCAATTAAGAAACTGAATTAAAACCATACCACAATTCAACTGCATTTAACCAATTAAATTGATTAACCTCCCAATTAAAATCCAAAATTCTGACAGCTGCTCATGATGGACAGCAGCGCCAACGCATCTTACTGCAAACCCAGCACATTCAATCAATGAACAAACCCAACCAACTCCAATTGAGAAATCGAATTAAAACCATACAACAAATCCACCACATTTAACCAATTAAATTGATTAACCTCCCAATTAAAACTCCGAATTCTCACAGCTGTTCATGGTGGACAACGGCGCCGACGACTGGCGCATCGCCATGACCTCGGAGCGCATCTTCTTCATCGCGCTGGAGCTGCTGGTGTGCGCCATCCACCCCATCCCCGGGCAGTACCTGTTCACCTGGACCGCCCGCCTGGCCTTCACCTGGCATTTAATCAATTAACCAAAAAAAGCTCTAATTAGGAGCCCGAATTCCCTCCCTACTGCAAACACACCGCATTTAATCAGTTAGCAAGAAAACCAACTGCAACTGAGAAACCGAATTAAAACCTTGCCTCAAAACTCCAATTAAGAAACCGAATTAAAACCATACCACAAATCCACCACATTTAACCAATTAAATTGATTAACCTTCCAATTAAAACTCTGAATTCTCACAGCTGTTCATGGTGGACAACAGCGCCAACGCATCTTACTGCAAACCCAGCACATTTAATCCATGAGAAAACCCAACCAACTCCAATTAAGAAACCGAATTAAAACCATACAACAAATCCACCACATTTAACCAATTAAATTGATTAACCTCCCAATTAAAACCCCGAATTCTCACAGCTCTTCATGGTGGACAACGGCTCCGACGCATCTTACTGCAAACCCAGCACATTCAATCAATGAACAAACCCAACCAACTCCAATTAAGAAACCGAATTAAAACCTTCCCGCAAATCAACCACATTTAATTAATTAAATTGATTAACCTCCCAATTAAAACCCCGAATTCTCACAGCTCTTCATGGTGGACAACGGCGCCGACGACTGGCGCATCGCCATGACCTCGGAGCGCATCTTCTTCATCGCGCTGGAGCTGCTGGTGTGCGCCATCCACCCCATCCCCGGGCAGTACCTGTTCACCTGGACCGCCCGCTTGGCCTTCACCTACGCGGCCTCGGTGGCCCACGCCGACGTGGACATCGTGCTGTCCATCCCCATGTTCCTGAGGCTTTACCTGCTGGGCAGGGTGATGCTGCTGCACAGCAAACTCTTCACGGACGCGTCGTCGCGCAGCATCGGCGCCTTGAACAAGATCAACTTCAACACGCGCTTCGTGATGAAGACGCTCATGACCATCTGTCCCGGCACCGTGCTGCTCGTCTTCAGCATCTCCTCGTGGATCATCGCCGCGTGGACGGTGCGCGTGTGCGAGAGGTGAGAGCGCGGAGGGGGCTGGGGGGGATTGGGGGGGTTTGGGGAGTGGGGTTTGGGGTGGTTGGGGGATCGTGGAATGGGGTTTGGGGGTGGTTAGGGGGGTTTTTGGGGGGGTTTGGGGAGTGGGGTTTGGGGTGGCTGGGATTGGGGAATGGGGTTTGGGGTGGTTGGGGGATTGGGGAGTGGGGTTTGGGGTGGCTGGGTTTGGGGAGTGGGGTTTGGGGGTGGTTGGGAGATCGTGGAGTGGGGTTTGGGGGTGGTTAGGGGGGTTTTTGGGGGGGTTTGGGGAGTGGGGTTTGGGGTGGTTGGGGGATTGGGGAGTGAGGTTTGGGGGTGGTTTGGGGATCGTGGAATGGGGTTTGGGGGTGGTTAGGGGGGTTTTTGGGGGGGTTTAGGGAGTGGGGTTTGGGGTCGTTGGGGGATGATGGAATGGGGTTTGGGGTGGTTGGGGGCTTGGGGAGTGGGGTTTAGAGTGGTTGGGGGATGATGGAATGGGATTTGGGGATATTTAGGGCATTGGGGAGTGCGGTTTGGGGCGGTTGGGGGGTTCGGGAGTTTGGGGATCATGGAGTGGGGTTTAGGGGTGGTTAGGGGGGTTTTGGGGGGGTTTGGGGAGTGGGGTTTGGGGTGGTTGGGGGAGTGGGGTTTAGAGTGATTGAGGGATTGTGGAATGGGGTTTGGGGGTGGTTGGGCGGTTTGGGGAGTGGGGTTTGGGGTGGTTGGTGGGGTTGTAAAGTGGGGTTTGGGGTGGTTGGGTTTGGGGAGTGGGGTTTGGGGGGGTGATTGGGGGATCGTGGAATGGGGTTTGGGGATGTTTAGGGGATTGGGGAGTGAGGTTTGGGGTGGTTGGGGAGTTTGTGAAATGGAGTTTGGGGACATCTGGGAGTTCGTCAAGTGAGATTTGGGGTGTTTTGGGGGTTTGTGAAATGGGGTTTGGGGTGGTTGGGGTTCGTGCAATGGGGTTTGGGGTGGTTGGGGGATCCTGGAATGGGTTTTGGGGATCTTTGGCAGTTTGTGAAGTGGCATTTGGGGAGTTTGGGCGTTTGTCAGATGGGATTTGGGGACAACTGGGGGGTCCTACAGAGGGGAGCAAAGACTGGGGGTCCTGCAGAGGGATCTGAGGAGCTGGAGGTGTCAAGGGGACCAAAAATTTGGGGTCCCACAGAGAGGACAAAGATTGGGGGTCCCAAAGAGGAGAGCAGAAATTGGGGGTCCCGCAGAGGGGTGTGACATTCCCCCCTCCAGGAGGTCCCTGCCCTCCTTGGCTGCTCCCCGCGGGTGCTGGGATGTCCCCAGGGGAGCCCGAGATGTCCCCGGGTGTGCCAGGATGTCCCCGGGGGTTCCGAATGTCCCCGCAGGGTTTTGGGATGTCCCCAGGGGTGCCAGGATGTCCCAGAGGGTACCGAGATGTCCCTGGGGTTGCCTGGATGTCCCCAGAGGGTGCCCGAGATGTCCCCACAGGTGCCCGGGATGTCCCTAGGGGTACTGGGATGTCCCCGCGGTGTGCCCGGGATGTCCCCAGGGGTGCCTGGGATGTCCCCGGGGGTACCGAGATGTCCCCGCGGGGTTCCGGGGATGTCCCCGCGGGTGCTCGGCATGTCGCCGGGAGGTTCTGGAAAGTCCCCGGGATGTCCCCAGGGGTGCCCAGGTTGTCCCCAGGGGTGCCCGGGATGTCCCCAGGGGTGCCCGGGATGTCCCCTGAGGGTACCGAGATGTCCCCACGTGTTCCGGGACGCCCCCGGGAGGTTCCGGGATGTCCCCGGGATGTCCCCGCGGTTTGCCCGGGATGTCCCCGCGATGTCCCCGCCGTGTCCCCGTCCCTGCTGGCCCCGAGCCCCCCCCGTCCCCCCCGGGGGTCGCGCATTAACCGCTGTTGTTTTCCCTCCCTGCCCGCTCTGCTGCTTGCAGGGACAAACTGTGAGTGACCGCAGGGACCGCCCCTCGCCCCAGGCTTTGCTCCCCGAAATCCCAGAATTTAGGATTAGCTGCGAGGGAGGGGGGACATGGAAAGGGGGGGCTGGGACCCCTTTTCCTCTTGGAACCTCAGCTGCTTCCTGTCCCCTCCGCCGTGTCCCCCCAGCTTGGGGACATCCGTGGTGGCTTTGAGGGGGGCTTTCAGAGAGACCCCACAAGGAGCTGGGAGCCTCCGAAGGGTTTTTTTTTTTGTGGTGGTTTTTTTTTTTCCCCAATTTTTGTCCCCTCGCGTTTCCCCGCACGTTTTGGGGTCCCTCGGGTGCTCCTTGGGAATGCAGGTCCATGGAAATGTCACCGTGGCTGTCACCTCCCCCCTGACCCCGCGGTGTCCCCGCCCTGTCCCTGCCGTGTCCCTCGGGGCCGGGTGAGGTTCCAAGCCCAGACCGGGTTGGGAAGCAGCAATCCTAAATTCCTGATGCTTGTTCCCGTGTGCCCTTTTCCCTCTCCCACCCCATTCCCATTTCCCTTTCCCAACCCCATTCCTCCTTTCCCGACCCCATTTCCCTTTCTCCAATCCCATTTTCCCTTTTCCCAGTCCCATTCCTCCTTTCCCCAATCCCATTTCCCTTTCCCAATCCCATTTCTCTTTTCCCTCCCCATTCCCCTTTCCCCAATCCCATTTTCCCAATCCCTTTTCCCAACCCCATTTCCCATTTTCCCAACCTCATTCCCCTTTCCCCAATCCCATTTCCCTTTCCCAATCCTATTTCCCTTTCCCAATCCCATTTCCCTTTTCCCTCCCCATTTCCCGCATGTCCCCGTCCCCCTGCCCGGCTTGGCCGCTGCTCTGTGTCCCCTGGCTGGCCTTGTCCCCACCCTCGGGGACAGGGGGGTGGTGGCACCGCCGTGTTTGTGACATTGGAATCTCTCAGTGTCCCCCAGCGCCCTCCCGGTGTCACCCGCAGGGTCCTTTGGGGGTGCACGGTGACATCGATGTCCTGCACGTTTGGGGACAGCAGTGCCACCTCCGTGCCTGTCCCCAACCCCATTCCCAAGGGGGCACAGCCCTGCCATGCTTGGTGTCCCCATGGTGTCCCCAGTTCAGGCTTGGGGACAAGGCCCCGAATCCATGCTGGCACTGTGAGGGGGATTCAATGACATCGGTGACATTGGTGTCCTGCACGTTTGGGGACAGCGGTGCCACCTCTGTGCCTGTCCCCTCATTGTCCCCCAGCCCCATTCCTGAGGGGACACAGCCCTGCCGTGCTTGGTGTCCCCAGTTCAGGCTTGGGGACAAGGCCCCGAATCCACAGTGGCACCGTGAGGGGGGATTCAATGAGCACGGTGACATTGGTGTCCTGCACATTTGGGGACAGCAGTGTCACCTCTGTGCCTGTCCCCAACCCCATTCCCAAGGGGGCACAGCCCTGCCATGCTTGGTGTCCCCGTGGTGTCCCCAGTTCCATCTTGGGGACAAGGCCCCGAATCCACGGTGACACTGTGAGGGGGGGAATTCACAGACTTAAGTGACACCGGTGTCCTGCACATTTGGGGACAGCGGTGCCACCTCTGTGCTTGTCCCCAACCCCATCCCTGAGGGGACACAGCCTGGCCTGTCCTGGTGTCCCCATGGTGTCCCCAGTTCTGGTTTGGGGACAATGCTCTGAATCCGTGGCGAGGGGGATTCACCTTCTGTGGTGACATTGGTGTCTTCCACATTTGGGGACAGCGGTGCCACCTCCGTGCCTGTCCCCAACCCCATCCCTGAGGGGACACAGCCTGGCCTTGGGACATCCCCATGGTGTCCCCAATCCCATTTTGGGGACAAGGCCCCAAATCCATGGCGAGGGAGGATTCACCAGCCATGGTGACACCAAAGTCCTGCATGTTTGGGGACAGCGGTGCCACCTCTGTGCCTGTCCCCTCATTGTCCCCCAGCCCCATTCCTGAGGGGACACAGCCCTGCCATGCTTGGTGTCCCCGTGGTGTCCCCAGTTCCATTTTGGGGACAAGGCCCCGAATCCACGGTGGCACCGTGAGGGGGAATTCAATGACCGTGGTGACATCGATGTCCTGCACATTTGGGGACAGCAGTGCCACCTCCGTGCCTGTCCCCAACCCCAACCCCATCCCTGAGGGGACACAGCCTGGCCATGGGACATCCCCCATGGTGTCCCCAATCCCATTTTGGGGACAATGCCCCAAATCCACCGCGATGGCCACAAAATGGGGGGGAGGTTGGGCTCAAAGACCGCGGTGTCACCGGTGCCATCGGTGTCACCAGTGCCACCCCCGCAGGTACCACGACAAGCAGGAGGTGACCAGTAACTTTTTGGGGGCCATGTGGCTGATCTCCATCACCTTCCTGTCCATCGGCTACGGGGACATGGTGCCACACACCTACTGCGGCAAGGGCGTGTGCCTGCTCACCGGCATCATGGTGAGAGGGACAGGGGACAGGGGACAGAGGGGACAGGGGACACAGGGGACAGAGGGGACAGGGGACACAGGGGACAGGGGACAGAGGGGACAGAGGGGACAGAGGACAGGGGACGGGGGACACAGGGGACAGGGAGGGGACAGGGGACAGAGGGGACAGGGGACGGGGGCTAGGGGACAGGGACAGTGGGGACAGGGGACAGAAGGACAGAGGGGATAGAGGGACAGAGGGACAGAGGGACAGGGGACAGAGGGGACAGGGGACAGGGGATAGAGGGGACAGAGGGACAGAGGGGACAATGGGGACAACGGGGCCAGCGGGACAGGGGGGACAGAGGGGACAATGGGGACAGAGAGGACAAGGGACAGGGGACAGAGGGGACAGGGGACAAAGGGGACAGGGCGGGGACAGAGGGGAGAGCCGGGAGCGCGGGGATAGAGGGGGCAGGAGGGGACAGCGAGGGGACATCGATGTGGGGACATTGGCGTGGGGACATCGGGGAGAGGACACCGAGGAGGGGACATCAGTGTGGGGACGCCAAAATGTTTTGGTTTATTTGTTTTGGGTTTTTTTAATCCGAATTTATCAAAAATGCAAATGAGAGAACGGAACCAAAGCTGTCCCCTCTGTCCCCTCTGTCCCCATTGTCCCCACTGTCCCCATTGTCCCCATTGTCCCCTCTGCCCCCATTGTCCCATTGTCCCCACTGTCCCCTCTGTCCCCACTGTCCCCATTGTCCCCTCTGTCCCCATTGTCCCCATTGTCCCACTGTCCCCATTGTCCCTCTGTCCCCATTGTCCCCATTGTCCCACTGTCCCCTCTGTCCCCACTGTCCCCATTGTCCCCTCTGTCCCCACTGTCCCCACTGTCCCCACTGTCCCCTCTGTCCCCTCTGTCCCCATTGTCCCTCTGTCCCCACTGTCCCCTCTGTCCCCTCTGTCCCCATTGTCCCCTCTGTCCCCACTGTCCCCATTGTCCCCATGTCCCCTCTGTCCCCATTGTCCCCACTGTCCCCATTGTCCCACTGTCCCCACTGTCCCCACTGTCCCCATTGTCCCTCTGTCCCCACTGTCCCCATTGTCCCCATTGTCCCCTCTGTCCCCTCTGTCCCCATTGTCCCCTCTGTCCCCACTGTCCCGTGTCCCCACTGTCCCCACTGTCCCCACTGTCCCCACTGTCCCTATTGTCCCCTCTGTCTCCACTGTCCCCTCTGTCCCCATTGTCCCCATTGTCCCCATGTCCCCTCTGTCCCCACTGTCCCCACTGTCCCCACTGTCCCCTCTGTCCCCATTGTCCCCACTGTCCCCATTGTCCCCTCTGTCCCCACTGTCCCCTCTATCCCCATTGTCCCCACTGTCCCCATTGTCCCCTCTGTCCCCCTCTGTCCCCACTGTCCCCTCGTCCCCATTGTCCCATTGTCCCCTCTGTCCCCTGTGTCCCCTCTGTCCTCATTGTCCCATTGTCCCCTGTGTCCCCTGTGTCCCCTCTGTCCCCACTGTCCCGTGTCCCCACTGTCCCCACTGTCCCCACTGTCCCCATTGTCCCCTCTGTCCCCACTGTCCCGTGTCCCCACTGTCCCCATTGTCCCCACTGTCCCCACTGTCCCCATTGTCCCCTGTCTCCACTGTCCCCATTGTCCCCATTGTCCCCGCAGGGCGCTGGCTGCACGGCGCTGGTGGTGGCCGTGGTGGCCCGGAAGCTGGAGCTGACCAAAGCTGAGAAACACGTGCACAACTTCATGATGGACACGCAGCTCACCAAGAGGGTCAGAGCTCCTGGGGATCCCAAAAACGGGAAAAATCCCCGTGGAAACGGGAAAAAACTCCATAAAAATGGGGAAAATCCTGTTAGAACTGGGGAAAACACCATGGAAATGGGGGAAATCCCATTAAAACTGGGAAAAACTCCATAAAAATGGGGGAAATCCTGTTAGAACTGGGGAAAACTCCATAAAAATGGGGAAAACGCCATAAAAATGGGGAAAATCCTCTTAGAACTGGGGAAAACACCATGGAAATGGGAAAAACTCCATGGAAATGGGGAAAATCCCATTAAAACTGGGAAAAAAATCATGGAAATGGGAGAAACTTCATAAAAATGGGGAAAATCCCGTTAAAACTGAGAAAAATCCTGTTAAAACTTGGAAAATCCCATAAAACCTGGGGAAAATCCCATAAAATCCAGGAAAAATCCCATAAAACCTGGGAAAAATCCCATAAAATCCAGGAAAAATCCCATAAAATCCGGGAAAAATCCTATAAAATCCAGGAAAAATCCCATAGAACCTGGGGAATAATCCTCTTGCAGGTGAAGAACGCTGCTGCCAACGTGCTCAGGGAAACGTGGCTCATCTACAAACACCCCAAAACTGGGGAAATCACCACTAAAAATGGGGGGAAAAATCGAAAAAAATCCATTTAAACTGGGGAAAAAAGGGGGAAAATCCAGGAAAAATCCCATAAAATCCAGGAAAAATCCTATAAAACCTGGGAAAAACTCCATAAAATCCAGGAAAAATCCTATAAAATCCAGGAAAAATCCCATAAAACCTGGGAAAAATCCCATAAAATCTAGGAAAAATCCCATAAAATCCAGGAAAAATCCCATAAAATCCAGGAAAAATCCTATAAAATCCAGGAAAAATCCCATAGAACCTGGGGAATAATCCTCTTGCAGGTGAAGAACGCTGCTGCCAATGTGCTCAGGGAAACGTGGCTCATCTACAAACACCCCAAAATTGGAAAAATCCACATTAAACATGGGAAAAAAAATCGAAAAAAATCCATTTAAACTGGGGAAAAAAGGGGGAAAATCCAGGAAAAATCCCATAAAATCCAGGAAAAATCCCATAAAACCTGGGGAAAATCCCATAAAATCCAGGAAAAATCCTATAAAACCTGGGAAAAACTCCATAAAATCCAGGAAAAATCCTATAAAATCCAGGAAAAATCCCATAAAACCTGGGAAAAATCCCATAAAATCTAGGAAAAATCCCATAAAATCCAGGAAAAATCCCATAAAATCCAGGAAAAATCCCATAAAACCTGGAAAAATCCCATAGAACCTGGGGAATAATCCTCTTGCAGGTGAAGAACGCTGCTGCCAACGTGCTCAGGGAAACGTGGCTCATCTACAAACACACGAAGCTGGTGAAGAAAATCGACCACGCCAAAGTTCGGACCCACCAGCGTAAGTTCCTCCAAGCCATCCATCAGTAAGTGCCAGCGCTTTTCCTGCTTCCTTGTCACCTCCCCCCCCTCTCTCTCTCCCCAGGCCACCTCTGTGTCCCCAGGGCCGCTGTCCCCTCCCTGGTGGGTGACAGGGCGGTCACTGTGTGGTGTTTGTCACCCCTGCTGGGTTTTTGTCGCCGTGCCGGGGGGGCTGTGCTGGGTTTGGCGCCTGGTTTGGGTCTCTGGTGTGTGCTTGTGTTCCTTTGTCCCTTTGTCCCCATTCGTTGTCCCCTGGTCTTGTCCCTTGTCCTTGTCCCTTGTCCTCATTCCTTGTCCCCATTCCTTGTCCCCTGGCCCTGTCCCTTGTCCCTTGTCCTTGTCCCTTGTCCCTTGTCCCTTGTCCCTTGTCCCTTCTCCTTATCCCCTGTCCCATTCTTGTCCCCATTCCTTGTCCTCTATCCCGTTTTTGTCCCCTGTCCTTGTCCCCCATTCCTTGTCCCCGTCCTTGTCCCTTGTCCCCATTCCCACTGTCCCTATCCCCTGCTCTTGTCCCCTGTTCTTGTCCCTTGGCTTTGTCACCTGTCCCCCATTCCCACTGTCCCCATCTCATGTCTTTGTCCCCTATCCCATTCTTGTCCCCTGTCCTTGTCCCCATTGCTTGTCCTCTATCTCTTTCTTGTCCCCTGTCTTTGTCCCTTGTCCTTGTCCCTTGTCCTCATTCCTTGTCCCTGTCCCCATTCCTTGTCCCCATTCCTTGAAACTGTTCCTTGTCCCCTGTCCGCCATTCCTTGTCCCCTGGCCTTGTCCTTGTCCCCTGTCCTTGTCCCCATTCCTTGTCTCCTGTCTCCCATTCCTTGTCCCCGTCCTTGTCCCCTTTTCTTGTCCCTTGTCCCCTGTCCCCGCTTCCTTGTCCTTATTCCTTGTCCCTTGTCCTCATTCCCACTGTCCCTATCCCCATTCCTTGTCCCCTGTCCTTGTCCCCATCCCTGTCCCTGTCCCATCCCTGTCCCCACGTCACCCCCAACCCCCCCGGGGTGACCCCGCCTGTCCCCTGTCCCCCCCCCCACCCCGTCACTGTCACCGTGTCCCTCACCCAGGGGGTGGCACCCGAACCGTGGGGTGTGACCGGGCTGGGACAGGGGGGTGGGGTCATTTTGGGGTCCCTTTTGGGGTGGGGGCGGTGACGCTGCTCCGCTGTCCCCTCGGAATTAACCCTTTGTTTTGTCTCTGTTCCGCCCCGTCCCCGCAGAGCTCAGAAGTAAGTGCCCCCCTCCCCTCCCCCCCCAGCTTTGCATGGGCTCTGCTGCCAAATTTTGGGGGTGTGGGGGGGGTTGGGGACACCCCAAACCTCGCTGTGACCCCCCCAGGGGGCGGTTTTGGGGTGCAGAGGCTGCGCTTGCCCCGGGGGGGGCTGCACGGTTGGGGGGGTTTGGGGCTGCATGGGGGGGGTTGAGGGGGGGGTGACAGGGGTGACAGCGTTCATGGGGGGGTGACAGCGCTCCCCGAGGGGGTGACAGCGCTCCCGGGGGTGTCCCCAACCCTGCTGGTGTCCCCTCAGGCTGAGGAGTGTGAAGATGGAGCAGCGCAAACTCAACGACCAGGCCAACACCTTGGTGGACCTGGCCAAGGTGAGCCTTAAAGCCCTGCTGGCCTGTCCTGTCCTTGTCCCCTGTTCTTGTCCCCTGTCCCTCATTCCCATTGTCACACTGCCCTGTCCTTGTCCCCATTCTTGTCCCCATTCCTTGTTTCCTGTCCCTCATTCCCACTGTCCTTGTCCCCGTCCTTGTCCCCTTTTCTTGTCCCCTGCCATTGTTACCTGCCCTTGTCCCTTGTCCTTGTCCCCTGTCACTCATTCCCACTGTCCCCATCCTCTGTCCTTGTCCTCAACCCCATTCTTGTCCCTTTTTCTTGTCCCCTGTCCTTGTCCCTGTCCTTGTCCCCGTCCTTGTCCCCTTTTCTTGTCCCCATTCTTGTCCCCTGTCACTCATTCCCATTGTCACACTCCCCTGTCCTTGTCCTCAACCCCATTCTTGTCCCTTTTTCTTGTCCCCTGTCCTTGTCCCCGTCCTTGTCCCCTGTCCCCCATTCCCCCTGCCCCCATCCCCTATTTCTGTCTCCCCATTTATCCTTTTTCCCCTCACCCCTGACCCCCCATTTTTGTCCCCCCATTTATGGGGTCCCCCCTTCCCCCTTGTCCCCATCCTCCATTCTTGTCCCCATATTTACGGTTTCCCCCTGCACCCCCTCACTCCCCATTCCCCCCCTCCCCTTTTTGGGGTCTCCCCTCACTCCCCATCCCCCCCCCGCGGTTTTTGGGGTCCCCCCGGTGTCCCCCAGACTCAGACCGTGATGTCGGAGCTGCTGGCGGAGCTGCAGGAGCGTCACGAGGAGCTGGAGAAGCGCCTGGAGGCGCTGGAGGCGCAGCTGGAGGCGCTGGGGCTGAGCCTGCTGGCCCTGCCCGGGCGAGTGAGCCAGGCCCTGGGCCACCAACGTGACCCTCTGGGCCACCAACGTGACCCCCTGGGCCACCAACGCGACACCCTGGGCCACCAACGTGATTCGCTGGGCCACCAACGCGACACTCTGGGCCACCAACGTGACCCTCTGGGCTACCAGCGTGACACCCTGGGCCACCAGCACGACCCTCTGGGCCACCAATGCGACACCCTGGGCCACCAACGTGACTCTCTGGGCCACCATTGTGACTCCCCGGGCCACCAGCGTGACCCGCCCGGCCCGTGGCCACCGCGCCTCTGCTCGGCCACCGCCCCCTGCAGCCCCGCTCGCCACCCGGGCCGGGCCAGCACTGAGAGCCCCCGGGCAGCCTCGGACAGCGGCTGAGGGAGGGGACAGTGCGGTGTCACCAGGTGTCACCGTGTGTCACCTCGGACAGAGTGCGCAGGATGGGGACACTCCCGTGTCACCGCCAGTGTCACCGCGTGTCACCTCGGACAGTGGCTGAGCGGTCGCGGGGACATGTCCTTGTCACCTCTGTCACCTCGGGTGGTGGGTGAGGAGGGGGACACTCCTGTGTCACCGCGTGTCACCTCGGAGAGCGGCTCAGGGGTGGGGACATCGCAGTGTCACCTTCTGTCGCTGGGTGTCACCGAGTGTCACCTTCTGTCACCTCGGAGCGGCTGAGGGGTCCTGGGGACACCCCCTGTGTCACCTCTGGACTGTGGAAAATGGGGTGGGGGGGCCTTGGGGACACCCCAATGTCCCCCCCCTCTGTCACCCCCGTGTCCCCAATGTCCCCCCTCTGTCACCCCCGTGTCCCCAATGTCCCCCCCTCCCCTCTTTGGACTGTGAATTATGGGGTGGGGGGAGGGGAATTGGGGACACCCCCGGACCCCTTTGTGCCCCCCCACCACAATTTTGGGGTGCGGGGGGGGGGGTCACAGACCCCTTTAAGCCCCTCCCCAATTTTGGGGTGCGGGGGGGCCCCGTTTTTATCTCTGGCCATCGTGTGGCCGTTCCCAGTAGCTTTGTTCTGGAAAGCTCTGTATAAACTCACTGTGCTGGACCCCCCAAAAAACCCCACGGGACCCCCCAAAAAACCCCACGGGATCCCCAAAAAAACCCCACGGGACCCCCCAAAAAACCCCACGGGATCCCCTAAAAAGCCCCCACGGGATCCCCCAAAAAAACCCCACGGGACCCCCCAGAAAACCCCCACGGGACCCCCAAAAAACCCCCACGGGACCCCCTCAAAAAACCCCCACGGGATCCCCCAAAAAATCCCCCACGGGACCCCCCAAAAAAACCCCCACGGGATCCCCAAAAAACCCTCACGGGACCCCCCAAAAAAAACCCTCACGGGAGCCCCAAAAAAACCCTTACGGGAGCCCCAAAAACCCCCAGGGGACCCCCCAAAAAAACCCCCACGGGACCCCCAAAAAAACTCCATGGGACCCCCAAAAAAACCCCATGGGACCCCCAAAAACCCTCACGGGATCCCCAAAAAAGCCCCACGGGATCACCCAAAATCCTCCTGGGATGCTCAAACCTCTCGGGACCCCCCAAAATCATCCCGGGACCCCCCAGAATCCCCCCTGGACCCCCAAAAAACCTCCTGGGGCTCCACAAAATTCACCCGGGACCCCCCAGAAAAGCCCACGGGACCCCAGAATCCACCCAGGAGCCCCAAAATTAATCCGGGATCCCCCCCAAAATCCACCCAGGACCCCCAAAAATCCTCCTGGGGCTCCACAAAATTCATCCGGGACCCCCCAAAATCCACCCGGGACCCCCTAAATTCCTCCTGGGACCCCTAAAATCCTCCTCCAGTGGTGCCCCCCAAAGTGGGGGAGGGGGGTTATTTTATTTTATTATTTTATTTTATTATTTTATTATTTTATTTTATTTTGGGGGGGAGGGGTCTCCGTTCCTGACTGCCCCCCCCCCCCCCAAAGTGACCTTGGCGAGTGACGTCACCGCTCTGTGCCTCAGTTTCCCCCTGGAAAATAAATGGGGGAGGGGGTTTGGGTTTTTTTTTTGGGGGGGGGGGGGGCACCCCTGGGTGCAATACTGAGCCCATCCCCCACATCCCGGGGGGGGGTCAGGACCCCTCCCCAAAATCCTGGACCCGGGTCCTCCGTGGTGGGGGGGGGGGGGGTCGTGGGGAGGTTTTTGGGGGGTTTTTGGGGGGGTTTGGGAGGTTTTGGGGGTCTGAGGCACAAATTAAAGGAGCCTGAAGTGGACGCGTCGCTCTCTGCTCGGCCTGGGGGGTTTGGGGGGGATTTTTTGGGGATTTTTTGGGGGTTTGGGGGAGATTTGGAGGAGTTTAGAGCAGTTTTGGGGCGGGTTTGGGGGATTTTGGGTGAATTTAGGGAGGTTTTGGGGCAGTTTGGGGGGATTTTAGGTGATTTTGGGGGATTTTAGGGAGGTTTTGGGGGATTTTAGGTGATTTTGGGGGAGTTTAGGGAGGTTTTGGGGCGGTTTTGGGGGATTTTAGGTGATTTGGGGCAGTTTAGGGAGGTTTTGGGGGATTTTAGGGGATTTTGGGGCAGTTCAGGGCGGTTTTGGGGGATTTTAGGTGATTTTGGGGTATTTTAGGGAGATTTTGGGGGATTTTGGGATATTTTTATTTTTTCCCCCTGAGCTCCTCCCTCCCAGGTGAAACTTTATGGGGGTGACAAAATTTGGGGCAGATTTTGGGGGGACCCCAGACCCATTTTTTGGGGTGCCCATGGGGGTTGGGGACACTCCGGGGTGTGGTGGCCCCGTGGTGGCCCCGTGCGACAACTGGGGGGTGGCGCGAGGCTGTCAATGATTAACGCGCCGTGCCTGGCGCTGGTGGCACTGGTGGCACCGGTGGTGGCACTGGTGGTAGCACCGGTGGTGGCACTGGTGGTGGCACTGGTGGTGGCACCGGTGGTGGCACTGGGGACATCGCGCTGTGCCCGGGGGTCGCGCGTGTCCCCTCCCCATGCGACGGGCAGGTAAGGGCGGTGTCGGGGACAGGACAGCGGACATTGTCACCAAGGGGTGGCACGGGGACAAGGAGGGGACACGGGGGACAATGAGGGGGACAAGGAGGGGACACGGGGACAGGAGGGGGACAAGGATGAGGACAAGGAGGGGACACGGGATCAAAGAGAGGGGACACGGGGACAGCAGGGGGGACACGGGGACAATGAGGGGGACAAGGAGGGGACACGAGGACAGGAGGGGACACGGGGACAGGAGGGGGACAAGGATGAGGACAAGGATGGGACGCAGGGACAAAGAGAGGGGACACGGGGATAGCAGGGGGGACACGGGGACAGCAGGGGGGACACGGGGACAATGAGGGGACACGGGGGACAGGAGGGGACACAGAGACAAGAAAGGGGACAAGGGAGGGGACAAAGATGGGGACAAGGACAGGGGACAAGAATGGGACACAGGACAAGGATGGGGACAAGGAGGGGACACAGGGACAAAGAGGGAGGACACGGGGACAGCAGGGGGACAAGGATGGGGACACGAGGACAAAGAGAGGGGACACGGGGACAAGGATGGGACACAGAGACAAGGAGGGGACAGTGAGGGGACACTGGGACAAGGAGGTGACACGGGGGTCCCTGAGGGTCACCGGTGCGTGTTTCCCACTCATCCCAGTCCAAACTGGGAGGGGACAGGGACAGGGTCGCGGTGGCCTCGCGATGTCACCAAGGAGGGACAGGCGCGGGTGGCCCGCGGGGGAAACTGAGGCACGGTGACACCGGGACTTCTGTGTCCCCTCCAGGGGTGGCCTCGAAGCGCGGGGATGTCACCGCGAGGTCCCCGCAGTGTCAGCGGTGTCACCCGGAGCGGCGACAAGGCCAGCTCAGCGCTGCCCCTCCTGTCGCGACATCGCCGCCAGCCCGCGCCAGGCGTGTCACCTTCGAGGACGAGCTGGTGACAAAGAGGGGGACACTCCGTGCTGGGGGGGCGTGGGGCAGCTGGGGGACAGCGCTGGGGACCCAAAAGTGTCCCCAAAATTGTCCCCAAAAGTGACACCTCGGACAGGATCTCCGTCCCCAAAATTGTCACCTTGGCCAGACACTGTGTCCCAGAATTGTCCCCGAAAGTGTCTCCAAATGTGTCCCCAAAGGTGTCACCTCGGGCAGGCATTTTGTCCCCAAAAGTGTCACCTTGTCTGGGAGCTGTGTCCCCAGAAGTGTCCCCAAAAGCATCCCCAAAATTGTCACCTGGGCCAGACACTGAGTTCCCAAAAGTGTCCCTAAAAGTGTCCCCAAAATTGTCACCATGGCGAGACACTGAGTTCCCAAAAGTGTCCCCAAAAATGTCACCTCGGTGGGGATCTGTGTCCCCAAAAGTGTCCCCAAAAGTGTCACCATGGCCAGAAGTTGTGTCCCAAAATTGTGCCCAAAAGTGTCACCTGGTCTGGGAAATGCGTCCCTAAAAGTGTCACCATGCCCAGGCATTATGTCCCCGAAAATGTCCCCAAAAGTGTCACCTCGGTCAGACATCGCATCCCCAAAAGCGTCACCTTGTCTGGGAGCTGTGTCCCCAAAATTGTCCCTAAAATTGTCACCTCGGCCAGACACTGTGTTCCCAAAAGTGTCACCGCAGCCAGGTGTTGTGTCCCAAAAGTGTCCCCAAAAGTGTCGTGGTGGCCGGAGGTTGTGTCCCCAAAGCTGTCACCTTGTCTGGGACCTGTGTCCCCAAAAGTGTCCCCCAAAAGTGTCCCCAAGGCCGGACGATCCGTCCCGGTCCCGGCGCTGTCGCACGTCCAGGCGCGGATCCCATCGAGCCACCCCCGGTGCCACCCCCGGTGCCACCCCCGATGTCACCTGAGCCCACACAGGGCCGCGACAAACGGGGACAATGGGGGACAATGGGGGACAATCAGGGGACAGCAGGAGACAATTGAGAATGATCGGGGACAACTGGGGACAGTTTGGGACCATTGGGGACAATCGAGGACAATTGGGGATGATTGGGGACAATTGGGGACAATCCAGTTTATTTTTGGGGGGGTCTCCAAATTTTTTTTGTGGGAGCGGCCAAATTTTATTTTTTTTGGGGGGGGGGGACCTCGAATTTTTGTCCCCAAATTCCGATTTTATTTTTTTTTTTTTTTGTCACACCCCCTCCCCTCATTTCATCCCCTCCCCCCACCCAAATTCCCTCGGGGGCTCACCCGGTTCCGCCCCTCCCCCCCCCCCTCCCCATTTTTAACCCCTCCCATCCCGGTTCCGCCCGGTTCTGCCCTCCCCGGGGGCGGGTCCCGGGGCCGGTCCCGCCGCCTCCGCCGCTCCCGGAGCCATTTTAAGGTGAACAAAGCGGCGGAGCGGCGGCAGGTGAGCGGCTCGGGGGGCACCGGAACCTCCGGGACCCGAACCGGGACCGGCAGAGCGACCGGGACCGGCACCGGGACCGGAGGGAGCACCGGGGGTCTCCTGTGCACGGTGTGGGGGGGGGGGGTTCGTCATTGCCCAGCGGTACCGGGGGCTCCACCGGGATTCTGGAGCGGTACCGGGATTCTGGAACGGTACCGGGACCGGCACCGGGAATCCAGGGCGGCACCGAGTCCCCACTGAGTTCACACCGATACCGGCCGGGTCTACAGCGGTATCGGTCACGGGAATCCAGAGCGGTACCGGGTCCGTACCGAGCCCACAGCGGTACCGGGTCTGTACCGGGGCCGGCCACGGGAATCCAGGTCGGTACCGAGTCCGTACCGAGGCCACACCTGGACCAGGTGTACGCCGGTATCGGTCACGGGAATCCAGAGCGGTACCGGGCCTGTACCGAGCTCACTTCGGGTCCGTACCGGGAGCGGCACCGGAAATCCAGAGCGGTACCGGGCCCACACCGGCACCCAAGTCCCCTCCGGTACCGGGGTCCCCAGCAGGTTCACACCAGTACCGGCTCCGGTACCGGTACCGGGATTCCAGAGCGGTACCGGGTCCCCACCGAGTCCACACCGGTAGCGGGTCCGTACCGGCACCCAGATCCCTCCGGTACCGGATCCCACACCGGTACCGGCTCCCCGACCCCACCGCAGTCCCCTCCGCACTCCCGGTCCCGGTTCCGGTCCCGGTTCTGGTCCCATTTCTGGTCCTGGTCCCGGTTCTTGTCCCGGTTTTGGTCCCGGTTTTGGTCCCGGTTCCGGTGGGGCCAAACCGCGGGCTCCAACCGGCACCGGGACATTTGGGATGGACGCGATTGGGAACCTCCAAAATTTGGGAACCCCCCCCGAGCCCCTCCCGGGGGTCCCCGGTACCACCGGAACCGCCTCCCGGTTTGGGGTTTTTTTTTGGGTTTGAATTTTTTGGGTTTTTTTTGTGGAAAATCCAAATTTTTTGAAATTTTTCCTCACTGCGGGTCGGGGTCTCCGCGTGCTCCCCAAAAATTTGGATAATTTTGCGACCCCCACCCCAAATTTTCCACCCGGATGAAAAAAAAAATTTTTTCTCTGCCTGCGTAATAATCATTATTTTTAATTATTCTCATTTTGATCGCGATTATTTTGATTTTTTTGTTGTTTTTTTGTTTTTTTTAAATCGGATTAAGGCGACTCCCTCGGGGCCGGCGCTTCCCATTGGAGAATTCCAAAAAATCCCAAATAATTCCCTGGCGGTGCTGGGAGGGGACAGGGAGGTGACACCGGGGTGACAAGGAATTTTTTGGGGGGGTCTCCAAGGTGTTTTTTTGTGGGGTTTTAAAGGTTTTTTTTTTGAGGTTTTCCAGCTTTTTTTTTTTTTTTTTTGGGGGGGGGGTTTAAGATTTTTTTGGGGGGTCTGTAAGGTTTTTTTTGGAGGTTTTCCAGTTTTTTTGTGAGGTCTACAAGGTGGTTTTTTGGGATCTTTCCAAATTTTTTGTGGGGTTTTAAAGTTTTTTTTTTGGGGGGGGGGTTAAGGTTTTTTTTCTGGGGTTTTTAAGGATTTTTTGGGGGGTCTCCAAGGTTTTTTTTTGGAGGTTTTCCAGCTTTTTTGTGAGGTCTCCAAGGTATTTTTGGTCTCTCTAAGGTTTTTTTTTTGGGGGGGGGATTTTCCCAGATTTTTTTTGTGGCATCTCCAATTTTATTTTATTTTATTTTTTTGGCATCTCCAAGTTCTTTTGGGGCAGAATCTCCAGGTTTCTTTTGTGAGGCGTCCAAGATTTTTTGGGGTGGGGTCTCCAAGTTTTATTTTTGTTTATTTGTTTGTTTGTTTTTGTGAGATCTCCAAGTTCTTCTGGGGGAAGTTTCTCCTTTGTTTTGTTTTGTTTTGTTTTGGTTTTTTTTGTTTTGTTTTGGGTTTTTTTTTGTTTTGTTTTGTTTTTGTTTTTTTTGTTTTGTTTTGTTTTGGGTTTTTTTTGTTTTTGTTTTGTTTTGGGGTTTTTTTGTTTTGTTTTGTTTGTTTTGGGGTTTTTTTGTTTTGTTTTGTTTGTTTTGGGGTTTTTTTGTTTTGTTTCGTTTTGGGGTTTTTTTGTTTGTTTTGGTTTTTTTTGTTTTGTTTTGGGGGTTTTTTGTTGTTGTTGTTGTTTTTTGGGGTTTTTTTTTTTGTTTTGTTTGTTTTTTGGTGACATCTCCAAGGATTTGTGGCCACTCCGGCTCAGGGGGTGGCCACTCCGATTCGGGGGGGTGGTGGCTACTGTGGTGTGGCCACTCCGCCTTGGGGGGTGGCGACTCCGGCTCTGGGTGGCCACTCCGACTCAGAGGGTGGTGGCCACTCCGATTCAGGGGGTGGTGGCCACTCTGGGGTGGCGACTCTGATTCAGGGGCGTGGTGGCCACTCCGACTCAGGGGGTGGCCACTCCGACTCAGAGGTTGGTGGCCACTCCTCGTGGGAGGCGCCCATGACGAAGTGGCCAAAGTCCTCCCTCCTGTGTCACCTCCGCCAGAGCCTCCGCGAGCCACCCTCGTGTGTCCCCCCCCCCTCCCTCCTTTTTAGGGATGTTCCCCAAAAAACCCTACGGCAGCGGCTACGGGCCACCACCCACGGCCACTTACGGGCCACCAACGACGACTTATGGGCCACCAACAACGGGCGACTACGGCTACGACTTCAGCGCCCGCTCGCCGCCTCCGCCGGGCTCCTACTACATGGAGGAGTCGCCGCAGCTTTTCTACAAGTGGTCGTCGCCGCCGGGGCTGGTGAAGGTGCTGGAGGTGCTGGTCCTCGTGCTGTGCGTGGCCATCTTCGCCTGCGTGGCCTCCACGCTGGCCTGGGAGTACGGCTACGGCTTTGGCTACGGCAGCGGCGTTTTTGGCAACGGCCTGGGAGGTTATTACGGCTCGGGTTATTACGGCGGCGGCGTTAATTACGGATATGGCTACGGTGGCTACTACGGAGGGGCCACCAACCCGCGCACGGCCAACGGTTTCATGATCGCCATGGCCGTGCTGTGTTTCCTAGCCCAGTTGGGCTTGTTGGTGGCCAGTTTGAGCAAAGCCAGCGGGTCGCGCTCGCGGAGGTTTTACCTGGTGGTGTTGGTGGCCAGCGCGGTGCTGGCTTTGGTGATGTTGGTGGCCAGCATCGTGTACGTGGTGGGAGTCAATCCCCAGGCGCAGATGAGCGGTGGTGGCTACTACTACAGCCCGCTGCTAGCCATGTGCAGCCAGGTGTACGCCGGGGGCACCGTGCTCAACCAGTACCTGTATCACTACTGCACCGTGGACCCGCAGGAGGTGAGCGGGGGCTACCGGGAGGGGAGGGGTGGCTACCAAGAGGGGAGCGGGGGCTACCACGGATTGGGACCACTGGGAGGTCAATAGGGGCTACTGGGGATGGGGACTACTGGGAAGGTAGGGGTGGCTACTGGGAGGGGAGCGGGGGCTACCAGGAGGGCATCAGGGGCTACTGGGGGTGGGGACTACTGGGAAGGTAGAGATGGCGACCAGGAGGGGATGGAGGGCCACCGGGGGATGGGGACTACTGGGAGGGGAGGGGTGGCTACCAGGAGAGCAGCGGGGGCTACCAAGGGGTGGAAATCACTGGGAGGGGAGTGGGGGCCACCAGGAGGGGAGCAAGGGCTACCGGGCGATGGGGACCACTGAGAGGAACAGGGGGCTACCAAGAGGGGAGTGGGGCTACCAGGGGTTAGGGAAGGACCCCCAGGAAATGAGGGATGAGGATCCCGATCCCAGGGGGATCCCAAAAATTCCCAAAGGGAGGGAGGGACTCCCACAGAAAGGTTTGGGATTTGGGAAGAAAGGGAAAGGTTTGGGATTTGGGAAGAAAGGGAAAGGTTTGGGATTTGGGATTGGGGAAGGTTTGGGATTTGGGATTTGAGAGGGACAGGGAAGGGTTTGGGATTTGGGGAGGTTTGGGGTTTGGGATTTGGGAAGCACAAAGAATCTTTGGGATCGGGCTCATCCCACGGGGTGAGGGAGGTGATCCAGGCGTGGTTGGATCTCCAGGATTTGGGAATAAATCCGCTCCAAACGGGATTTGTGGGAGGAGGAGCCGCTCCTGGCCGGTCCCGTGGGATTCCAGGGATTTCCTGTGGGATTTCAGGGATTTGGGGCCGGGGATGTCCTGGCCTGGATCTGGGATCAGCGGGATTTATGGGATGAGTTTGGGAAAAAGGAGACAGGACAATCTGGGAATGTGGGGAAAAGCAGGATAATCCCGGGTTGTGGGACAATCCAGAAATGTGGGGAAAATGTGGGAAAAACCAGGAGACAATCCCGGGCTGTGGGAAAAACCGGGATAATCCAGGAATGTTGGGAAAAACCAGGACAAACTGGGAATGTTGGGAAAAACCGGAACAGTCTGGGAATGTTGGGAAAACCAAGGAGACGACCCTGAAATGTGGGAAAAACCGGGATAATCCAGGAACGTGGGAAAAAACCGGGACAATTTGGGCTGGGAGAGAGGAAACCGGACAATCCCGGGATGCAGGAAATCCCGGGATAAACGGAGCTGCCGCTGCCGGGAGTTTCGGGGAGGGGACGAGCCCGGAGCCCCATCCCAGTTTCGGGAACTTTGCTCTCCCGGTTGTAAAAAATCTGGGAGCGGAGCCGGGCTGGGGGAAAACAGGGAAAGGGTTTGGGATTGGGAAAGGACAGGAGAGATTTGGGATTCGGGAAAGGCAGGGAGGGAAAGGTTTGGGATTCGGGAAGGGCAGGAAAGGTTTAGGGTTTGGGAAATGCAGGGAGAGGTTTGGGATTTGGGAAAGGTTTGGGATTTGGGAATGTTTGGGATTCGGGAAGGGAAGGAAACTTTAGGATTTGGGAAATGCAGGGAAAGGTTTGGGATTTGGGAAGATTTGGGATTTGGGAAGGATGGGAAAATCTGGGATTTGGGAATCAGCCCCGCCCCCTCGCTCACCTCCCCCCGCTCTGCCCCGCAGCGACCCCAAACCGTTCCCGGGGTCCCGAATCCCCAAACCATTCCCAGGGTCCCGAATCCCCAAACAGTTCCCGGGGTCCCGAATCCCCAAACAGTTCCCGGGGTCCCGGATCCCATTCCCCGATCCTGATCCCATTCCCATTCTCAGTCCCATTCCCATTCCCTGCTCCCGGCCGGGCCCCGCTCCCCCCCCGCGGGGCTGGGGTTGGAATGCGGCACTTCCAGCCCGGCCGGCCCGGGAGGGGCCCCGAGGAACCGGGACTGGCCCGGGATGGGCCCGGGACTGGCCCGGGATGGGCCCGGCTGGCACCGGGACCCCCCCAAATCCTGCCCGTTCTTCCCGAATCCCAAACCTTCCCAAATCCCAAACCTTTCTCTGTCTTTTCCCAAATCCCAAACCTTTCTCTGTCTTTTCCCAAATCCC
Source organism: Sturnus vulgaris (assembly GCF_052056855.1). Taxonomy (NCBI): domain Eukaryota; kingdom Metazoa; phylum Chordata; class Aves; order Passeriformes; family Sturnidae; genus Sturnus; species Sturnus vulgaris. The sequence goes on along the minus strand of NC_142268.1, from coordinate 1,997,982 downwards.
AAACCTTTCCCTGTCTCTTCCCAAATCCCAAACCTTTCCCTGTCTCTTCCCAAATCCCAAACCTTTCCCTGTCTCTTCCCAAATCCCAAACCTTCCCCAGTCCTTCCCAAATCCCAAACCTTCCCCATTCCCAAACATTTCCCATCCATCCCAAATCCCCCCCTGTCCTTCCCCGGTCCCCAAACTTTCCCCGATCCCAAACGTTTCCCGTCCATCCCAAATCCCCGATTTTCCCATCCCTAATGGAAAAATCAACCCCTGGATCTCAATCCTCCCTGGAGCCCCAAAATCTCTGGGATCCCTGAGGGGCCCCATCCTGGGATTTGGGGAAAAGACAGGGAAAGGTTTGGGATTTGGGGAAAAGACAGGGAAAGGTTTGGGATTTGGGAAGGACAGAGGGGATTTGGGAAGGACAGAGGGGATTTGGGAAGGACAGAGGGGATTTGGGATTTGAGAAGGACTGAGGGAATTTGGGAAAGACAGAGGAGATTTGGGATTTGGGAGGGATTGGAATTTGGGAAGGATGGGGAAAGTTTGGGATATGTGAAAGTTTGGGATTTGGGAAGCACAGAGAATCTTTGGGATCAGGCTCATCCACCACCACAAAAATTTCAGGGGTGAAAATCCCAATTCCTGACCAATCCCATGGGATTTTTGAGAATTCCCAAATCCCAATTTTTTTCAAACCATCCCCTGCAGGTTCCTGACTGATCCCATAGGATTTTTGGGAATTCCCAAATCCCGATTTTTTTTTTTTTTCCCAGGCTGTTGCCATCGCCTGTGGGTTCCTGATCGTTCTCCTGCTCTGCCTCATCTGCGTCTTCGCCCACCAAACCCGGAGCAAAATCTGGAAATACGGAAAACCCAACATTTATTGGGATAAAATCCCGAGCAGCCCCGAGGGGCCCGACGTGGAGGAGTGGGTGAGTCCCGGGAATTTGGGAATTTTGGGGAATTTTGGGATTTTTGGGATTTGTAGGATCCATCCTGGCCCTTTTTGAATGGGAGTGGAGGAGTGGGTGAGTCCTGGGAGTTTTGGGGTTTTTTGGGATTTTTGAGAGTGGGATCCTTCCTGACCCTTTTCCTGGATGTGGAGGAGTGAGTGAGTTCCGGGAATTTTGGGATTTTTGGGATCTGGAGGATCCATCCTGGCCCTTTTCAGTGGGATTGGGAAGTGGGTGAGTCCTGGGGTTTTTGGGGAATTTTGGGGTTTTGGGGATTTTTGAGACTTTTGGGAATGGGATCCAAGGGATCCCTCCCAGCCCTTTTCCCAGATGTGGAGGAGTGGGTGAGTCCCAGGATTTGGGGGATTTTGGAGTTTTTTGGGATTTTTGGGAATGGGATCTTTCCCAGCCCTTTTCATGGATGTGAAGAAGTGGGTGAGTCCCAGGATTTTGGGAATTTTGGGGTTTTTGGGGATTTATGGGAATGGGATCTGGGAGATCCTTCCTGACCCTTTTCCCAGATGTGGAGGAGTGGGTGAGTCCCGGGATTTTTGGGAATTTTGGGATTTATGGGAATGGGATCCTTCCCAGCCCTTTTCATGGATGTGAAGGAGTGGATGAAACCCAGGAATTTGGGGATTTGGGGGGAATTCTGGGGTTTTTTGGGATTTTTGGGAATGGGATCCAGGGAATCCTTCCCGGCCCTTTTCCAGTGGGGTTGGAAATTCCTGGATTTGGGATGGGAGCGTGGAGAGGAGTTTGGGGGATTTGGGGACACCAGGAAGAGTTTGGGGACTTCAGGGGGGGGTGGATTTGAGGATATTATGGGATGGATTTGGGGACATTAGGGAGGGTTTGGGGACACCAGGAGGGACTTGGGGACACCAGGAGGAGATTTGGGGACATTAGGGAGGGTTTGGGGACACCGGGAGGGGGTTTAGGGACTTCAGGGGGGATTTGGGGACACCTTGAGGGTTTGGGGACACCAGGGAGGATTTGGGGACTTGGTGTGGGGATCTGGGGGACGCCAGGAGGGCTCGGGGACACGGCCAGGTGTCACAGCCAGGTGTCACGGCCAGGTGACACCGCCAGGTGTCACGGCCAGGTGACACCGCCAGGTTTCGGTCTGGCCAATCATTAACCAGGAGGTGGCACCGGGAAAACCCGGAACTGGCAGCGCCAGGAGCTGCTGGCACCTGGACGGGGACCTTGGGGACATCCCGGTGTCCCCAGCGTGGCCCCGGGTTGTGTCACCTCCTGGCCTGGCCTGGCACGAGCTGCTGGCAGGGGACGGGTGGGAATGTCCCTGTCCCTGTGTCCCCATTCCTGTCCCCATTCCTGTCCCTGTGTCCTCATTCCTGTCCCTGTCCCTGTGTCCCCATTCCTGTCCCTGTGTCCTCGTGTCCTCATTCCTGTCCTTGTCCCTGTCCCTGTGTCCCCAACTCTGTTCCTGTCCCTGTGTCCCCATTCCTGTCCCCCACCCTGTCCCTGTCCTTGTCCCTGTGTCCCCATTCCTGTCCTTGTCCCTTGTCCCTGTGTCCCTGTCCTTGTCCCCCCGTGTCCCCCACACCCCTCCCCGTGTGTCCCTGTTCTTCGTTTGTGTCCCCAATGTCCCCACTCCTCTCCTGCTGTCCCCAAACCTGTCCCCAGTGTCCCCATTCCTGCTTCTGTGTGTCCCCCGTGTCCCCACTCCTCTTCCTGTGTCCCCAATCTCTTTTCTGTGTCCCCCCACCCCTGTCCCCTTGTCCCGTGTCCCCTGGCTGTCCCCAGATGCCACCACCCCCCAGCCTTTGTGTCCCCTCGGGCCGCGCCGCCTTTGTTCCATTTTTTGATTGGATTTATTTGATTCCTTTTTGATTTCTTTTTGATTCAATCTCAGTTTATTTGCTCAAAGTCCCTCCCTGGCCGAGCATTTCCTGTCCCTTTGGGGACACGGCGACACCCGGGTGCCACCCCCGGGTGCCACCCCCGGGTGCCACCCCCCCCTGCTTTTGGGGTGTCCCCCCCCCTCTTTGGGACCATCGCGCTTTTATGGGGCCACCCCAAAACGCCACCAGGGTTTGGGGACACACCTGGCGACCCCCCCCCCCCGGGAGGGGACAGGGACGGAAGTGGCGTGTCCGGCCGGATGTCCCCAAGGCCACCAAGGAGGCACCGGCGTCCGGCACAGGCAGCGCACAAAGGGCCGGAAGGAAGGGACAGGGGACAGAGGGGACAGCGGAATGTCCCCTGTCCCTCTGTGGGGCCACCCCAAAGCTTTGGGGACGTCACCCTGAAGGTGTCACCACCCCCCGGGCTCTGTCCTTTGTCACTTTGTCCCTTTGTCCCTCTGTCCTTATCCCTGTCTTTCCATGGGGTTTGGGTTTTTGGGGTTTTGGGGTTTGGGGTTTTTGGGGTTTCTGGGTTTCCTCCCAACCCCAAATGTTTGTGAGTGTCACCCTAAAGGTGTCACCACCCCCCGAGCTTTGTCCCTTTGTCCCTCTGTCCTTATCCCTGTCTCTCGGTGGGGATTTGGGGTTTTTGGGGTTTTGGGGGTTTTTGGATTTTTGAGGTTCCTGGATTTTTCCCCAACCTCAAATCTTTGTGAGTGTCACCCTGAAGGTGTCACCACCCCCGAGTTCTGTCCCTTTGTCCCTTTGTCCTTATCCCTGTCTCTCCATGGGGATTTGGGGCTTTTGGGTTTTTGGGGTTTCTGCGTTTTCCCCAAATCTTTGGGGATGTCACCCTAAAGGTGTCACCACCCCCCGAGTTCTGTCCCTTTGTCCCTCTGTCCCTGTCTCTCCACGGGGGTTTGGGGTTTTGAGGTTTTTGGGGTTTTTGGGGGTGTCCCTGGAGGATTTGGGGGACTCCAGGATATCCATGGATTGTCCGCGGGAATTCTTGCGGAATTTTTGGGAATTTCTCGCTGAATTTTCAGGGATTTCTCAGGCAATTTTTTCGGCAATTTCTCGGTGAATTTTCAGGGAATTTTTGGGCGATTTCTCGCTGAATTTTCAGGGAATTTTCAGGGATTTTTCAGGGATTTTTCAGGGATTTTTCAGCGATTTCTCGCTGAATTTTCAGGGAATTTTGGGGCGATTTCTCGCTGAATTTTCAGGGAATTTTCAGGCAATTTTCAGGCAATTTTCGGGCAATTTCCAGACAACTTTCGGCGATTTCTCGCTGAATTTTTGTGGATCCCTTGGGGGGGGATGGAATTCCCGGGCGATTTCCCTGGAATTTTTTTTTTTCCCGGGGGCGGGGTTAACCCCTCAAATGCCGGTGCCAGGTGAAGAACGTGTCCGGCGTTCCCGACGAGGCCGCCACGGTCGCGTACTCGGAGAAAAGCGAGACCCCCGGGGCCGTGCCCCCCTACAGCCCCCCCGCCTACAGCGAGCCCCCCAAAAACAGCTGGAAAAGGTGGAAAATGTTGGGGTGGGGTCGGGAAAAGACGGGAAAGTTCGGGAAAGGATGAGGGGGGTCGGGAAATGTGGGGAGGGGGTGGGAAAAGGGGAGGGAAATTTGGGGAGGGGTCGGGAAGAGGGGAGGAATTGTGAGGAGGGGGTGGGAAAGGATTTGGGGGGTCGGGAAATTTGGGGAGGTGTTGGGAAAATGGGGAAATTTGGGGAGGGGTCTGGAAAAAGATGGGAAAGTTTGGGAAAGGATGTGGGGGTCGGGAAATGTGGGGAGGGGGTGGGAAAAGGGGAGGGAAATTTGGGGAGGGGTCGGGAGAGGGGAGGAATTGTGAGGAGGGGGGTGGGAAAGGATTGGGGGGTCGGGGAAATTTGGGGAAGGGTCGGGAAAAGGGGAGGGAAATTTGGGGACTGGGAGGAGTTGGGATAAGAGAGGGAAATTTGGGGAGGCGTTGGGAAAATGGGGGGGGAAATTTGGGGAGGGGTCTGGAAAGGATAGAAAAATTCTGGAAAGGATGGGAGGTCGGGAAATATGGGGAGGGGGCTGGAGAGGGAGGAATTGTGAGGAGGAGTCGGGAAAAGGGGACGGAAAGGGTGGGAAAGGATGGGAGAAATAGGAAAAGGGGAGGGGAAATTTGGGGAGGGGTCGGGAAAGGATTTGGAGGGTCGTGAAATGTGTCCCCAATGTCCCCCTGTCCCTGTGTTCAATGTCCCCATGTCTGATGTCCCCAATGTCCCCCCAGTGACCCCCCCAGCCCCTCGGAGCCCCAGGACCGGGACCCCAAGCCCCCCGCCCGCCGTGGTCGCCGCGGTCGCCGCCCGGCCGAGCCCGAGGAGTCTCGGCAGTCCCAGTGCTCCCAGTGCTCCCAGTACGACACCGAGCCCACCACGGCCCCCGAGTCCGGCGACGAGCACGACGGGGACAGCCAGGAGTGGCACAGGTGACACCTGGGGACAAGGGACACTGGGGACAGCAGGGACACTGGGGACAGGTGACGCTTGGGGACAGTGGCACAGGTGACACTTGGGAACAGCAGGGGACACTGGGGACAGCCAGGAGTGGCACAGGTGACACTTTGGGACAGTGGCACAGGTGACACTTGGGGACAGGAGAGACACTGGGGACAGGTGACACTTGGGGACAGTGGCACAGGTGACACTTGGGAACAGCAGGGGACACTGGGGACAGCCAGGAGTGGCACAGGTGACACCTGGGGACAACAGGGACAGGGGTGTGACCTGAGCAGAGGCTCTGAACTGGGAATGCTGGAGCTGGGCCGGACTGGTCTGGACTGGGAGTGCTGGGCTGGGATTGGCTCTAAACTGGTCTGGACTGGGAACACTGGGGAGACCCAGGTGAGGCTTTGCTAGGACTGAGTTTAAACCCCAAACCCCCAGAAAGCCAAGCCTGAACCCAAAGACAGTCCTGGTCCCAAAGCTAAGCCTAACCCCAAGCTGATCCCAAAGCCAAAGCCCATCCTAACCCAAAACCGATCCAGAAAAGCCAATCCTGGCTCCAAAGCTGATCTTGACCCCAAAGGCCATCCTAACCCCAAAGCAGAGAAGCTGAGCCTGACCCCAAAGTCAAGCCCAAACAAGGCCATCCTGGCCTCAAAGCTGAGCCTAACCCCAAAACCCATCCTAACCCCAAAACTGATCCCAGAAAAGCCAATCTTGGCTCCAAAGCCAATCCTGACCCCAAAGCTGATCCCAGAAAAGCCAATCCCAACCCTAAAGCCCATCCCAGAAAAGCCCATCTGGCCCCAAAGCTGAGCCTGACCCCAAAGCTGATCCCAGAGAAGCCCATCCTGACCCCCAAAGCTGATCTTGACCCCAAAGCCCATCCCAGAGAGGCCCGTCCTGACCCCCAAGCTGACCATGGCCCCAAAGCCAAGCCTGACCCCAAAGCCCATCCCAGAAAAGCCCATCCCGACCCCAAAACCAATCCCAGAAAAGCCAATCCTGGCCTCAGAGCTGATCTTGACCCCAAAGCCCAGCCTAACCCCAAAGCCGATCCCAGAGAGCCCCATCCCGACCCCAAAGCCCATCCTGACCCCAAAGGCCACCCCAGAAAAGCCCACCCCGGCCCGTGTCCCGCAGGCTGTACCCCCCGGTGAGCTCGCCCTCCTCCCGCCGTCGCTACAAGGAGGATTTTGCGCTGGGGCTGCGGCGCTACAAGGAGCTCTGTGCACAGCTGGACGCGCTGGGCCAGCAGCTGGCACAGCTGGAGCAGCAGCTGGAGCAGCTGCCCGAGGACAGCGCCCAGTACCAGGTCAGGCCCAAGGGTTTAATCCCTTTCTCCAGACCCTTTTCCCTTCTTTTTTACCCCTTTTCTCCCCTACTTGTTCCCCCTCTCTGTCCTCTGTCCCTTTCCTCCTTATTGTCCCCTCTCTGTCCCCTCCTGTCCGTTCTGTCCCCTCTCTTTCCCCCCATTTCCCCCCTTATTGTCCCCTCCCTGTCCCTCCATGACCCCGCTGTCCCCTCTGTCCCTGTCTCCTCCTGTCCCCTTCCTTTTCCCATTTCCTGCTATTGTCCCCTCCTGTCCCCTGTGTCCCTTGTTCCCCCATCTTTGTCCCCCTAACCCTCCTGTCCCTTTGTTCTCTTGTCCCCTCTCTGTCCCTGTGTCCCCTCTGCCCCCTTTCCCTGTCCTCCCTGTGTCCCCTGAACCATGTCTCTGTCCCCTGTCCCCTCTCTGTCCCCTCTATCCCTGTGTCCCCTCTGTCCCTGTCCCCCATCCCTGACCCATCTGTCCCGTCTCTCTGTCCCTGTCCCCGTCCCTCCCCCGGGTCCCTCTGTCCCCGACCCCTCTCTGTTCTTGTCCCCCTGTCCCCTTTGTCCCTCCCTGTCCCTGAGCCCCGTTCCTGTCCCTCTTGTCCCCTCTCTCTTCCCATCTCTGTCCCCTCTGTCCCCTAACCCCTTTGTCCCTGTCCCCCATCCCTGTCCCCTTTGTCCCTGTCCCCGTCCCTGACCCCTGTCCCCTTTGTCCCTCCCTGTCCCCTTTGTCCCTCCCTGTCCCCTTTGTCCCTCCCTGTCTCTGACCCCCGTTCCTGTCCCTGTCCCTCTTGTCCCCTCTCTCTTCCCGTCCCTGTCCCCTCTGTCCCCTAACCCCTGTGTCCCTGTCCCCCATCCCTGTCCCCTGTCCCTCTGTCCCTGTCCCCCATCCCTGTCCCCTGTCCCCTCTGTCCCTGTCCCTGACCCCGTGTCCCCACAGGCCCTGGCCGAGGAGTACAATCGCCTCAAGGACCTGAAGTGGGTGAGTTCCGGGGGCTGATTTTTGGGGTCACCCCCTCTTTGGGTGACATCCCCAAACGTCCCCAAACGTCCCCAAATCCCTCCCCAGAGCCCGGAGTACCAGGACAAGAAGAGGGAATCCCAAACCCTGCGGAACAAACTCTTCCACATCAAGAGGATGGTGAGCGACTACGACAAACTCCGGGGCTGACCCCAAAAAAAAAAGAAAAAAAAAGAAAAAAAAAAGGGACATTATTTTGGGAGGGGGACACCTCAACCCCCCCCCCAAATTCCTCGTTTTGTGCCTTTTTTTTTGTCTTAAAAAAAAAAACAACAAAATTCCTCATTTTGGAATGCCAAGGGTGGGCAGGGGGCTGTTGGTGTGACCCCACCACCCCTCCTCACCCCAAAATGTCCCCAAATTTCTCCTAAATCCCCCACACCCTCTGGGACCCCCCCAGTGCCTTCCCCTGGTTGTAAATAGGGTTTTTTTAATGGGGTTTGCACACCCCTGGCTGCCTTAAAAGGGGTTTTGGGGGTCCCAAATTGGGATTTGGGGGACAAAAAACCCTTTTGGGGTTTTTGGTTTTTTTGTGTTTTTGGGACCTAAATCCCAAAATATTTTATAGGGAACGGTGGGAATTGTGGGAATTGTGTAATATTTTAATTGCTGGTGGAATTTTTTTTTTTGTAATAAATGAAGTGTAATTGTTGATTTTAATTTGGGGTCGGGGCGAAATGGGGAGGCCAAAATTCTCCTAAATTCGGGAGGGGACCCCAAAAAAAACCCTCCCAGTTTTGGAGGGAAAATCCCAAATCCCTCCCAGCTTGGGAAAAGAAAACCTAAATCCCCACAAACCTTGGGAGGGAAATCCCAAATCCCTCCCAGCTTGGGAAAAGAAAACCCAAATCCCCCCAGATCTGATTTTAGGGTTTTTTATGGAACATTCCCTATTTTTGGGGTGGGTTTGATCTCCCCAATTTTAGTTTTTCCGCCAGATCCCAAATCCAGACCCCTGGGATTGTAGGAAATGTCTTTAATTGGAGTTAATTAATTAATTAATTAATTAATGGGTTTATGTGGCAGAGCGAGGATTCCATTGGCCGGGAATGTCCCGAAATTCTGAAATCCCAAAATCCTGAAGTCCTGAATCCTAAAATCCCAAAATCCTGCAATCCCAAAATCCTGAAATCCTGAACCCTGGGTCATTCCAGACCACCGGGGTTGTAGGAAATGTCTTTAATTGGCATTAATTAATTAACGGGTTTATATGGCAGAGCGAGGATTCCATCAGCTGGGGATCGTCCTGGAATCCCGAAATCCCAAAATCCAGAAATCCCAAATCCTGAAATTCCAGTGGCAGCTGGGGGGACAGTCCAGGGGGGGGCTCTGTATCCCTTGTGTGTCCCCTCCATCCTTGGGGACAACACCGGGACCCCAAAACCACTGGGGACAACCTGAGGACCCCAAAACTTCTGGGGGCAATGCCAGGACCCCAAAACCTTTAGGGACAACATTGGGACTCAAAAACCTTTGGTGACCATGCTGGGAAACCAAAATTTTGGTGACAAGGCCGGGACCCCGAAACTTTCAGTGACAACGCTGGGACCCCAAAATTTTTGGGGACAACATTGGGACCTCTTTTGGGGACAACACCAGAAGCCCAAAACCTTTGGTGACAACACCAAACCTGCTGGGGACAATGCTGGAACCCCAGAGACTCCAGTGACAACGCCAGGACCCCAAAACCTTTGGTGACAAGGCCGGGACCCCAAAACTTTTTGGGGACGATGCTGGAACCTCAAAACCTTTGGGGGACAACGTCAGGACCCCAAAACTTTGGCAATGACCCCAAAACCCATCCAGTCACACCCCTGAGGGCTCAGCCCTGTTCTGGACAATTCCTAATTTACTGTTCTGGAAGATTCCCAATCTGGCATCCCCCCCATTCCCAATGTGACATTCCCAGCTCTGTTCCCAATCTGGCATTCCCGGTGCAATTCCTGTCCAGCATTCCTGGCACTGTTCCCAATCTGGCATTCCTGGGGCTATTCCCAGTCCAGCATTCCTGGTGCTATTCCAGTCTGGGAATTGGGAATTCCTGGCCAATTCCCAGTCCAGCATTCCTGGCTCCATTCCCAATCCGACCAATTCCCAGTCTGGCATTCTCGGCTCAATTCCCAATCTGGTATTCCGGGTGCCATTCCATCCAATTCCCGATAACCCATTCCTGGCCAATTCCCAGTCTGCTGTTCCCAGTGCTATTCCATCCAACTCCCAATAAACAATTTTTTGGCCAATTCCCAGTTTGTTATTCCCGGCACCATTCCCGCCGCCATTACATCCAACTCCCAGTAACCCATTCCTGGCCAATCCCAGTCCGTTATTCCCAGTCCACCATTCCCAATCTGGCATTTTTGGCACCATTCCAGTCCAGCATTCCATCCAATTCCTGATAAACCATTCCTGGCCAATTCCCAGTCCCTTATTCCCGGTGCCATTCCATCCAATTCCTGATAAACCATTCTTGGCCAATTCCCAGTTTGTTATTCCCAGTGCCAGTCCATCCAACTCCCGATAACCCATTCCTGGCCAATCTCAGTCCATTATTCCCAGTGCCATTCCTGGCACCATTCCAGTCCAGCATTCCATCCAATTCCTGATAAACCATTCTTGGCCAATTCTCAGTTTGTTATTCCTGGTGCCATTCCATCCAATTCCCGAGAAACCATTCCCGGCCAATTCCCAGTCCTCCATTCCCGGCGCCATTCCATCCAATTCCTGATAAACCATTCTTGGCCAATTCCCAGTTTGTTATTCCCGGCGCCATTCCATCCAATTCCCGATAAACCATTCCTGGCCAATTCCCAGTTTGTTATTCCCGGCGCCGTTCCAGTCCAGCACTCCACCCAACTCCCGACAAACCATTCCTGGCCGATTCCCAGTCTGTTCTTCCCGGCACCATTCCAGTCCAGCGCTCCATCCAACTCCCAATAACCCATTCCTTGCCAATCCCAGTCCGCCGTTCCCGACCCGCCGTCCGTGCCCACCCTACTGCCCGGCCCCGTAGGGCCAGTTGAAGGTGCTGCCGGACAGGAGCATGTCCCGGATCAGGGTCTCGATGGGCGTTTTCCCCACCAGGCGCATGAAGAAGAGCTGGGAGATGAGCGAGGCGGGCACGGCCCGCAGCGCCGGCAGCCGCAGCAGGAGGCGCCCGAATCGCTGCGGCTGCGCCGGGAATTGCGAGCGCTCGTACTCGGTCAGGGCCACCTGCGCCTTCTCCTGCAGCGCCTCCACGTGCGACGCGTCCGACAGCCCGCAGGCGTCTGCGGAGGGAGAGACGCGGGAAATCCGCGGGGAACATCCTAAAGATCCGTCTGTGAAATCTAGAGGGGGTGGACCCCAAGTTTAGAGGGGGTGGACCCAAAGTTTAGAGGGGATGGTCCGAAATTTATAGGGGATGGCCTGAAATTTATAGGGGATGGCCCGAAGTTTAGAGGGGATGGTCCAAAATTTATAGGGGATGGCCCAAAATTTATAGAGATTGGCCCGAAATTTATAGGGGTTGGCCCAAAATTTAGCGGGGATGGTCCAAAATTTATAGAGATTGGCCCAAAATTTATAGAGTTTGGCCCAAAATTTAGCGGGGATGGCCTGAAATTTATAGGGGTTGGCCCAAAATTTAGCGGGGATGGTCCAAAATTTATAGAGATTGGCCCAAAATTTATAGAGTTTGGCCCAAAATTTAGCGGGGATGGCCTGAAATTTATAGGGGTTGGCCCAAAGTTTATAGGGGATGGACCAAAATTTATAGAGATTGGCCTGAAATTTAGAGGGGATGGCCCGAAATTTATAGAGATTGGCCCGAAATTTATAGGGGTTGGCCCAAAATTTAGCGGGGATGGTCCAAAATTTATAGAGATTGGCCCAAAATTTATAGAGTTTGGCCCAAAATTTAGCGGGGATGGCCTGAAATTTATAGGGGTTGGCCCAAAGTTTATAGGGGATGGACCAAAATTTATAGAGATTGGCCTGAAATTTAGAGGGGATGGCCTGAAATTTATAGAGATTGGCCCGAAATTTATAGGGGATGGCCCGAAATTTAGAGGGGATGGCCCAAAATTTATAGAGATTGGCCCAAAGTTTAGAGGGGATGCCTGAAATTTAGAGGGGATGGCCCCAAGTTTATAGAGATTGGCCCAAAATTTAGAGGGGATGGCCCAAAATTTATAGAGATTGGATCAAAATTTATAGGGGATTGACCGAAATTTATGGAGATTGGCCCAAAATTTAGAGGGGATGGCCTGAAATTTATAGGGGGTGGCCCGAAATTTACAGGGGATGGCCCGAAGTTTATAGGGGATTGCCTGAAATTTATAGAGATTGGTGCAAAATGTATAGGGCATGGCCTGAAAAACCCAGAAAACGCAGAAAAACACAGAAAACCCAGAAAAACCAAAAAAAACCTGCAGAAAAAAAAAAAGAAAAAAACCACAAAACCCTTCCCTCCTCACCCCAAAACCCCTCAAACTCCCAGATAAAAAACCAGAAAAACCCACAAGAACCCAGAAAAACGCAGATAACCCCAGAAAAACAACAAAAAATCCAGAAAAACCCGAAAAACCCAGAAAAACCCTCACCCCAAAACCCCCTCAAACTCCTAAAAAAACCCCTCAAAAACCCCCAAAACCCCTTCCCTCCACACCCCAAAACCCCCAAAAAAACCCCTCCCCACCGCCATACCCGGCGTGAAGAGCGCGATGGCCTTGAGGCAGCTGTACTCGGCCGAGTCCACCTGCAGCCGGTTGAGCTTGTCCACCTGCTCCTGGAAGACCCGGATCTGATCCATGAAAGCCACCACCCTGTCGGCCGACATGGGCGAGGCGTGGAAGCCGGCGGCCGCCAGCAGCGGCGCCATGTGCAGGGGCAGCGCCGACTGCGCCGCGTTCAGCACGAACAGCTCGCTCCAGCTCAGCCGCAGCAGCGCCACCTGGTCCGACACGGGCAGCTCCGGGAAGAACGGAATGTTCCGGGCCCACTCCACGGTGCTGAAGAGGAGGCGGGCGGCCAGCTCGCAGATGTTGTCGATGCCCATGACGCTGCCGTGCTGGGCGTACTGGGAGCCGTAGCGCGCCGCCGGGTAAGGCTCGGCGCGGAGCAGTTGGGAGATGAGCTCCGACACCGGCTGCCCGTTGAAGAATTCGGCGTTGGGGATGGGGTTGGGGCTGCTGCTGGAGTGGCTGGGGGGGATTCGACCCCGTTGGACGGCTGCAGGGAGAGAGAGGATGGAGGTGGTGCTGGGTTTTCATCCTAAACTCAAAAAATCCAACTGGATTTTCATTGGGAACCCAAAAAACCCAATTGGATTTTCATCTCCATCCTACACGGATCCTACTGGATCTTCGTCTTGATCCCATGCAGATCCTGCTGGATTTTCATCACCAAACCAAAAAATCCAACTGGATTTGCATCGTGAACCCAAAAAATCCAACTGGATTCTCATCCCAATGTCAAACAGATCCTACTGGATCTTCGTCTTGATCCCATGCAGATCCTACAGGATTTTCATCCCCATCGCAAAAAATCCCGCTGCATTTTCATCCTGAACCCAAAAAACCCTACTGGACTTTCATCCTGAACCTACACAGATCCTACAGGATCTTCATCCCAATCCTACAGGGACCCTACAGGATTTTCCTCCCGACCCCAAGGACTCTCTCTGTGTGCTGGGCGTGCTGGGCGTACTGGGAGCCGTAGCGCGCTGCCGGGTAAGGCTCGGCGCGGAGCAGTTGGGAGATGAGCTCCGACACCGGCTGCCCGTTGAAGAATTCGGCGTTGGGGATGGGGTTGGGGCTGCTGCTGGAGTGGCTGGGGGGGATTCGACCCCGTTGGACGGCTGGAGGGAGAGAGAGGATGGAGGTGGTGCTGGGTTTTCATCCTAAACTCAAAAAATCCAACTGGATTTTCATTGGGAACCCAAAAAACCCAATTGGATTTTCATCTCCATCCTAGATGGATCCTACTGGATCTTCGTCTTGATCCCATGCAGATCCTGCTGGATTTTCATCACCAAACCAAAAAATCCAACTGGTTTTGCATCGTGAACCCAAAAAATCCAACTGGATTCTCATCCCAATCTCAAACAGATCCTACTGGATCTTCGTCTTGATCCCATGCAGATCCTGCTGGATTTTCATCCCCATCGCAAAAAATCCCACTGGATTTTCATCATCAAACCAAAAAATCCAACTGGATTTTGATTCTGGACCCACACGGATCCTACTGGATCCTCATCTCAATCTCATGCAGATCCTACAGGATTTTCATCCCCATCGCAAAAAATCCCACTGGATTTTCATCATCAAACCAAAAAATCCAGCTGGATTCTCATCTCCATCCTACATGGATCCTACAGGATTTTCATCTTGATCCCATGCAGATCCTACAGGATTTTCATCTCCATCGCAAAAAATCCAGCTGGATTTTCATCCCGAACCCAAAAAATCCAACTGGATTTGCATCCCCATCCCAAATGGATCCTACTGGACTTTTGTCTTCATCCTATATGCATCCTACAGGATTTTCATCCCAAATCGTGCATGGATCCAACTGGATTTTCATCCTGAACTCAAAAAATCCAATTGGATTTTCATCCCCATCCCAAATGGATCCTGCTGGATCCTTGTCTTGACCCCATGCAGATGTTACAGGATTTTCATTCCCATTGCAAAAAATCCAACTGGATTTGCATCCTGAACCCCAAAAATCCAACTGGATCTTCATCCTGAACTCAAAGAATCCAATTGGATTCTCATCCCAATCCCACACAAATCCTACTGGATCTTCATCTTGACCCCATGCAGATCCTCCAGGATTTTCATCCCCATAGCAAAAAATCCCAATGGAATTCATCCTGAACCCAAAAAATCCTTCTGGATTTCCACCTCAATCCCAAATGGATCCTGCTGGATCTTCATCTCAATCCCGTTCAAATCCTGCTGGATTTTCATCCTGAACCCAAAGAATCCTACAGGATGGATTTTCATCCCCATCCCAAAAAATCTTATAGGATTTTCATCCCAACCCCAAAAAATCCAACTGGATTTTCCATCCCAATCCCAAATGGATCCTGCTGGATTTCCATCCCGATCCCAAAGGATTTTTCTGGATTTCCATCCTGATCCCAAAGGATTTTTCTGGATTTCCATCCTGATCCCAAAGGGGTCTCGGTGTCCTTTGGGTTTTTTTTCAGGGAGAAAAGGAGATTTGGGAATGCAGGAAATGATCCCAAAATCTTCCCGGATTCTGTAGAAAGACCTGGGAATTTTAGGGATAAATCTGGGAGTTTTTAAGGGATAAACCTGAGGATTTTAGAAATAAACCCAGGGTTTTTAGGGATAAACCCAGGATACCACAAAAATCTCCAGAAAATCCCCCCCCCAAAATAAAAGAAAAAATCCCCCGAAACCCCCAAAAAATCCTCAAAAAATCCCCCAAAAAAACCCTCAAAAATCCCCCAAAAAATCCTCAAAAAATCCCCCAAAATTAAAAAAAAATCCCCAACCCCCCCAAAATCCCCTCAAAAATCCCCAAAAAACCAAAAAAATCCTCAAAAAAATCCCCCCCCCAAAAATTTTTTTAAATCCCCCAACCCCCCCCAAATCCTCAAAAAATCCCCCAAAAATTAAAAAAATCCCACCCCCCCCAAAAATCCCAAAAAATCCCCCAAAGAAATCCTCAAAAAATCCCCCCAAATCCCTCCAAAAAACCCCCAAAAAATCCCCCCCCAAAAATCCTACAAAATCCCCCAAAAAATCCTCAAAATCCCCTCAACAATCCAAAAAAATCCCCCCCAAAACCCCCAAAGATCCCAAAAAATACCCCCCAAAAAACCCCAAAAAATCCCCCTAAAAACAAAAAAATCCCCCCAAAATTAAAAAAAAAAATTTAAAAAATTAAAAAAAAACCCCTACAAATTCCCCCAAAACCAGAAAAACGCGGGGAAAAAAAGCTGTAAAAATTAGATTTTTTTCCCAAAACCCAGAATTCCTAGAATTTGGGAATTTTTAGGAATTTTTCCCCTACCTTCCTTCCTCATTCCCACTCGGAAGCACTTTTTGAGGCGGCAGTACTGGCACTGGTTCCGGTGGTGTTGGTCGATCTGGCAATCCCGGTTGGATCTGTGAGAATCATCGGGATCAGCCGGAATTCCCGGAATTCCCGGAATTCCCAGAATTCCCAGAAATCTGAGCTCCTCCCCCGTATCACGGATCCCATTCCTAAATTCCTCCCTTCCCGTTTTTTTTTTTTCCCCATTTTTCTCCGGGATTTCCTGGCAATGGGAGAAAAATTTGGGGGGGGGGGGGTTTAATTCCAAGGAATTTCGGGAATTTCTTGTGGGGTGGAAATCCCTCAGGCAGAGCTGAGCCCAAATCCTGGGGGATTCTGGGATAGAGGGAGAGAATTCCCAAAATTCCTCAGAGTTTGGGCAAGGATTCATCCTAAAATCCCATGGATTTTTCCCAAAATTCCTGGAAAAGGGGTCCTGGATTCATCCCCCCTTCCCAAGATTCCCATATTCCCTGGAAAATGAATCCTGGCCCATGGATCCATCCCAAAATTCCCAAAATCTGTGGAACAGGGGTCACATCTCATGGATTCATCCCAAAATTCCCAAAATCCCTGGAAAAGTGGACCTGGCCCATGGATCCCATTCCCAAATTCCTCCCTTCCCGTTTTTTTTCCCCATTTTTCTCCGGGATTTCCTGGCAATGGGAGAAAAATTTGGGGGGGGGGGGGGGTTAATTCCAAGGAATTTCGGGAATTTCTTGTGGAGTGGAAATCCCTCAGGCAGAGCTGAGCCCAAATCCTGGGGGATTCTGGGATAAAGGGAGAGAATTCCCAAAATTCCTCAGAGTTTGGAAAAGGATTCATCCCAAAATTCCCAAAATCCCATGGATTTTTCCCAAAATTCCTGGAAAAAGGGTCCTGGCTCATGGATCCATCCCAAAATTCCCCAAATCCCATGGATTTGTCCCAGATTCCCTGGAAAACGGGGCCTTGTCCATGGACTCATCCTAAAATTCCCAAAATTCCCAAAATCCCTGGAAAAGGGATCCTGGCTCACATTCCCACATGGAATTCTCCCCATCCAATCCCCCCCAATCCCATTCCCAGGGAGGTGACGTCACAGGAATTCCCTTCCCAGCTGGAATTTGGGGCTGGATTTGGGAATTCAGGATTTGGGAATTTGGGGCTGGATTTGGGAATTCAAGATTTGGAAATTGGGGCTGGATTTGGGAATTCAAGATTTGGGAATTGGGGCAGGAATTGGGAATTCAGGATTTGGGAATTGAGGATTTGGGAACTGAGGCAGGATTTGGGAATTGGGAACTGGGGCAGGATTTGGGAATTGAGGATTTGGGAATTGGGGCAGGATTTGGGAGTTCAGGATTTGGGAATTGGGGCAGGAATTGGGAATTCAGGATTTGGAAATTGGGGCTGGATTTGGGAATTCAGGGTTTGGGAATTGGGGCAGGAATTGGGAATTCAGGATTTGGGAATTCAGGGTTTGGGAATTGGGGCTGGAATTGGGAATTCAAGATTTGGGAACTGAGGATTTGGGAATTCAGGGTTTTGGGATTGGGGCTGGATTTGGGAATTGAGGATTTGGGAATTGGGGCAGGATTTGGGAATTCAGGATTTGGGAACTGAGGATTTGGGAATTGAGGATTTGGGAATTGGGGCAGGATTTGGGAATTCAGGATTTGGGAATTTTGGGCTGGATTTGGGAGTTCAGGATCTGGGAACTGAGGATTTGGGAATTCAGGATTTGGGAATTTTGGGCAGGATCTGGGAATTCAGGATCTGGGAACTGAGGATTTGGGAATTCAGGATTTGGGGATTTTGGGCTGGATTTGGGAATTCAGGATTTGGGAATTCAGGATCTGGGAACTGAGGATTTTGAAATTCCGGCGGCCGAAGCCGCGGCAGCCGCGGGAATCCCGACACGGATCATTCCGGAATCCCAACACGGAATTAATGAATTAATTCCTGAATTAATTCATCCCCGACATTCCCGGCGCGGAGCCGGGAGCGGCGCTGACGTCTTCATCATCATCCAGGAAAAAAAAAAAAAAAAAAAAAAAATCCAGGGAATTATCCCGGAATTTCCAGGGGATAAAAAAAAAATATCCGGGTCATTCCCAGCACGGCCTTGGAATTTTGGGAAAAGCTCCCAGAAATCCTCCCAGTCGGATAAAAATTGGATTAAAAATATGGATAAAAAGTGGATAAAAAAATATCTGGATGATTCCCAAAACAGCCTTGGAATTTTGGGAAAAGCGACCAAAAATGATCCCAGATTTTTTTTTTTTTTTTTTACAGTGGATAAAAATATCTGGCTTTGGAATTTTGGGAAAAGCTCCACAAAAATCCTCCCGGATGGATAAAAATTGGATTAAAAATATGGATAAAAATATCTGGATGATTCCTGCCGTGGCTTTGGAATTTTGGGAAAAGCTCCCAAAAATGATCCCAGGTTTTTCCCAATGGATAAAAAAAACACCTGGAAAATTCCCATCACAGCCTTGGAATTTTGGGAAAAGAACCTGGGAATTATCCCGGATAAAAAAGCCGGGAAGTGATTTGGGAATCGCTGGGATTTGGGATATTCCAGAGGCTTTTTTTTTTTTTTTTTTTTTTTTTTTAAATTTATTTCAAAAACCAGGAATGGATTTGGGAATTTTGGGCTTTTCCAAAGGAACGAAGCTCCAGGATCCCGCTTTTGTTCCGGGAATCCCGCGAGCCCCCGGCGGAGCTCATTTGCATATTCCAAGTGCCTTTAATTATCGCTCCCGCTAATTACCCGCCCTAATTAAGTCATTAGCACAGCCCGGGCCTTTCGGAGATTCCCGAATTTCCCAGCTGGCTTTTCCTTTGGAAAACTCCGGAGGGATTTTTTTGGGAAGGTTTTTTTTTTTTTTGAGAAGTGGGGGGGGCAGGATTTGGATGATGGGAAAAATCCGGGAGGATTTTTTGGGAGCTTTTCCCAAAATTCCAAAGCCACAATCGGGGTCACCCAAACGATTTTATCCACTGAGAAAAATCTGGGATAATTTTTTGGGAGCTTTTCCCAAAATTCCAAAGCCACAGTAGGAATTATCCAGGTGATTTTATGATTTTATCCATTGGGAAAAATCTGGGATAATTTTAGGACTGGGAGCTGATTCCAGCTGGGATTGGATCCAACAGCTCCTGGATGATTCCCGATTTTTTTCCCTTCTCCCAAAAATTCCAGAGGTCTCCCAGAGCTGGGATGAGGGGATGGGGAAATTTGGGAATTCTGCTCTCCTGGAATTGGGGATTCCCTCATTTCAAATTCTGGGAATTCCCAGGGATCCCATGGGGGGGGGTGGGGAATCCTCAGGGATCCCAGAATTCCAGAGGATCCCAGAATTCCAGTGGTTCCCTGCTCCTGATATTCCAGGGAATTTCCACTCCTGGTATTGTCCCAGATCCCAGAATTCCAGAGGATCCCTGATCCCAATATCCTGGATCCCAGAATTCCAGAGGATCCCGGATCCTGATATCCCAGATCCCAGAATTCCAAAGAATCCTTGATCCCAATATCCTGGATCTTCGTGTTCCCTTGGATCCCAGAATTCCAGAGGATTCCTGATCCAAATATCCCAGATCCCAGTGTTCCCTCGGATCTCAGATCCCAGAATTCCAGAAGATTCCTGCTCCTGATATTCCAGAAGATCCCTGATCCCATTATCCCCCCAGATCCCGGAATTCCAGTGGCTCCCTGCCTGCTCCTGGTGTCCTGGATCCCGTTATCCCCTCGGATCCCAGTGTTCCAGAGGATCCCTGCTCCCGTTATCCCAGAATCCCCCTGGATCCCTGCTCCTCACATTCCAAGGGATCCCTGCTCCCGGGATCCCAGTGGATCTTCACTTCCAGTATCCCAGATCCCGGTATTACCCTGGATCCCTGCTCCCAGTATTCCAGATCCCAATATCCCAGTGGATCCCAGTATCCCCCTGGATCCCTGCTCTTGGTGGGTCCCCGCTCCCAGTATCCCGGTATTCCAGGTATCCCAGCTCCCAGTATCACCCCAGATCCCAGGTCCTGGTATCCCAGTATCCTGGTGGATCTCTGCTCCCTGATCCCAATATTCCAGGGGCTCCTGGCTCCCAGTATTGCCCCAGATCCCTGCTCCCAGTATCCCAGATCCCAGTATCCCAGTGGATCTGTGCTTCCAGTATCCCTGATCCCAGTATCCCTGATCCCGGTATTCCAGGGGATATGCTCCCAGTACTCGGGGGATCCCTGATCCCGATATCCCATAATCCCCCCATGATCCCTGTTCCCAGAATTAACCCAAATCCTTGCTCCTGATATTCCAGGGGATCCCAGCTCCCGATATCCCTGATCCCGGTATTCCAGGGGCTCCTGGCTCCCAGTATTCCAGCAGTTCCCGGTATTCCAGGGGCTCCCGATGTCTCTGTTCCCGTTATCCCCCCAGATCCCTGCTCCAAGTATTCCAGGGATTCCCAGTGTCCCTATTCCCAGTATTGACCCAGATCCCCGCTCCCGGTATCCCAGATCCTGTTATTCCCCCGGATCCCTGCTCCCGGTATTCCAGCAGTTCCCGGTATTCCCCCGGATCCCTGCTCCCGGTATTCCAGGGGTTCCCGGTGTCCCTGTTCCCGGTATTCCCCGCTCCCGTTGGATCCCGGTGTTCCCGGCATTCCCGCGGCTCCCTCTGGATCCTGGCTGTGCCCGGGGTGAGTCACGGGCACCGCGGGAATGCCGGGAGCGCCGGGAACAGCGGGAATGGACACCGGGAACAGCGGGAACGGACACCGGGAACGGACACTGGGAATGCCGGGAATGGACACCGGGAACAGCGGGAACGGACACCGGGAACGGATGCCGGGAATGGACACCGGGAATACTGGGAAAGGACGCTGGGAATGAACTGGGAATGGACACTGGGAATACCGGGAATGGATACCGGGAATGGACACCGGGAACGCTGGGAATGGACACCGGGAATGGGGGCGGCCGGGGCGGATGGAAACCAGTGCTGGACTGGAGGACACTGGGATGGACTGGGGGGGGGAACCTCAGCTGAACTGGGAGCCGCTGGTTTGTACTGGGACACCCCCAGCACCCCCACACCGAGACCCCCACTCATCCCCAACCCCCCAGTGTCCCCCATCCCCGCTGTCCCCCGGGTGTCCCCCCGGTGTCCCCTCACTCCCCCCGGTGTCCCCCGTGCTGTCCCCCTGCTCCCCTCCAGGTGTTCGCCAGGTGTCCCCCCATCCCCGGGTGTCCCCTTGCTCCTCTCCAGGTGTCCCCGGGGTGTCCCCCTGGTTCCCCCATCCCAGGTGTCTCCTCTGCTCCTCTCCAGGTGTCCCCCAGGTGTTCCTGCGCTCCCTCCAGGTGTCCCCCGGGTGTCTCCCCATCCCTGGGTACCCCTGCTCCTCTCCAGGTGTTCCCCAGGTGTTCCTGCGCTCCCTCCAGGTGTCCCCCTGCTGTCCCCGCGATGTCCCCCTGGCTCCCCCACGGTGTCCCCCGCGCTGTCCCCCCGGTGTCACCTGCAGGTGTAGCTGAGGTTCCTGCGGATGCTGCGTTTGAAGAAGCTCTTGCAGCCCTCGCAGGTGAACACCCCGTAGTGCTTCCCGCTGGATTTGTCCCCGCACACCACGCAGTCCGCGCCGGCCCCGGGCCGCTCCTCCTCGCCGTGCTCCGCGTCGCTGCCGCCACCACCGGGGGACGCCGCTTCCTCCGGCCCTCCGCCACCGCCACCGGCTCCGGGGCCGCCGCCGGGGCCGCCGCCGCCGCCTCCGCCGCCGTTCGGTTCGCCCCAAGCGCCGGCCACCATGGCCATGGCTCCGCGGGGCTCGGCGGGGCTCAGCGCCGCATGGAGCGGAGCCTCCCGGTGCTGCTCCCGGTTCTGCTCCCCGTAGTGCTTCTCCCGGTTCTTCTATTCCCCCTGGTTCTGCTCCCGGTGCCGCTTCTCCCGGTTCTTCTATTCCCCCGGGTTCTGCTCCCCGTGCTTCTCTTCCTCCCGGTGCTGCTCCCCGTAGTGCTTCTCCCGGTTCTTCCACTCCTCCCGGTTCTTTTCCCGGTACTGCCCCTCGCAGTGCTTCTCCCGGTTCTTTTAATCCTCCCGGTTCTGCTCCCGGTGCTGCTCCCTGCGCTGCTTCTGCTCCCGGTTCTGCTTCCCCCGGTTCGTCTTCTCCTCCTGGTTCTTCTCCTGGTTCTGCTCCTGCTGCTCCCGGTTCTGCTCCCGGTCCTGCTTCTGCTGCTCCCAGTTCTGGTCCCGGTTCTTCTCCCGGTTCTGCTTCTGCTGCTCCCAGTTCTGGTCCCGGTTCTTCTCCCCCCGGCCGGTTCTTCTCCGTCCGGTGCTGCTCCCGATTCTTCTCCCGGTGTTTCTCCCGGTTCTCCTCCTCCCGGTTCTGTTCCCGGTTCTTCCCCGCGCCGAGTTCGGTAAGTTTTACCGAGGAACCGCTGGGGGCGGGGTGAGGAGGGGAGCGGGGAGGAAGGGGGGGGGGGGGGGGGGGAGATGAAAAGCGCCGCTTTTTGCGGTAGTTTTTCTTTTTTAGGTTTTTTTTTGGGGTCGCCCCCTCAGGGATTTGCCGCTCTCCTCCTCCTCCTCCTCCTCCCGGTTCACGGCCCCGCGGAAAGTTTGCGGCGGCGGGGCCGGGGCGAGGCGCATCCCCCCGCGGGCACCGGCCGCATGCGGGGCCGCTCCCGCCCCCGGTGGCTCCTGCGCTCCGCGGCACCGGCTGCAAGGAGGAGGAGGAGGAGGAGGAGAAGAGGAGGAGGAGGAGGAGGAGGAGGAGGAGGAAGGAGGCGGCGCTGCCCCGGTTCGCCCTCGCCGCTCTCCGGGCCCCGCCGCCGCTCGCAGCCCGGTGCCGGTGCGGCTGCGGGTGCGGCGGGACCGGCTCCGCCGAGCCCCGGGGCTCTCCCCGCCTCCCGTGAAAGAGCAAAGTTCAGCCGCTGCCGCGGTGGCCGCCCTGGATGCTCCTCCCCGGCCTCCTCCCCTTCCGCTCCCGGGTCCTGCCCCGGTCCCGGCCCCGGCCCCGCACCGGGGCCGCCCCCGCCGCCCCCCGAGCGTGTCGGGAGCGGCCGGAGGGGCCGGGGGAGAGGGGGACGGGGGGAGAGGGGATGGAGAATGGGGGAAAGGGGACGGGGAATGGGGATGGGGATGAGGATGGGGGGAGAGGGCAGAGGGGAATGGGGGGAGAAAGGGATGGGGGAAAGGGGATAGGGAATGTGGGGAGAGGGGATGAGGAACGGGGGAAAAGGGGATGGGGGACAGGGGAAAGGGAATGAGGATGGGGAACGGGGATGGGGAGCGAGGGGAGAGGGGAATTGGGGGAGAAAGGATGGGGAACGGGAGAAAGGGGATGGGGAATGGGGATGGGGACGAGTATGGGGAGCGAGGGGAATGGGGGGAGAAAGGATTGGGAACGGGAAAACGGGGATTGGGAACGGGGATGGGGGGAATGGGGAAAAGGGGTGGGGAATGGGGGGAGAGGAGATGGGGAACGGGGGAAAAGGGGATGGGGGACATGGGAATGGGGATGGGAGACAGGGGAAAGGGGATGGGGAATGGGAGACGGGGGAGAGGGGATAGGGAATGGGGATGGGGATGGGGAATGGGAGAAGAGGGGATGGGGAATGGGGAGCGGGAATGGGGGAGAGGGGATGGGGACTTTGGGCACCAGGGGTGGTGGCCGTGCCCTCCCCCCCCGGACCCCGCGGAGGTTTGGGCACCCTCGGGGCTCGGCTGGCACCGGGAAGTGGGGAAAGAGCGGGGAGCTGGCACTGGGAGCGCTGGGAAACCGGGATCAGACTGGGAGCAGACTGGGATCAAACTGGGAGCCTGGAATCAGACGGGGAAACCGGGATCAGACTGGGAAACCGGGATCAAACTGGGAGCCTGGCACTGGAACAGGAGCCCCACGTGGCACTGGGATCCCAGCACGGAACTGGGATTCCGGGATCACACTGGGAACCTGGCACTGGATCCCAGCATCAAACTGGGAGCCCTGCATTGTACCAGGAAAAATTCCCATAAAGCCCCATGGCCCCAAAAAGTCCCATGGCTCCACAAAGTCCTCACAGCCCCATAAAAACCCCATGGCCCCATAAAGTCCCTGTGACCCGGAAAAGTTATTGTGACCCCAAAAGGTCCCATGGCCCTAAAAAGTCTCACAGCCCCATAAAGACCCCATGGCCCCATAAAGTCCCTCAGTCCCATAAAGTCTCATGGCCCCAAGAAGTCCTACGACCCCAAAAATCCCCGTGACCCCAAAAGGTCCTTTGGCCCCATAGAGTCCCATGGCCTCAAAAAGTTCTGTGGTCTAAAACGCCCCCATGACCCCATCAAGTCCCTGCAGCCCCAAAAAGCCCCCATGGCCCCGTAAAATCCTGCGACCCCAAAAAGGCTCACAGCCCTAGAAGGCCCCCATGGCCCCAAAAAGTCCTACAACCCCAAAAAGTCCTGCGATCCCAAAAAGCTCTGTGGCCCCATAAAGTCCCTCATTCCTATAAGGTCCCATAACTTCAAGAAGTCCTACAACCCCATAAAGACCCTGTGGCCCCAAAAAGTCCTTTGGCCCCATAAAGTCCCCAAAAAATCTCACAGCCCTATAAAGCCCCCATGGCCCCAAAAAGTCCTACAGCACCATAAAGCCCTCATGGCCCCATAAAGCCTCTGTGACCCCAAAAAGTCTCACAGCTCTGTAAAGCCGCCATGACCCCCAAAAGTCCTACAGCCCCATAAAGCCTCTGCGGCCCCCAAAATCCTGCGACCCCAAAAAGCCACCATGACCTCAAAAAGTCCTGCAACCCCATAAAGTTTCACAGCCCCATAAAGCCCCCATGGCCCCATAAAGCCTTTGCGACCCCAAAAACTCCTGCAACCCCCCAAAATTTAACAGCTCTATAAAATCCCCCACGGCCTCAAAAATCCTGCGACCCCCCCCAAAAAAATCCCGTGACCCCCAAAAAAGTCCTACAGCCCCATAAAACCCCCGCGGCCCCAAAATCCCCTGCGGCCCCATAAAACCCGGCTGCAATGCGGTCGATCCAGTCGGACCCGTCGCTCGCAGGTGGGTGCTGGGATTCCTGGGAATCATTAACCAGGGAATAATCGGGATAATCCCTGCGGGAAAAGGTGCCCGAACCCCCCCCGGGCACCCCGCCCTGCCCCGGGCACCGGGGGCAAAGTCCCCAAAGTCCTGCAAGGAGGGCACGGGGTGACCCCAAAAACCCCAAAGTGACCCCAAAACGCCAGGTTGGGTTTTTGGCTTTGGGGTTCCCGATCTGTTTGTGGGGTCGGGATGAAGGGAAAAGTAAAACTGAGCATAAATGAAATTAAACCCCAAATTTCTTGGATTTAGGGTCACTGAAAGTGTCCAATTCCTTAGGGAAATCCGTCTGGGAACGGGGCTGGGTTTGGGGGATCCCAATCCCAAAAGCCCCCCCGACCCCAAAGTGTCCCCAAGGATGAGTTGGGTTTTTGGCCTTGGAATTCCCAATCTTTTTATGGGGTCAGGATTAAGGGAAAAGCAAAACTGAGCATAAATGAAAAACTAAACCCCAAATTCTCTGGATTTAGGGTCACTGAAAATGCCCAGAACGATCCCAATTCCCCCAAAATCAAGGGATAATCCCAAGAAAATCCAGCTGGGAACGGGGCCAAGTTTGGGGGATCCCAATCCAGGCCCAGTGGGGTCACCCCATAATCCCCATAAAAGGATTTATGGTCCTTTCCCTGCCCCAAATTCCCTGGAATAAAAAACCCGAAAAAAACCCCAAAAAACACCCCAAAACCCAACAAAACCCCAAATCATAAATCCAGGAACAAAGGAGGAAATTGGATCCGGAAATTGGAATTTGGAAATCCGAAACTGGATTTGTTTTGACGTCATCGGTGAGCCAGCATCTGATTGGAGGAATTCCGATTCCCAAATTCCCGAAAATCCCCAAAAAATCCCCCAAATTCCCAAAAAATTCCCCCTAATTCCTCCTCCTTGCACCATTCCCCTGCTCCCACCCCACAAAAGAACCCCGAGTTTATTTTGGGGGGGTACAGCAGGACCCCCCCAGTTTTGTTTTTTTTTTTGTGGGGTCTCCAAGGATTTTTGTGGGGTTTTCCAGGGATTTTTGGGATTCTCCAGCAGTTTTTGGGGTTTCTCCAGCCGTTTTTTTGAGGTTTTCCCATAAAATTTCGGGTTTCTCCAGTGTTTTTGTGGGTTCTCCAGCCTTTTTGTGTTTTCCCGATGGATTTTCTGGTTTCTCCAGGGATTTTTTGGGGGTTCTCCAGCCTTTTTGGGGTTCTCCAGTGCTCTTTTTTCGGTTTCCCCGTGGATTTTTCCGGTTTCCCCATGGAATTTCGGGTTTCTCCATGGATTTTTGGGACTCCCCCGAGATTTTCGGTTTTCCTCATGGATTTTTGCGGGCTCTCCATGGATTTTCGGGTTTCTCCACCGGTTTTTTGTGGATTCTCCAGCAGTTTTTGCGGTTTCCCCCAGGATTTTCGGGTTTCTCCAGCCTTTTTGGGGGTTCTCCAGTGATTTTTGCCATTTCCCCATTGGTTTTCGGGTTTCTCCATGAATTTTTGGGGCTCCCCCGGGATTTTCGGGGTTCCTCATGGATTTTTGCGGGCTCTCCACGGATTTTCTGGTTTCTCCAGCGTTTATTTCCTGGCTCTCCAGCAGTTTATGTTGGCTCCCCATGGAATTTCGAATTTCTCCAGCGGTTTTCCCACGGAATTCCGGGATTCCCCCACGACTTTCGGGTTTCCTCATGGATTTTCGGGTTTCTCCATGGATTTTTGGGGCTCCCTCGGGATTTTCGGGTTTCCTCCAGCGGTTTTTTTTATTGTTGTTGTTTTCCCACGGAATTTCAGGACTCCACCGGCATTTTCGGGTTCACCATGGAATTTCGGATTTCTCCAGCGGTTTTCCCCCGGGATTTTCGGGCTCCCCCGGGATTTTCGGGGTTCCCCCCCGGGGATTTTTGGGGTTCTCTAGATGCAGGTCTCTCCGGGGCGCTGCAGTTGCCGCAGCCGGCGGGCCAGGGCTCGTTCCCTGCGGCCGTGCTGGCCCCACAGCGCCGCCGCCTTCGCCTGCAGCGCCCGCAGCCGCTCCGAGTGCCCGCGGCGAGCCCCGCGCAGAGCCAGGGCCAGAGAGCTGCGGGCACAGCGGATTTGGGGTTTTGGGGGTTTGGGATTTGGGGGTTTGGGATTTGGGTTTTGGGTTTTGGGGTTTAGGGAGTCGGGGAGACTGGAGGTTGAAGCTTGGGGTTTGGGGAATCAGGGGAATTTGGGATTTGAGATTTTGGGGGTTTAGGATTTGGGATTTGAGATTTTGGGTTTGGGGTTTTGGGGTTTGGGGTTTAGGGAGTCGAGGAGACTGGAGGTTGAAGCTTGGGGTTTGGGGAGTCAGGGGAATTTGGGATTTGAGGTTTTGGGGTTTTGGGGTTTGGGATTTGAGATTTTGGGTTTGGGGTTTAGGGAGTCGAGGAGACTGGAGGTTGCGGTTTCGGGAGTCAGGGGAATTTGGGGTTTGGGGTTTTGGGATTTGAGGTTTTGGGGTTTTGAGGTTTAGGGAGTCGGGGAGACTGGGGGTTGGGGAGTCAGGGGGATTTGGGGTTTTGGGGTTTGGGGAGTCAGGGAGAGACAGGGGATTTGGGGTTTTGGAAGTCGGGGATTTGGGATTTGGGGTTTGGGGAGTCGGGGGATTGGAGATGTAAGGATTGTGGGAGACAAGGGAGACGGGGGGATTTGGGATTTTGGGAGTCAGGCAGTCGGGGAGACGGGATTTGAGATTTAGGGATTCTGGGAGACAAGGGAGATAGGGGGATTTGGGGTTTAGGGAGTCGGGGATTTGGGGATTTAGGGGCTCAGGGAATTCGGGCTCGCTCCCTGCGGCCGTGCTGGCCCCGCAGCCGCTCCGAGTGCCCGCGGCGAGCCCCGCGCAGAGCCAGGGCCAGAGAGCTGCGGGCACAGCGGGTTTGGGGTTTTGGGGGTTTGGGATTTGGGGTTTTGGGGTTTGGGGTTTTGGGGGTTTGGGGTTTGAGGTTTAGGGAGTCGGAGAGACTGGAGGTTGAAGCTTGGGGTTTGGGGAGTCAGGGGAATTTGGGATTTGAGGTTTTGGGGTTTGGGGGTTTGGGGAGTCAGGGAGAGACAGGGGATTTGGGGTTTTGGAAGTCGGGGAAGGGGGGATTTGGGGTTTGGGGAGTCGGGGAATTGGAGATGTAGGGATTGTGGGAGACAAGGGAGACGGGGGGATTTGGGGTTTAGGGAGTCGGGGAGTCAGGGATTTGGGGACCCGGGGGATTCGGGGATTTTGGGATTTAGGGACTCAGGGAATCAGAGGAACCGGCGGAGACAGGGGGATGAGGCGAATCAGGGGACACGGGACACCCAGGGGACAGAGGGGACCCCAGGACACCCAGGTGACCCCACCCCAAGGCCCCGCGCCCACCTGTGCGCCTGCAGCAGCTCCCTGGTGACAATGGCGCTGCGCTCCTGCTGGGCACGGCTGGCGGCGCTGCTCCGCTCCAGCGCCAGCGCCAGCTCCTGAGCGCGCCCGCGCAGCTGCTCCGTCCTGGGGACACGCGTGTCACCTGTGCCACCTGTGTCACCTGTGTCACCTGTGTCATCCCCCATGTCACCTGTGTCACCTGTGTCACCTGTGTCACCCCCCATGTCACCTGTGTCACCTGTGTCACCTGTGTCACCTGTGTTACCTGTGTTACCTGTGTCACCTGTGTCATCCCCCATGTCACCTGTCACCTTTGTCACCTGTACCACCTATATGTTACCTCTGTCACCTGTGTCACCTGTGTCATCTGTGTTACCTGTGTCACCTGTGTCACCCCCCGTGTCACCTGTGTGTCACCTGTGTCACCTCTGTGTGCCACCCCACAGGCCACCCCCGTGTTCGTCCCGGCCCCACAGAATTCCCGGTCCCACAGCTGCTCCGTCCTGGGGACACACGTGTCACCTGTGCCACCCCCGTGTCACCCCCGTGCCCATCCCAGCATCATTCCCGATCCCACACAATTCCTGATCCCACAGAATTCCAGCCCCACACCATTCCCGACCCCACACAATTCCTGATCCCACACAATTCCAGCCCCACACCATTCCCGACCCCACACAATTCCTGATCCCACACAATTCCAGCCCCACACCATTCTCGTTCCTCACCGGGCCCGGATCCGCAGCAGCTCCTCCCTCGTTCTCTCGGGGTCCGGGGGGATCCCCGGAGCCATCGCTGCCCCTCGGCCGATCCGCGCTCCCTGCCGAGATTTTTGGGGTATCTTCCATTCCTCGGGATCCCCCAAAACCTGGGAATCTCCCCGCGGGATCCATCCCATCCCATTATCCCATCCCATCAATCCCATTCCCACCTCCTCGGAGCTGCTGCTCGAGCCGCTGCCGGAGCTGCTGGAGGTTCCGTCCCATTCCCATTCCCGTTCCCATTCCCGTTCCCATTCCCGTTCCCGTTGTTCCCGTTGTTCCCGTTGCTCCTGTTCCCGTTCCGGCTGTTGCCGTTCCCGTTGTTCCCGTTGTCCCCGTTGTCCCCGTTGTTCCCGTCGTTCCCGTCGCCGTTCCCGGAGCAGCAGGCGCAGCGCCGCTTCCCGGGGTCCGTGCGCGGCCAGGAGCAGCTCCAGGGCCCGGTTCTGCCTCTGGGCCAAGCGGAGCCGGGCCCGGAGCTCCGCCAGAGACTCCTGGGCATGGAGGGGAAACTGAGGCACGGCCGGGGGAGCCGGGGAGGGACCCAGGGAGGGATCGAGGGAGGGATCGATGGAGAAATCCAGGCAGGGATCCAGGGAAGGATTCAAGGACCCAGAGAAGGATCCATGAAGGGATCCAAGGAAGGATCCAGGGAAGGATTCAGGGAAGGATCTATGGAGAAATCCATATAAGGGACCCAGGGAGGGATTCAGGGATCGAGGGAGGGATCCAGGGATCCAGGGAGGGATTCAAGAACCCTGGAAGGGACCCAGGGAAGGATCCATGAAGGGATCCAGGGAAGGATTCCATGGAGAAATCCATGGAGAGATCCATGAAGGGATTCAGGGACCCTGGAAGGGATCCAGGGAAGGATCCATGGAGGGATCCAGGGAAGGATTCAGGGAAGGATCCAGGGATGCAGGGATGGATCCAGGGAAGGATCTATGGAAAAATCCAGGAGGGGATCAAGGGAAGGACCCAGGCAGGGACCCCAGCCCCACCTTGAGCCCCGCCAGCTCCTGCAGCAGCTCCTCCTTCTGCGGCCGCCTCCAGCCGGGCAGCAGCGCCCGCGCTTCCCTCAGCGCCTGCTCCGCCCTCGCTCGGGGGTCCCGGTCCCAGGGGGGCTCGGGGGGCTCGAGGGGTTCGGGGGTGTCCAGCAGGGACCCCTCC
The DNA here is from genome assembly GCF_052056855.1 of Sturnus vulgaris. Taxonomy (NCBI): domain Eukaryota; kingdom Metazoa; phylum Chordata; class Aves; order Passeriformes; family Sturnidae; genus Sturnus; species Sturnus vulgaris. The sequence goes on along the minus strand of NC_142268.1, from coordinate 1,967,970 downwards.
ACCGCCGCCTGCTCGGCTCGGAGCCGCCGGATGAGCTCCCGCAGCGCTGCCTCCTCCATGCCCCGGTACCTGAGGGGTGGCCACGGGCCCGGTGGGCACGGGGGTACCGGTACGGAAGGGGGGGGGGGTTCAGCACCGGGACCCCCGCTGGCCCCGGTACCTGTGAGCCCCCGGGCTGTCCGCGGGGTCCTCGCCGGGTTCTGGTTCCGCTGGCCCCGGGGGCTCCGTTGGGGCTGGGTCAGGTCCCGGTGTCCGGTCCAGGCTCGGTTCCGTTGAGTCAGGTCCCGGTGCCCGGTCCGGGCTCGGTTCCGTTGAGTCAGGTCCCGGTGTCCGGTCCGGGCTCGGTTCTGCCGCGGTTCCTGGGCACGGTGCCGCTGTCCAGGGGTGCCCGAGGGGGGTGTGGGGGGTATTGGGGTGCCCCAAAATCCTCCCAGTACCTCCCAGTACCTTCCAGCATCCCTTGTGCATCCCCCAGTGTCCTCACACGTCCCTTCGGAATCATCCCAGTATCTCCCCAGTATTCCCAGTATCCCCCCAATATCGTCCCCAGCAGTCCCAGTATACCCCCAGCACCATCCCTGGTAATTCCCAGTATCCTCCTGAGTATCCTCCCAGTATCCCCCCACATGACCCCTCAGTATCCCCCGGTATCCTCCCAGTATCCCCCCAGCACATCCCAGTATTCCCTCAGTATTCCCCCAGTTTCCCCCCCGTGCCCCCCCGCTGTCACTCACCCCCACTGGTGCCACCCTCCGGTGTCACCTTTGCCCGCACCAGGTCCAGGAGAGCAGCGTAGGCGCCCCAGCAGCGCTCACTGGGGGACGAGGGGCTCAGGGGGACTGTCCCCAACCCTGTCCCCATCCCATCCCATCCCATCCCATCCCATCCCATCCCATCCCATCCCATCCCATCCCATCCCATCCCATCCCATCCCTGTCCCCATTCCCATCCCTGTGCCCTGTCCCCATCCCGAAGGTCTCATGGGAATTGTCCCCATCTCTGTCCCCTGTCCCTTGTCTCCACTCTGACCCCTGTCCCCTGTGCCCTGTCCCCTGTCCCCATCCCTGTCCCTGTCCCCACCTGCAGCTCAGTGCCAGCCTCATTCCGCTGCAGCGGGACTCTCTCAGCCCCAGCTCCATGCTCAGCCGCTCCGCCTCGCCCTTGCACTCGCCCAGCGCGGCCACCAACTCCCGGTTCGCGTCCTGGAGCCTCGCCACGACCCTGCGGCCCCCCCGGCCCCGCCGTCACCGGCGCCGTGCCTCAGTTTCCCCGCGGCGGGGGGCTCGGGGGGGACTCACACACCCCTCCCCTGGGGGGCTGGGGGGATCCGAGGGGGACTCACCCCTTCCTGGGGGGCTCGGGGAATCGGGGGGGAGTCACCCCTGCCCTGGGGGGATCCGGGGAGACTCACTCACCCCTCCCCGGGGGGACTCACTCCTCTCCTGGGGGGACTCAGGGACTCACTCCTCTCCTGGGGGGACTCACCCCTCCCCGGGGGGACTGGGGGGACTCACCCCTTCCCTCGAGGGGCTCGGGGGACCTGGGGGGGACTCACTCACCCCTTCCCCGGGGGGATTCACGGACTCACCCCCGCAGCTCCTGCAGCCGCTCCTCCTGCTCCGGGCTGGGCCCCTCCGAGGGCTGGGGGGACAGCGGGGCCTGGGGGGACAGCGGGGCCTGGGGCTGGGGGGACAGTGGGGCTGCAGGTCAGGGGGTGCGGCCCGAGGTGTTCAGAGCCTGGGGGTTTTATCCCGTGGGGCTCCATCCCGTGGGGCCGAGCATCGTTGGGTGACATCCCGCGGAGGGGACACCAGAGCCCCGTGCCAGGGCAGGACCCACCCGTGTCCCGACCCCGCACTCACCCACTGCCCCCGGGGGCTGCTGGACCCGGGGGTGTCATCGGTCCTGGGAGTGTCACCAATCCCGGGGATGTCACCAATGCCGGAGGTGTCGCCAATCCCGGGGGTGTCACCGAGGCCTGGGGTGGCACCGAGCCCGGGGGTGGCACCAGTCCCAGGGGTGTCACCAACCCCGAGGTTGCCACCGGTCCCCGGGGTGTCACCAATCCCGGCGGTGTCATCGGTCCCGGGGGTGTGGCCTGTCCTGGGGCTGTCACCGAGCCCGGGGATGTCACTGGTCCCGGGGGTGTCACCGGTCCCGGGGGTGTCACCGCCAGACCCCCCCGGCTCCTCCAGCCTGGCCAGAGCCTCCCGCAGGTCCCGCACCTTAAACCGGACACCGGGCTCAGACTCGGGGCCGCTCCGGCGACACCCCCAGGGTGGCACCGGGTGACACCCCCAGGGTGGCACCCTCTGTCCCGCCCCGCACCCACCTTGCCCTGCAGGCGCTCCCGCTCGCCCCGCAGCGCCCGCAGCGCGGCCGTGGCCTGGCCCAGCTCCTCCTCTCGTTGCCCCAGGGTCGCCCGCAGGCTCGCGTTCCTCGCCGCGGCCGCCGCCACCTCCTCCGGTAGCCCCTGGGCCACCTCCAGCTCGGGCCAGCAGCGGCGAGCCCAGCGCGGTGTCCGGCTCAGCTCCTCCAGGCTCTGGCAATGCCACTCTGGTCACTCCGTGCCCACCGTGCCCCCGTGGGCACCGCGCCCGTGGCGTGGCTCACCTTGACCGCTCGGTGCCAGCCCGGGGCGAGCAGTGGCCACGCCGGTGGCCGCCGGTGACGAGAGAAGACGGCGCGTTCCAGGGAGCTCACGGCGTGCTGGAGGCGCTCGAACAGATCCGGGCTGAGCGCTGGGGACGGCGACAGCGACACGATCAGGGGTGGCACAGCGCGGAAAGGTGGCGCAGGTGTGGTGGCACAGGTGTGGCACGGAACGCAGCGCTCACCGTCCGGCCCGGGGCTGGCAGCGGGGACAGTGGGGACAGTGGGGACAGTGGTGGTGGCGGCCCAGCCGTCCTCATCCTCCCTGCGGGGGCACAGAGAGCGGTGGCGCGGTCACGGTGTCACCTCGGTCTCGGTGTCCCCATGATCCTGCTGTCGTCGCGCTCCCGTTGTCCCCGCTGTCCCGGTGTCCCCTCGCTCCCCGTGTCCCTTCAGTCCCGGTGTCCCCTCGGTCTCGGTGTCCCCGTTGTCCCGCTATCCCCTCTCTCCCGGTGTCCCCTCAATGTCCCCTCGCTCCCGCTGTCCCCGTGTCCCCTTGGTCCCGGTGTCCCCGCTGTCCTGGCGTCCCCTGGCTCCCGGTGTCCTCTCAGTGTCCCCTCGCTCCCGCTGTCCCCGCGCGGTCCCTGTACCTGTCAGGTCGCTGCTGTCGCCGCTGCTGTCGCGGGGCCACCCCTGCCAGCAGCGCGATGTCCTCGGTGTCACCGGCCACGTCCTCCTCTTCCTCATCCTCATCCTCTTCCTCATCCTCATCATCCTCCTCCTCCTCACGCGGGGACCGGGGCGGGGTGGCCGGGTCAGAGCTGGTGGCACCCACCGGGGAGTCCTGGCACAGGGACGAGCTTTGGCCACCAACGCGGCCCGCTGGGCCACTGCCCCATCCCGGAGCGGGAATTCCGTGTGGGGTCAGTCCCGTGTGGGGTCAGCCCAGTTTGGGGTCAGTCCCGTGTGGGGTCAGTCCCGTGTGGGGTCAGCCCCGGGCTGTGCCCTCTCACCTCCTCCATGCCGGATCGTCCTGCCCGTGGCTCCCAGGGCTCCCAGCACGTCCCAGTTCCAAACTGGGGCTCCCAACAAGTCCTGGTTCCACACCGAGGGTCCCAGTAGGTCCCGGTTCCACCTCGGGGTTCCCGTTCTATCCCCGTTTCCCCCATTATCCCGTTCTGTCCCAGTTCCATTCCCATGTTCCCATTTCATCCCAGTAGGTCCCAGTTCCCCACCCACCGAGGGTGTCACTCTATCCCGGCCTTCCCGTTCTGTCCCGGTTCTGTCCCGGTTCCCCCAGACCGTCCTGGTTCTCTCCCGGTTCCCCCCAGCCTGTCCCAGCTCTATCCCGGTTCTCTCCAGCCTGTCCCAGTTCTATCCCGGTTCTATCCCGGTTCTGTCCCGATTCTGTCCCAGTTCTATCCCGGTTCTCTCCCGGTTCTGTCCCGGTTCTCTCCCGGTTCTCTCGCAGTTCTGTCCGAGTCCTATCCCTGTTCTGTCCTGGTTCTGTCCCGACCTGTCCCAGTTCTCTCCTGGTCCTGTCCCGGTTCTGTCCAGATTCTGTCCTGACCTGTCCCAACTTGTCTCGGTTCTCTCCCGGTCCTGTCCCGGTCCTGTCCCGGTTCTCCCCCAGCCCAAACTCGGCCCCTCCCGGCGGTTCCGGCTGCTCCTCCGGCCTCTCCCGCTCCGGTTCCTGCCGGGATTTCCTTTTCCTTTGCCCGCGGAGCTGCCCCGGCCGGGGGGGGACAGAGGGGCCCTTTTGGGGTGCTCCGCCCCCCCCCAAATCCCCCCAAAACTCCTCCCCAAAATTCCCCTCAAAATTCTCCCCCAAATCCCCCCAGAAGCCGCCCCCCAAAACTCCCCAAAAAGCCCCAGAACCCCCCAAAAACCACCCCAAAATCCCCCCCAAAACCACCTCAAAAAACCCTCCAAAAACCACTCCAAAAAACCCCCAAATTCCCCCCAAAACGACCCCAAAACCTCCCCCAAAAACCACCCCAGAACCCCCCAAAAACCACCTCAAAAAGCCCCAAAACCGACCGCAAAAACCATCCCAGAACCGCCCCAAAATCCCCCCAAAACCACCCCAAAAAAACCCCCAAACACTTCTGAGGTGCGCAGGAGAATTTAGGGGCGCACATGGATATTTATAGATATAAAATATATTTTTGTAAAATATATTTATATAAAATATATTTTATATGTGTACTTAAATATATTATGTAATATATAATATATTATAATGCATAGTAATATATTTTATCCTGCTTTATTCTATTTTATTCTTGTTTTTTTACAATTATTAAAATGAATGCTATATGCATAATTTTCGAAAATATTCTCTTTCATTCTATTAACAAAATTAATCCTATTAACAAAATTAATGCTATTAACAAAATTTAGAACTACTAGTGTGATAAACACATAATTTTAAATAGTAACGTGATAAATATATAATTTTTTTGGACTATACCTGGCGATGTAAAAAGGTTTTTTTCATGTAAATAACTCGGAGAATGGTAAAAAAAAAAAAAGATAATCAGGAAATTTTTCACATTCTTAGATTTTCCTATCTGGATGAAAATCGCGGTGACGAGCACCAGAACTCCAGGGAAGGAATTTATTTATCTCCGTTATCAGGGAAAAGAAGGAACCGCAAGGAGATATAATAAAATAAAATAAAACAAAATAAAAGAAGAAGAAATTATTTTCAGGTTGGGAGGGATGATTTTGAATAATGAAGATATGATAGATAACACGACAAGGTAATGAATAGATAAGGTAATATGAATACGCAACATATAAATAAAAATAAAAATAAAAATAAAAATAAAAATAAAAATAAAAATAAAAATAAAAATAAAAAAAAATATAAATATGCATTTAAAGAAGCGGAGGGTTTCGAGGAGCATTTGTGGGGCGGGGGGCGGAGTTCGGGGGCTTGGCCGGGGGTCCTGAAGGACAACAACTCCCAGCAGCCTCCGCGTGACGTCACTTCCGGCGGCGCGGCGCGGGCTGAGCTCGGGGGTCTCGGGGGATTTTGTGGCGTTTTGGGGGGTCAGGGGGTGAACAAAAAAGGGGGAACGTGAGGAAGGGGCTGCGTGAGGGGATGGGGGCTGGGGGCGGCGTTGGGGGCTCGGGGGTGCCCCCCGTGATGGGTGCCGGGTACACGAGTGACTACAACTCCCAGCATCCTCCACGTGACGTCACTTCCGGCGGATCGGAGCTGACCGTGCGCGGAGTCTCGGGTGGCTTTTGTGGGGTTGGGGGGTGAATACAAAATGGGGAAACGTGGGGAAGGGGCTTGGTGAAGGGATGGGGGCTGGGGGCGGCGTTGGGGGCTCGGGGGTGCCCCCCGTGATGGGCGCCGGGTACCTGTGGGACTACAACTCCCAGCAGCCTCTGCGTGACGTCACTTCCGGCGGGACGGGGCGGGGCCGGAGCGGCGGCGAGCGGTGAGCGCGGGGGGCTCGGGGGGTTTTGGGGGCGAACACGAATGTGGGGGGCGTGGGGAAGGGAGGGTGTGAAGAGATGGGGGCGTGGGAAAGGGGGAAATGGGGCGGGGGGGGGCAGGGAATGGGGGTGAGGGGTCAGGGGGGGGTCCGAGCAGTGGGGGACCCCCCCAGAGCCCCTGTCCCCTGTTCCCCATTTTCCGTGGAGCCCCTTCCCACGCACCGGGACCCCCCTGAACCCCCCGATTTTGGGGTCACAGCCACTTCGGGATGCCCTGAATCCCGTTCCGGGATCCCCTTTGAGCCCCCCGGTTTTGGGGTCCTCGGGACCCCCTGCTTTTGGGGTCCCAGCCCTTCAGCACCTCCTGACCCTCTGATTTTTGGGGTCCCTGCATCGCCTGACCCCGGTTTTGGGCTGCCAGCACTCCAGAACTCCCTGATTTGGGGATCCCAGCACCCCTTGATCCCCAGATTTGCTGTCCCTGACTCCCGTTTTTGGGGTCCCAGGACCCCCTGACCCCCCGTTTTCGTTACCCCAGCCACACCTCCACTCCCATTTTTGGTCTCCCATCCCCCCCCCCATCCCCCATTTTTTTGGGGTTCCACCCCCCCCCCCCCCCCCGCGCTCCCCATGGACACCCCAGAGCCGGGCAGCGCCGCCGAGGATGAGGAGGAGAAAGTTCCAGAAGTTCGGCCCCGAACTCGCTCCAACCCCGAGGGCGCCGAGGACCGGGGCCAGCCCGGGGTGGGCAAGCGCAGCGAGGGCGAGGGCGAGGCGGCGAGCGCCGGGCACAGCCCCCAGGCCAGCCCCGGGCACGGCCCCGCCTGGCACGGCCCCGCAGAGGTGCAGGTGAAAACACCCCGGGTCAACTGCCCCGAGAAAGTGGTGAGGCACTGGGAGAGACTGGGAGGGACTGGGAGGGGAAATGAGGGAGACTGGGAGGGACTGGAGGGGTGGGAGGGGGACTGGGAGGGGATTGGAAGGGGAGTGGAGGGGGTGGGAGGGGGATTGAGAGGGAATGGGGGGCACTGGGAGAGACTGGGAGGGCAATGGGGGGGATTGGGAGGGATGGGAGGGGAAATGAGGGAGATTGGAAGGGACTGGGAGAGACTGGGAGGGACTGGGGGGGGTTTGGGAGCACTGGGAGGGGAGTGGAGGGAGTGGGAGGGGGAATAGGGGGCACTGGGAGGAACTGGGAGGGGAGTGGAGGGGTTGGGAGAGGGATTGAGAGGGACTGGGAGGGACTGGGGGGGATTGGAGGAGACCGGGAGACACTGGGAGGAGATGGGGAGACAGTGGGAGGGACTGGGAGGGGGATTGGGGGAGATTGGGCAGCACTGGGATGTACTGGGGGAAATGGGAGGGAGTGGGAGGGGAATGGGAGGCGATTGCGGAGGGATTGGAGTGGACTGGAGGGGACTGGGATGGACTGGGGGGAGCGGGAGGAGATTGGGGGGCACTGGGACGGACTGGGAAGGGGAATGGGGGGAATTGGGGGGAACTGGGAGGGACTTGCTGGGATTGGGAGGCACCGGGAGGGGGGTGCGAGGGAAATGGGGAGCACTGGGAGGGGAATGGGAGGGACTGGGAGGATACTGGAGAATTCTCAGGGAGCTCACTGGGCATACTGGGAGGTCACTGGGGCATACTGGGAGCTCACTGGGGCATACTGGGAGCTCACTGGGCATACTGGGCAGAGCCCGGGCTCTGAGCTGTGCCCTCTCCCCAGATCATCTGCCTGGACCTGGCCGAGGAGATGGCACTGCCCAAACTGGAGTCCTTCAACGGGTCAGTGCTGGGGACAGGGACAGGGGACAGGGATAAGGGACAGTGCCAGCTGTGGTTTTTGGGGTGCCAGCTGTGGATTTTGGGGTGCCAGCTGTGGATTTTGGGGTGCCAGGTGCCGCAGCAATGCCCTCACCGTGTCACAGAAGATGATCGAGATGTTCGTCAGGACCAAACACAAAATCGACAAAAGCCACGAGTTCGCCCTGGTGGTGGTGAACAACGACGCCACCTGGGTATGGGGACACGGGGGGACACGGGGGGCACAGGGACAGGGACATGGGGACAGGCATGGGCACCTGGAGGGGTTTGGGGGTGCCAGGGGGATGTTGAGGGTTCCAGAAGGTTCTGGAGGTGCCAGGGGGTTTTTAGGGTGCCAGGAGGGGATGGGGACAGGGAGGGGGACAGGAATGGGCATGGGGGCACAGGGGGGACACGGGGACAGGGATGGGGACAGGGGGACAGGAGGGGCACAGGGACAGGGGCATGGGGACAGGAGTGGGCACGGGGTGGGGCATGAGGGGACAGGGGTGGGGACAGGGGACAGGGACGGGAGTGGGCACGGGGGGCACAGGGTGGGCACAGGGGACACGGGGACAGGGCAGGGGACAGGGATGGGCACAGGAGGTGGGGACAGCGACAGGGATGGGCTTGGGGCTGGTGCCAGCTCAGTGCCAGCTCAGTGCCATCGCTGTCCCCATCTTCTGTGCCCCTTTGTCCCCACCCCTGTGCCCCCCCCGTGCCCGCAGCTCTCGGGGTTCACCTCAGACCCACGCGAGGTTTGCAGCTGCCTCTACGACCTGGACACCGTCGTGTGCCAGTCCTTCAGTATCCTGCCGGGCCACCAGGGCCACCGGGGTGGCATTGGGATGTCGTGGGTGCCACCAGGGTCACTTGGGTGTCCTGGGTGGCATTGGGATGTCGTGGGTGACATTGGGTTGTCCTGGGTGGCACTGATGTGTCTTGGGTGGCATTGAGGTGTCCCTTGAGTGGCATCAGGATGTCCTGGGTGCCACTGGAGTGCTACCAGGGTCCCTTGGGTGCCAGCTGTCCCCGGGGGGTGACACGGGTGTCCCTCGGGGGTGACAGGGGTGTCCCCGGGGGGTGACACAGGTGCCAGGTGCCAGCCTTGACCCCAGCTCAGATCTGGACGGGCTCTTCAACCTCATGTGAGCACCGGGGGGGGGGGGGGGGGATGGGAGGGGTTGGAGGTGCCAGGAGAGGGTGGCACCCTGACCCCTCTGTCCCCTGAGCCTGGGTGCCACCCTGTCCCTGACCCCATGGGTACCACCCTGTCCCTGTGACCCTGTCCCCATGGGTGTCACCCTGTCCCAATGACTGTCACCCTGTCCCCATGGGTGTCACCCTGTCCTGTCCCCGGTGTCCCAGCCAGCAGAAGATCGAGCTCCCTGTCACTGACAATGTCCAGACCATTGTCCCTGTCCCCATTGGTGTCACCCTGTCCCTGTCTGTGTCCCTGTCCCCATGGGTGCCACCCTGTCCCTATCTGTGTCCCTGTCCCCATGGGTGTCACCCTGTCCCCATGGGTGTCACCCTGACCCTGATGTCACCCTGTCCCAGCCAGCAGAAGATCGAGCTCCCTGTCACTGACAATGTCCAGACCATTATCCCTGTCCCCATGGGTGCCACCCTGTCCCCATGGGTGTCACCCTGTCCCTGTCTGTGTCCCTGTCCCCATGGGTGTCACCCTGTCCCAATGACTGTCACCCTGTCCCCATGGGTGTCACCCTGTCCCTGTCTGTGTCCCTGTCCCAATGGGTGTCACCCTGTCCCTGTGGGTGTCACCCTGTCCCCGTGGGTGTCACCCTGACCCTGATGTCACCCTGTCCCAGCCAGCAGAAGATCGAGCTCCCTGTCACTGACAATGTCCAGACCATCCCGCCCCCGTTCGTGGTCAGAACCATCCTGGTGTTCGGGCGCCCGCGCTGCCAGCCCCAGTTCTGTGGGGGCGAGCACGTCAAGGTCAGGGCAGCCCCAGAACCCCAAAATTTCCACCCTAAATCCCAGAATTTCCACCCTAAATCCCAAAATTTCCACCCAAAACCCCAGAATTTCCACCCCAAATCCCAAGATTTAAAGCCAAAATCCCTGAATTTCCACACCAAACCCCAGAATTTCCACCCCAAATCCCCACATTTCTACTCCAAACCCCAGAATTTACACCCAAAACCCCAGAATTTCCACCCAAAATCCCAAAATTTAAAGCCAAAATCCCCACATTTCTACCCAAAATCCCAACATTTCCACCCAAAACCCCAGAATCTCCACCCAAAATCCCCACATTTACACAAAAAACCCCAACATTTCCACCCCAAATCCCAAAATTCCCACCCAAAATCCCCCCAATCCCCACTTTTGCTCCCCATTTCCTTCTTTTTCCCCCCAAATCCCTGAAATCACCCTTTTCCCCAAATCCCCCCAAATTTCCCATTTTGCCCCCTAAATTCCCCCTTTTCCCCCCCAAATTCCCCTTTTTCCTCCCCCAAATCCTCTTTTTTCCCCCCAATCCCCCCCAAATTTCCCAAATTCCCCTTTTTTTTCCCCCAGAAGTTGCTGCAGTGCCCCTATTTCTTCTTTGACGTCGTTTACATCCACAACGGGCAGGACGAGAAGGAGGACGAGGGCAGCTGGAAGGTGAGGGGGGCACAATTCCCCCAAAATCCACCCCAAATCCACCCCAAATCCACCCAAATTTACCCAAAAATCCCCCCCCAAATTCACCCCAAAATCTCCCTGAATTTACCCCAAAATCCATCCAAATTTCCCTCAAAATCTCCCCAAATTTACCCCCAAATATCCTCAAATTTACCACCAAATCCCCCTGAATTTACCCAAAAATCTCCCCAAATTTACCCCCAAATCCCCCACATTTATCCCCAAAATCCACCCAAATTTATCCCCAAATCCACCCGAATTTACCCCAAATTCCCCATTTCTACCCCAAATCCCAAAATCCCCTTTTGGGGCAGATGGGGGAACCAAAGGAGGGAATTTGGGGGAAATTTGGGGGGGAAATGGGCAAAGGAGGAGATTTGGGGGGAATTTTTGGGGCAGAATGGGGGGGGGGAAATTTGGGGGAATGGAGGGAAATGTGGGGAGAAAAGGAGGGGATTTGAGGGCAGAATGGGGGGCAAAAAAAGGGATTTGGGGGGAATTTTGGGGCAAAATGGGGGGGAACAAAAAGAAGGAACCTGTCACAATTTGGGGTAGAAAAAGAAATTTGGGAACAGCGACTTCTCAAACCCCCTTCAACCACGCTGTCCCTCTGTCCGTCCCCCTTGTCCCTTTGTCCCTCCGTCCACCCCCCCCATGTCCCTCTGTCCACCCCGTGTCCCCATGTCCCTCTGTCCGTCCCTCTGTCCATTCCCCCCATGTCCATCTGTCCATCCCGTGTCCCTCTGTCCCTCTGTCCATCCCCCATGTCCATCCCCTCGTGTCCGTCTGTCCATCCCCCCCTGTCCCTCTGTCCGTCCCCTTGTCCCTCTTTCCGTCCCCCTGTCCCTCTGTCCGTCCCCCTCATGTCCCCATGTCCCTCTGTCCATCCCCCATGTCCATCTGTCCATCCCGTGTCCCTCTGTCCCTCTGTTCATCCCCTCATGTTCCTCCATGTCCCTCTGTCCATCCCCCCCCCCGTCCCCGTGTCCCTCTGTCCATCCCCCATGTCCCTCTGTCCGTCTCCCTCATGTCCCCCCGTCCCTCTGTCCGTCCCCCCTGTCCCTCTGTCCATCCCCCCTGTCCCTCTGTCCATCCCCCCCTGTCCCCGTGTCCCTCTGTCTGTCCCCCCCTGTCCCCCCCAGGACATGTTCAGCTTTTTTGGCAGCCTGGACACCAAAGGCACCAATTACAAGTACGAGGTGCCGCTGGCCGGGCCTGCACTGGAGCTGCACAACTGCATGGCCAAGCTGCTGGCGCATCCCCTGCAGCGGCCGTGCCAGAGCCACGCGGCCTACGGGCTGCTGGAGGGCGGGGACAGCCCCGACAGCGAGGCCACCGTGTGAGGGGACACCGCGGGGACACCCCGGGGGGGTGGCACTGGGGGCTGGCGGGGTGGGCGAGGAGGATTTTGGTGATTTGGGGTGGGTTTGTTCGGGGATTTGGGGTCATTTCTTGTGGTTCTGGGGCACCCCTCCCTGTTCTGTGTCACCTTTCCTGGTCCTGTGTCACCTCCAGGTGACAGGGATGGACATTTTGGGGATCTCGGGGTGGCTGGGGACATCGGGTGGCAGTGGTGGCGTGAGAAAAGAGAAGAATTTTCCTGATTTTTGGTGTTTTTCTGGTGGTGTTTTGAGTCACTGCTTACGGTTCCGTGTCACCTCTGCTGGCCCTGTGTCACCTGGGGGCGCAGCTGATGGCACTGGGAGCACTGGGCAGTGCCAGTATGGGGACACTGGGTGGCACTGGTGGCACTGGGCGGCGCCAATTTGGGGACACTGGGTGGCACTGGTGGCACAGGGCAGTGGCAGTCTGGGGACACTGGGTGGCACTGGTGGCACTGGGCAGTGCCAGTCTGGGGACACTGGGTGGCACTGGGCAGTGCCAGTTTGGGGACACTGGGTGGCACTGGGCGGCGCTGCGTGTCTTGGCTCCGCCCTCCTGCGTCTGACGTCACCCGACGCGATGGGCGTGGCTTCCTCCTATTGGCTCGCGTTCAGCCAATCAGCGGCGGCGCGGGGCGTTTGAACGGGCGGGATGAGCGGAGCGTGAGCGGGGGGGGAACGGGCGGGGGTATCGCGATAGGGACACCGGGACACCGGGATACCGGGATAGGGACACCGGGACACCGGGATATCGGGATAGGGACACCGGGACACCGGGATATCGGGATAGGGACACCGGGATATCGGGATAGGGACACCGGGATATCGGGATACCGGGATAGGGACACCGGGATATCGGGATAGGGACACCGGGATATCGGGATAGGGACACCGGGATGTCGGGATAGGGACACCGGGATATCGGGATAGGGACACCGGGATACCGGGATACCGGGATAGGGACACCGGGACACCGAGATATAGGGATAGGGACACCGGGATATCGGGATCGGGACACCGGGATATCGGGGAATCAGAATATCGGGATACCGGCTGTTGGGATCGGGATTGGGATATCGGGGTCGGGATACCGGGATTGGGATTCTGCAATATCGGGATTGGGATTCTGGGATATCGCGATAGGGATCCTGGGATATCGGGATCCCGGGATCCAGGGAGGGGGACACTGGGCCTGGGGGACACCGGGACCGTGGCGGGGACACAATGCGACCTTGGGGGACACCAGCGCTGCCCAGGGGACCCTGGCACCGGGGGTGGCACCGGGACCAGCAGGGGACCCGCGATGTCCCCAGCGCTGCTGGTGGCACTGCCCTGGGGGTGACCCTGTCCCGGTGCCACCCCCCCAGATGTGCCCGGGAGAAGCCACCGCTGGACTGGGGGTGTCACCGCTGCCTCGGGCTCGTGCGGCGGGGACAGGTGAGGGGGGACGGCGACAATCCCGGAATGGGGACAGCGACAATCCCGGAATGGGGGATAGGGACAGCGCTGGGGACAGCGGCAACCCTGGAATAGGGGACGGGGACAGCTGTGCCACCCCGTGGTGGCAGCGGTGACAGCGCTGTCCCCTCCCCGCAGGAGCCGCTGGCGCTGGAGAGGAACCAGAGCCCAGCCCAGGGTGAGGTCCCCAAGGTGTCCCCTCCCCATTGGGGACAATCGGGGGGGGGCTGAGCCGGGGGGGTGACCCCGATCTGTGTCCCCAGAGCCGGGGTGGCCCCGGAGGGCTCTGTCCTTCCTGACCGAGGATGGCAGCGATGACAGCGACACCTGGGTGGCCCTTGGGGACATTCCCGAGGCCGGACCCCTGAGCAGCACCCGCAGGTCCCTCCTGGACGAGCCGGGGGACAGCGCTGTCCCCTCGCGGTGTCCCCAAGAGCCACACGGCGACACCGCTGTCCCCCTGCCACCCCTGGCCTCCAGCACGCTGCTCTGGGACCGGGACCATCCCCAGGTGCCACCCCCGAGTGGCACTTTGGGGACAAGGACAGGATGTGCCCTCAAGCCCAGCCTTGGTGACATCCCTGTCCCCTGTCCCCGTGTCGCTCCGGGTGTGTCGCTGAGGCGGCACCAAGGCGGGATCTTGGGGACACACGCGATGTCCCCAAGGTCCCCCCTGGCCCGCGGTGGCTTCGGCAGGCCCTCGGTGTCACCTCGGAGCTCCGGTGACATCGCGGGTGACATCCCCGGGGGGTGGGGAGGGGCTGTCCCCAACACGGGGGTGACAGAGCTGGGGGATGGGGACAGCGGCAGCCTTGGGGACAGCAGCGACAGCAGCGACAGCTTCGTCAGCGCCCGCGAGTCCCTGGGGGCCAGCGGGGCCGGGGGGGCTCAGCCCGGGGGTCCCGCGGGGGGGGCAGCGCCCCGGGATTTGGGGCGGGATGTGGGGAAAAGTTTGGGGTGGAATTTGGGGCAGGATTTGGATTCGGGGAGGGATTTGGGGCAGGGTTTGGGTTTGGGGCAGGATTTGGGTTTGGGGCGGGATTTGCGCTCCGGATCCGCCCCCCAAATCCCCGAGTCCTGCTCGGATGTCGGGGCGCTCCTTGCCCCGCTCGGGGGGTGCAGCCTCGAGGGGTCCCCGCGCTGCTGTCCCAGTCCTGTCACCCCCCGGGGCTGCGACAATTTTGGGGACCGCCACGTCACCCCCCGGAGCAGGAGCCGCCTGCGGGGGGTGGCAGCTCGGCTCCGCTTCTGCTCTTCCTCCTCCTCCTCCTCCCTCCACCCCGAGACCCTCCCGATGTCCCCAAGACCCCCCGGTGTCGCTGTCACCTCCCCCCCGGGCCGCTGTGTCACCCCAGGGGACAGGGACGTGTCCGGCGGCTCTTGCGGTGACACCGGGTTGTCCCCAGGGGGTGGCAGCGCCCCCAAATCCGGGCTCAGGGTCCTGCGGGGATTTGGGGACAAGGGACACCCCCAGAACTGCTCAGGGTCCTGTCCCAGGGGATTTGGGGACAAGGGACACCCCCAGAACTGCTCAGGGTCCTGTCCCGGGGGATTTGGGGACAAGGGACACCCCCAGAACTGCTCAGGGTCCTGTCCCAGGGGATTTGGGGACAAGGGACACCCCCAGAACTGCTCAGGGTCCTGTCCCAGGGGATTTGGGGACAAGGGACACCCCCAGAACTGCTCAGGGTCCTGTCCCGGGGGATTTGGGGACAAGGGACACCCCCAGAACTGCTCAGGGTCCTGTCCCGGGGGATTTGGGGACAAGGGACACCCCCAGAACTGCTCAGGGTCCTGTCCCGGGGGATTTGGGGACAAGGGACACCCCCAGAAGTCCCCGTCGGTCACTCGGGGTTCCCCCAGTGCCACCAGGACCGAGGGTGGCGCTGGGTGGCAGCGCCACTCGCCCTTGGGGACATCCCGGTCCCAGCCGGTCCTCAGGCACCTCCTGGCCCCGCGGCCACCGGGCAGTGCCAGCAGGGACTTGGGGACACTCTCGGTGCCACTGCCACCCGATGGCGACTTGGGGACACCCTCGGTGCCACTGTCACCCGATGGCGATTTGGGGACACCCTCGGTGCCACTGTCACCCGGCTGTGCCACCCCGCTCTCCCAGTGCCACCAAGAGGACGTGACACAAGCCCAGGCACCCCGCGAGTGTCACAGCCCTGGTGGCAGCCCCGGGGGTGGCACAGATGTCACCACGAGCCCCGGGGGTGGCACCAGGCGCGGTGTCCGCGCGTCGCCGTCGCAGACGGAGCTTGGGGACAATCCCGGCGCTGTCACCGCTCTGCCGCGGGGGTGGCCCGAGGGTGAGTCCGGGGATTTGGGGTCAGGGGAATGGATTGGGGGTTTGGGGATGGGAATGGGGGTTTGGGGGTTGTAGGGATGGGACTGGGGAATTTGGGGTCAGGGGGATGGGATTGGGGGTTTGGGGTCAGGGGGATGGGAATGGGGGGATTGGGGAATTGGAATGGGGAATTTGGGGGTTGTAGGGATGGGAATGGGGAATTTGGGGTCAGGGGAATGGGCGCTGAGGTTTTGGGGTTTAGGGGTTGTGGGGTTGGGCACTGGGGTTTTGGGGAGCTGTGCTGAGATTTTGGTGCCATGGTGACGGACATTGAGACTTTGTGGCCACTCTGCCGGGCACAGGGGATGCCCCGGGTGCCCAGGGCTGGCACTGCCCCGCAGGGCACAGCCCGGAGCTGGTGGCCGCGCTCAGGACCGGGCACGTCCCCGACTGTGCCCAGGACGAGCTGGCACTGAGCCGGCACTTCGAGAGCGGCCGGGACGGGCGGGAGGGGCGGCTCAAGATCAGCTTCAACTACCTGCTGCTGGACCCCAGGTGTGCCACCCTGGGCCACCCCTGTGTCCCCAGGGTGACCCAGGACCTGCCCTGGGCCACCCTGGACACCCTGTGCCACCCCTGTGTCATCCCTGTGCCACCTTGTGACACCCCAGTAACACCCCCGTGTCCCCCACGGTGACCCAGGACCCGCCCCGTGCCACCCCTGTGCCACCCCCGTGTCCCCAGTGCCACCTCCCTGTCCCCAGGGTCACCCGGGACCTGCCCCGGCGCAGCCCCGGGCTCAGCCCTGCCACCCCCAGTGTCACCCCAGTGCCACCCTCATGTCCCCAGGGTCACCCGGGACCTGCCCCGGCGCAGCCCCGGGCTCAGCCCTGCCCAGCGTTTCCGGGATTTTGTCACCGCCGTGTTCTACGTGGGCAAGGGGACACGAGCCAGGCCCTGGTGGCACCTGCGGCAGGCGCGGGCACAGCACCAGCGTGGCACACGCAGGGTGGGCATCGGGATTGGGAATGAGAGAATGGGAATGGGGAATGGGACAGGAATAGGGGAATGGGATTGGGATTGGGGGATTGGGAACAGGGGATGGGGAATGGGAACTGGGGAATTGGGTTGGGATTGGGGGTTGGGGGTAGGACTGGGATAGGGATGAGATTGGGAGAATGGAATTGGGGAACAGGGGATTGGGAATGGGGGAGTGGGATTTGGAATGGGGAATTGAGTGATTAGGAATGAGGGGCTGCACTGGGGAGGCTGGAGGTCGAGGGATTGGGAATGGGGAATTGAGGGATTGGGAATGGGAATGGGGCTTTGGGGCCGTGTTTGGGGCCGTGTTTGGGGCCGTGTTTGGGGCCGTGGTGACAGTGTCACGGTGCCAGGGCTGCCCCAAGGTGCGGCGCATCCTGGAGATCTGGGGCTCGGGGCAGGGCGTGGTGCCCCTGCAGTGCTTCCCGCACCGCGTGCCCGCCGAGGCCTTCACCCGCGAGAGCTGCATGCTGGAGGCGCTGGGTGAGCCCCCCACGGCCCCGACCCCGAACCCACCCCACACTGCCCACCCTGACCCCATCCCCACCCCACACTGCCGACCCCAGACCCCATCCCCACCCCACACTGCCGACCCCAGACCCCAGACCCCATCCCCACCCCACACTGCCGACCCCAGACCCCATCCCCACCCCACACTGCCGACCCCAAACCCCACTGTCCCCACTGCCAATCCCAATCCCCCAATCCCGCTGCCCCTATTCCCAATCCCATTCCCAAATCCCAAACTCCAAATCCCACAGCCCCAACCCCCCCATTCCCACCATCCCAGCACAGTCAGGGGGGTCCCGGGGCTGTCCCTGTGGGTGTCCCCCTGACCCGTGCCTGTCCCCGTGCCTGTCCCCCTGGGTGTTCCCCTGTTCCTGTGGGTGTCCCCCCGTCCCCGTGGGTGTCCCCTGACCCGTGCCTGTCCCCGTGCCTGTCCCCCTGTCCCCATGGGTGTCCCCTGTCCCCGTGGGTGTCCCCTGACCCGTGCCTGTCCCCAGGCCTGCAGCCTGTCACCAATGCCCGTCGGGGTCCGTGCTATGGCGTGGCCGCGGCCTGGCCGGGCGAGCGGCGCCGTCGCCTGGGGGTGTCCCTGCTGCACCGAGCCATGGGCGTGCTGCTGGCACAGGGGGAGTGCCAGCTGTACCCCGGCGACATCCCGGGGTGACAACGAGTGACATAGAGTGCCAGATGTACCCCGGCGACATCCCGGGGTGACAACGAGTGACACCGAGTGCCAGCTGTACCCCTGGGACATCCCGGGGTGACACTGAATGACACAGAGTGACATCAAGCCCTGGGGACATCCCTGGATGACACTGAGTGACATCGAGTGCCAGCTGTACCCCGGGGACATCCCGGGGTGACAATGAGTGACACACAGTGACACTGAGCCCTGGGGACATCCCTGGGTGACAATGAGTGACACCGAGTGCCAGCTGCGCCCTAGGGACATCCCGGAGTGACAATGAGTGCCAAGGGTGACACTGAGCCCCCCCGGGTGACACTGAGTGCCAGCTGTGCCCTGGGGACATCCCTGGGTGACACCGACCCCCCCGGGGTGTGGCATTTTTGGGCCATTTCCTTCTTTTCCCTCGATAAACTCCACCCCCGCTGCTTTCGGGGGAATTTTTGGGATCCCGCGCCCGCCCCGACGCCTTCGGGACATTCCCAGTACGGAACTGGACACGACTGGGACACAGCACGGCTTTACTGGGGCGGTGACACGGACACGGGGGTGGCAGCACGGGAGGGGACAGAGCTGGGACCCCGCAGCGGGCTGGGCACGGGGACACAGCCACGGGGAGTTTTGGGGACGTTGGTGACATTTTGGGGGCACTGGTGGCATTTTGGGGGTGTTGGCGGTGGAATTCTGGTGGAATTGGTGGCATTTTTGGGGTGTTGGTGACGTTTGGGGGGCATTGGTGGCATTTTTAGAGGTGTTGGTGGCATTTTTGGGAGCGTTCTTGGCGGTTTTTTGGGGCGTTGGTGACATTTTGGGGGGCATTGGTGGCATTTTTGGGGTGTTGGCATTTTTGGGGAGTATTGGTGGCATTTTTTGGGGACATTGGTGGCATTTTTTAGGGACATTTTTGGTGACATTTTTGAGGTGCCAGGGGATGATCTGAGCCCGGGCTGGGGTGACATTCTCATTGTGACACAGCGCTGGCACAGGGGACACCTTAGGGACACCAATGCGGTGCCAGCCCCACGTGGGGCACGGGGACAGTTTGGGGACAAGGGACAGGGCTGGGATTTCTTTGGTTTAAATTTTGGGAATTTTGGGGAGGGGAGGGGACACACACACAGGTGGCACCTGCTGGCATTGCTGGTGGCACCGGGGACATCCTGAGGTGGCTCCTGCTGTCGTGCCCGGCTGCTGGGAAGAGTGGGAGTGATGGGATTTGTATGGGATGGGATCAATTGGGATCGGGATGCCGTGGATCCGTGTGGGAATCATTCCTAGGAATCCTGGGAAGAGTGGGAGTGATGGGATTTGTATGGGATCAATTGGGATCAGGATCCCATGGATCTGTGTGGGAATTCCCAGGAATCATCCCCGGGAAAAGTGGGAGTGATGGGATTTGTATGGGATGGGATCAGGATCCCACAGATCCATGTGGGAATCATTCCTGGGAAGAGTGGGAGTGATGGGATTTGGACAGGAGGGATGGGATCAAGTGGGATCAGGATCCCGAGGATCCGTGTCAGAATAACTGGGAATCATCCCCAGCAAGAGTGGGAATGATGGGATTTGTACAGGAGGGATGGGATTGAGTGGGATTGGGATCCCGAGGATCTGTGTGGGAATTCCTGGGAATCATCCCCAGAAAACCCAGGAAGAGTGGGAGTGATGGGATTTATACAGGAGGGATGGGATCGAGTGCTCCAGGATCCCGAGGATCCGTGCGGGAATCCCCGGGAATCATCCCCGGGAATCATCCCCGGTTTTGCTGATCCCAGCGGGAGCCGCTGGAAAGGCCCCGGGGGTGGTGACAGCGGGGACACGGCCCTGGTGGCACCGGGGACACGCGGGATGGTGCCATGCCTTCATCCCGGGAATCCTCATCCTCCTCATCCTCCTCATCCCAGCAGGAGCTGCCGAACCCCACAGGGACCCCCCCCCCCCCCCAAATCCCGGCAGATCCCAACGTGGAGGAGCCTCTGGATTCTCCTGAAAACCGCCCCAAAAATCCCTGCGGGGACCTCCCGGTGTCACAAACTCCTCCCTTGGGGTCCCCTCCCGGTGTCACCCCCCCCCCTCCCCCGGGGTCCCCGGAGCTGTCGCCGCCTGCGGGAGTGACAATGACGGGGACAACAAAAAAAAACCGGGATGGAGCCGCTCCAGCGCTGGGGGGTGGCGTGTCCGGGGTCTGGGGACAGGGGGTGGCATGTCCCCATTGTCCTGCCGGGCTTGGGGACCGGCTGTGACAATGTCCAAGGGTGAATTGGGACCAGGTGTGACAATGTCCGGGCTTGGGGACCGGCTGTGACGATGTCCAGGGTTGGGGACCGACCATTCCATGTCCCCTCTGTCTTGCCAGGGTTGGGGACCATCTGTGCCATGTCCCCTTTGTCCCCAAAGTTGGGGACCGGCTGTGACAATGCCCAGGGTTGGGGACCATCTGTGCCATGTCCCCTTTGTCCCTGGGGTTGGGGACTGGCTGTGACAATGTCTGGGGTTGGGGACCGGCTGTGACAATGTCCAGAACTGGGGACCGACCATTCCATGTCCCCTCTGTTCCCGGGAATGGGGACTGGCTGTGACAATGTCCAGAAGTTGGGGACAAACTGTGCCATGTCCCCTTTGTCCCTGGGGTTGGGGACTGGCTGTGACAATGTCTGGGGTTGGGGACCGGCTGTGACAATGTCCGGGGTTGGGGACCGGCTGTCCCCTTTGTCCCCAGGGTTGGGGGACCGGCTGTGACAATGTCCGGAGTAGGGGACCGACCATTCCATGTCCCCTTTGTCCCCAAGGTTGGGGACCGACCATTCCATGTCCCCTTTGTCCCCAAGGTCGGGGACCGGCTCCGCCGCCTCCCCTCGCTCCCGCTGCGGGCTCTGCCCATCCCGGCCCGCCGGAGCCTCCTCGCTCCGAGCGCAGGGACAAACCCGGGCCGAGCCCTCCCCGCCTCCGCCTCTCCCGGGGGAGCGGCCCCGCTGTCCTGGCCTGGCGCTGGCCCTCATTTGGTGTCGCCGTCGGCCGTGTCGGGCTCCCAGAGGACGAACTCGTGCAGCAGAGTGTTCACCGTGTCGGGGCACTCCAGCATCACCATGTGGCTGCCCTCGTCGATCACCTTCAGGAAGGCGATCAGCAGGATCTGCGGGCGGGCAGTGATGTCCTGAGAGGTGGCACCAGAGCCGCTCTGTGCCCTCCCTTGTGAGTGGCAGTGCCAGGATGAGCCCCCTGAGAGGTGACAGGAGACCCCAGGTCCCCGAAAGCCACTCTGTGTCCCCTCCCAGTGAGTGTCCCTGGCACAGTGGGAGGGGTCCCTGCCCATGCCCAGGTGTCCCTGTCCCTGCCCATGTCCCTGTGCCATCCCTGGCAGTGTCCAAGGCCAGGTTGGAGCACCCTGGCACAGCGGGAGGGGTCCCCTGCCCATGTCCCTGCCATGCCCAATTGTCCCCACCCATGTCCCTGTGCCACCCCCGACAGTGTCCCTCGCACTGTGCCACACCTGAAGCTGTCCCTGCCAGGCCCAGGTGTCCCTGTCCCTGTCCCTGCCCACATTCAGGTGTCCCTGTGCCACCCCTGGCAGTGTCCCTGTGCCACACCTGAAGCCGTCCCTGCCCACCCCACACCTGGCACCTGAGGATTTCTCCTCTCCCTCCCACCCCCACCCACGCCAGGCTCTGTCATCCCAACGATCCACCCCAAATTTTTGGGGTCAGAGTCCCCAAAACCCCCCCGTCCTCAGGTGAGGATTTTGTCCCCTCATACCTCTGCCATCCTCTGGTCCTCCTCGACGGGCACGAACTTGTCGTGCATGCCATGGACCAGCAGCACGGGCACTGCCAGCTCAGCGTGGTACAGCTCGTCACCCTCGGGCCAGTACTGGCCACTCATCATGGCCCGAAGGACAAAGGACGAGACGTTGAAGGCGTTGCCCTCCTTCAGCAGCTGCTTCTCTTTGGCACCTTGGCGGGCAAAGCCGGCCCTGGCACGGGGGAACGGGGTGAGCCCGAAATTCGGGGGGTGAAAGGTGGCACAGGCAGCCCCCAGCCCCCCAAAATCCACCCCCTGTCCCCTCTCCCAGCAGTGGCAGTGCCAGGGTGACCCCCTGGGTGGCACAGGAAGCCCCCAGCCCCAAAATCCACCCCCTGTCCTGTCCCACAGCAGTGGCAGTGCCAGGACACCCTCCCGGGTGGCACAGGGTGTCCCTGAGTGGCACAGGATGCCCCCAGCCCCCCCTAGATCCAGTCCCTGTCCCCATCCCCCGGCAGTGGCAGTGCCATGGTGCTCCCCTGCATGGCACAGGCAGCCCCCACCCTCTCACAGTCTCCTGTCCCCCAGCAGTGGCAGTGCCACGACACCCTCCCGGGTGGCACAGGGTCTCCCTGGGTGGCACAGGATGTCCCCAGGGGTGGTCACTGACTTGAGGATGCTCCAGGCCAGGCAGTGCAGCACACAGGGTACCAGGCAGCCACCAGCACCCCAAAATCCACCCCCTGTTCTATCCCCTCCCTCAGAGTGGCAGTGCCAGGACATCCTCCCGGGTGGCACAGGGTGTCCCTGGGTGTCACAGGATGTCCCCAAGGGCGGTCACTCACTTGAGGAAGCTCCAGGCCAGGCAGGGGGACAGGCAGTGCAGCACACACGGGGGCAGGTTGAAGATGGAGCACAGGCTGGGCTCCAGCGCCGTGGGGCCGCCGCCATTGATCATGATCACCTTGTGCACCAGCTCCGGGTACTCGTGTGCCAGGAAGGTGCAGAAGGACACCCTGAGGGGACACGGGGACATCAGGGTGACAGGACTGGACAGGGCTTGGAGCAGTGTGGGCCAGGTGAAGGTGGCGCTGCCCATGTCCCGTGTCCCTGTGCCATCCCAGATCTGTCCCTGGTACAGTGAGAGGTGTCCCATGCCCATGTCCCATTTCCTTGTCCCATTCCCATGTCCCTGTGCCATCCCTGGAACTGTCCCTTGGAGCACCCTGGCACAGTGGGAGGTGTCCCTGTCCCTGTCCCTGCCCACACCCAGGTGTCCCTGCCCATGTCCCTGTCCCATTCCTGGCAGTGTCCCTGCCATGCCCAGGTGTCCCTGTCCCTGCCCACATCCAGGTGTCCCTGTCCCTGCCCACACCCAGGTGTCCCTGCCCATGTCC
Organism: Sturnus vulgaris; assembly: GCF_052056855.1. Classification (NCBI taxonomy): domain Eukaryota; kingdom Metazoa; phylum Chordata; class Aves; order Passeriformes; family Sturnidae; genus Sturnus; species Sturnus vulgaris. The sequence continues at coordinate 1,944,966 of NC_142268.1, read as the reverse complement.
CTGTCCCATCCCTGGCAGTGTCCCTGTGCCACCCCTGGCAGTGTCCCTGTCCCTGTCCCCCCCTGGCAGTGTCCCTGTCCCTGCCCACATTCAGGTGTCCCTGTCCCTGTGCCACACCTGAAGCCGTCCCTGCCCACCCCACACCTGGCACCTGAGGATTTCTCCTCTCCCTCCCACCCCCACCCACGCCAGGCTCTGCCATCCCAACGATCCACCCCAAATTTTTGGGGGTCAGAGTCCCCAGACCCCCCCGAACCCCAGGTGAGGATTTTGTGCCACCCTGGCCCGGCCTTGTCCTGATCCAATCCCGGCCGGATCCGAGCTGGTTCCAGCTCCTTCCCCCTCGTTAGTCTCTGCCTAATTAGGAGCTCTAATCCTGGGTTTAATTCTATTTGTAGTCCCTGCCCTTCCAGTGTCCTCTCTGGGATTAGCTGGGCAGCGAGATGTGCCCCGAGGGCACTGGGGAGATCTGAATGTCAGGGGAAATGGGGAAAAATGGGGAAAAAATAGGATAAAAATGGGGTAAATCTGGAAAAAAAGGGATAAATGGGGTGAAAATGGGATAAAAATGGGGTAATAATGGGATAGCAATAGGATAGGTGGGATATAAGAGGAATAAAAATGGGATAAAAATGGGACAAATCTGGAACGTGAACCCCACACCATGGAAATTTGGGATTTGTGCCATTCCCATTTTTTGGGACAGTCCCATTTTTTGGGACATTCCCATCCCGTTACCCATAGGAATGCCCCACCAGGATATTCCTGTTCTGGGATTCAGGAGCTCTGAACTCAAGGATAAATGGGATAAAAATGGGATAAAAATGGGATAAAAATGGGATAAAAAATAGAGTAAATGGTGTAAAAATGGGATAAAACTAGGACAAATCTCCCAAAACGTGAACCCCACATCATAGAAATCTGGGATTTGTGACATTCCCATTTTTTTGTGACATTGCCATCTCCTTACCCATAGGAATGCCCCACCAGGATGTTCCTCCTCTTGGTGTATCTCTGGAACACGGCCCAGGGATTCAGGAGCTCTGAACCCCGGGATAAATGGGATAAAAATGAGATAAAAATGGGATAAAAAATAGAGTAAATGTGGTAAAAATGGGGTAAAATGGGATAAAAATAGGATAAAAAACGGGATAGAAATGGGATAGAAATGGGATAAAAATGGGGCAAAAATGGGGCAAAAATGGGATAATATTGGAATAACAATGCAATAATAATTGGGCAACAATGGGATAGGTGGGATATAAAAGGAATAAAAGTGAGATAAAAATGGGACAAATCCAGAACGTGAACCGCACACCCCTAAAACTCGGGATTTGTGACATTCGCATTTTTTGTGACATTCCCATTTTTTGTGACTTTCCCATTTTTTGTGACATTCCCAATTTTTTGTGACATTCCCATGCCCTTACCCATAGGAATGCCCCACCAGGATGTTCCTCCTCTTGGCGTATCTCTGGAACACGGCCCAGGGATTCAGGAGCTCTGAACCCCAGGATAAGAATGAGATAACAATGGGATAACAATGGGATAAAAATGGGATAAAAATGGGATAAAAAAGGGATTAAAAAAGGATAAAAGTGGGATAAAAAATAGAGTAAATGGGGTAAAAATGGGATAAAAATGGGATAAAAATGGGACAAATCCGGAACGGGTACCGGACACCATGGAAATTTGGGATTTGTGACATTCCCATTTTTTGGTGACATTCCCATTTTTTTGTGACGTTCCCATGCCCTTACCCATAGGAATGCCCCACCAGGATGTTCCTCCTCTTGGCGTATCTCTGGAACACGGCCCTCATGTCCTCGGCCAGCGCGTAGAACGTGTAGGCGGCGGCCACGGGTGGCGCCGAGCTGCAGCCGTGCCCGGCCAAATCCGGCGCCACCACCTCGTATCCCAGCTTGGCAAAGAATTCCAGCTGCTCCTTCCAGATGTCCAGGGAGCCTCCCACGCCGTGGATGAAGAAGAGCACCACGTCACCGTGCGTGCCCTTGCAGCTGGTGATGCGCTTCTCGCAATCCACCGTCACCACTTTCTTGGGTTTGCGCTTGCGACGTTTGGCGGGATTGGGATTTCCCGACGGGATTCCCGACGGATCTGGGATTTCCAGCTCGGTGTTGTTGGAATCGGGCTCGGGGTTTTGGCACTCGGCGTCGTTGCCGAGGTTCTCGATGAGGAGTTGCCCGTTGCGGTAGAGCGTGATGCGGCGTCGGCAGCGCACGGCGCCGCGACGGCGCCTCCGCGTTTTTTCTCCTTCTCCTTCTTTTTCTTCTTCTTCTTCCTCCTGGAATTCTGGGAATTCCGGCGGGAATTGCGGGCGGTTGGGGACGTCGTGGCGGATGCGGAGGATGCGGCCGGGTTTGACCTCGAGGAAGGTGAAGCCGTCGCGGGACTCAACGCTGTCCAGGGGCCCCACGGCGTTGGGGGTTTTGCCCAGCAGGCAGCAGAGGAAGCCGTCGGTGATGGTGGTCAGCATGGTGAGACCTGGGAGAGGGGGGAAAAACGGGGAAAATGAGGGGGAAATGAGGGGGAAATGAGGGGGGAATGAGGAAGAAATGAGGGGGGAATGAGGGGAAAATGAGGGGGAAATGAGGGGGAAATGAGGGGAAAATGAGGGGAAAATGAGGGGGAAATGAGGGGGAAATGAGGGGGAATGAGGGGGAAATGAGGGGAAATGAGGGGGAATGAGGGGGAATGAGGGGGAAATGAGGGGGAAATGAGGGGAAAATGAGGGGGAAATGAGGGGAAATGAGGGGGAAATGAGGGGGAAATGAGGGGAAAATGAGGGGAAATGAGGGGGAAATGAGGGGAAATGAGGGGGAAATGATGGGGAAATGAGGGGAAATGAGGGGGAATGAGGGGGAATGAGGGGGAAATGAGGGGGAAATGAGGGGAAAATGAGGGGGAAATGAGGGGAAATGAGGGGGAAATGAGGGGGAAATGAGGGGGAAATGAGGGGGAAATGAGGGGGAAATGAGGGGAAATGAGGGGGAAATGAGGGGGAATGAGGGGAAAATGAGGGGGAAATGAGGGGGAATGAGGGGGGAAAACGGGGGAAATGAGGGGGAAATTTGTGGGAACAATGTGGGGAAAATGTGGGGAAAGTGCGGGGAAAGTGTGGGGACATTTGTTGGAAAATTTGTGGGAAAATGTGGGGGGAAATGTGGGAAAATGAGGGAAAAGTGTGGGGACATTTGTTGGAAAATTTGTGGGAAAAGTGTGGGGAAAATGAGGGGAAAATATGGGGAAAATGAGGGGGAAATTTGTGGGAACGATGTGGGGAAATTTGTGGAGAAATGTGGGGAAAATGAGGGGAAATGTGAGAAAAGTGTGGGGAAATGTGGGAAAATTTGTGGAGAAATGTGGGGAAATTTATGGGAACAATGTGGGGAAAATGTGGGAAAATGAGGGAAAAATTTGTGGGGTCAATGTGGGGAAAATGTGGGAGGAAATATGGGGAAAATGTGGGAAAATTTGAGGGAACAATGTGGGAAAAATTTGTGGGGAAATGTGGGGAAAATGTGGGAAAAATGTGGAGAAATGTGGGAAAACAAGGAGAAATAGGAGGAAACGTGGAAAAACACGAGAAAATGTCAAAAAACTTGGGAAAATGTTTCACATTGTTTCCAAGGAAAACCCCCCTGGAATCCTGGAATTAAAACTGGAAAATCCCTCTGGCATCACAAAATCCAACCCCTCCAACACTTCCAGGGATAAATCCCAGTGGGAATTTGAAATTCCAGGGATCCAGCTCCATGCCAGGCCTTGTTTCTGGGGTCAGGATTCCCGGATTCCAGGATTCCTGGATTCCCAGATTCCCGTATTCCCATATTCCCAGATTCCTGGATGATTCCCAGATTCCTGGATTCCCAGATTCCTAAATTCTCAGGTTCCCGGATTCCCAGATTCCCAGATTCCTGGATGATTCCTGGATTCCCAGATTCCCAAATTCCTGAATTCCCAGATTCCCAAATTCCTGAATTCCCAGATTCCTGGATGATTCCCAGATTCCTGGATGATTCCTGGATTCCCAAATTTCCAGATTCCCGGATTCCCAGGTGATTCCCAGATCCCCAGATGATTCCCAGGTTCCAGGATTCCCAGATCCCTGGATGATTCCCAAGTTCCCAGGTTCCAGGATTCCCAGATCCCTGGATGATTCCCAGATCCCTGGATTATTCCCGGATTCCCAGATGATTCCCAGATTCCTGGATGATTCCCAGATTCCCAAATTCCCAGATTCCAGGATTCCCAAATTCCCAGGTTCCAGGATTCCCAGATTCCCTGGATGTTTCCCAGATCCCTGAATTCCCGGATCCCCGTCTCCCACCTCCCCCGCGTTCCCTGACCCCGCGAGCAGCCGGGAACATCCAGGGAGGGAAAGGCTGGAAAAGGATCCAGATGGAAGCGGAAAAAGCGGGAATGATGCCGGTTGTCATGGAAACGGGATGGGGGGGGTGGGGGGGGATTATCCCAACCCCCCCTTCCCAGCCTGATCCCGGCTCCCGCTGGGATTTTGGGAATTCAGTGCCCGTTAGGTAAGGCTGGGAATGGCAGCGAGGTGGGAATGGTGGGATCGGCCTGAGGGATCCGGCCAAGGGATCCTGGAGCCAAAGGGGATCTGACCAAGGGATCTGATCTTGGGATCCAGCCAAGGGATCCTGGAGCCAAAGGGATTCAGCTGAAGGATCCAGTCTTGGGATCCAGCCAAGAGATCCGACCCTGGGATCCTGCCAGAGGGATCCTGGAGCCAAAAGGGATCCTGGACCCAAAAGGGATCCAGGAGAGGGATCCAATCTTGGGATCCAGCAGAGGGATTCTAGAGCCAAAGGGATCCTGGAGCCAAAGGGGATCTGACCAAGGGATCCAATCTTGGGATCCAGCCAAGGGATCCTGGAGCCAAAAGGGACCCTGGAGCCAAAGGGATCCAGCCAAGGGATCCAATCTTGGGATCCAGCCAAGAGATCCGACCTCAGGATCCTGCCAGAGAGATCCTGGAGCCAAAGGGATTCTGGAGCCAGAGGGATCCTGGACCCAAAAGGGATCCAGGAGAGGGATCCAATCTTGGGATCCAGCAGAGGGATTCTAGAGCCAAAGGGATCCGGTCAAAGGATCTGATCTTAGGATCCAGCCAAAGGGATCCTGGAGCCAAAGGGATCCTGGAGCCAAAGGGATCCTGGAGCCAAAGGGATCCGGCCAAGGGATCCAATCTCAGGGTCCTGCCAGAGGGATCAAACTGATGGATCCAGCCAAGGGATCCTGGAGCCAGGGGGATCTGACCTCAGGATCCGATCTCAGGATCCGGCTGAGGGATCCAACCTTGGGGTCCTGGCAGAGGGATCTGGCTGAGGGATCCTGGAGCCAAAGGGATCTGCCAGAGGGATGGAACTGATGGATCCTGGATCCATCCAAGGGATCCTGGAGCCAAAAGGATCTGGCTAAGGAATCCAATCTTGGGATCCAGCCAAGGGATCCGACCTCAGGGTCCTGCCAGAGGGATCCAGCCAAGGGATCCTGGAGCCAGGGGGATCCGGGTGAGGGATCCTTCTGCTGAGATCATGTCGTTGGGATCCTGTCTTGGGATCCTGCTGGGAGGATCCTGACACTGGGGACACGGGGATGGCACAGGGATGGGAAAGGGGAGCAGGAAGAAAGGATCCTTAAGGAAAATGGAGAAGGGGAAGGGAACAGCGAAAAGGGAACAGGGAAAGGGAATGGGGAAAAGGGAACTGGGAAAGGAAAAGGAAAGAGGGAAAAGGGAAAGGAAACAGGGAAAAGGGAACAGGGAAAGGAAAAGGAAAGAGGGAAAAGGGAAAGGGAACAGGGAAAAGGGAACAGGGAAAGGAAAAGGAAAGAGGGAAAAGGGAAAGGGAACAGGGAAAAGGGAAAGGGAACAGGGAAAGGGAACAGGGAAAAGGGAACGGGGAATGAGAACATCCCCAGGGCCGCCTGTCGCCCTTTCTGCCCTTTCAGGAATCATTAAAACCTCGCGACACAAAAAAGCCTTTGGGATCAGGGTCTGGAATCAGGCACTGGGATCAGGGTTTGGAATCTGGGTGTGGGATCTCGGCTGGGAACCAGGGATTGGAATCAGGGTCTGGAATCAGGGTCTGAGGAATCTGGGTTTGGGATCAGAGTTTGGAATCAGGCACTGGAATCGGGAGCCTTTGGGATCAGGGTTTGGAATCAGGGTTTGGAATCAGGGTTTGGAATCAAGGTTTGGAATCAAGGTTTTGATCTGGGTTTGGAATCAGGGTTTGGAATCAAGGTTTGGGATCAGGGTTTGGAATCAAGGTTTGGAATCAAGGTTTTGATCTGGGTTTGGAATCAAGGTTTGGAATCGGAGTTTGAAATCAGGCTCTGGAATCAGTCCAGCCTCTCCCCCCACCACGGGCAGCTTTTCCCGAAATTCCAGCCGCAATTCCAGCGGGATTCGGGACCCTCCCGCAGCAATCCTTCCCCGCCGTTGCATCACGAGCGAAGCTTTTCCTTAACTTGCATTTCCAGGATAAATCCCCCCCCATCCCCCCTCGTCCTTCCCCTCCTCCCTCCCTTCGGCGCACCTGGAGAAAACCAGGTTATTCCAATATTCCAACCCCCCCTCCTCGCATCTCAAAATTTTTATTCCCGATGGGAAAAATTCCCGCATTTTGGGGTCATTTTCCCCTTTTCCCTTCCCCCCTTCACAGCACCTTTGGCGTCAGGACATTCCCGCAGCACCGCAGAGGGGGGGGAAAAAAAAAATAAAAATCGACGCTCACCTCATTTATTGCCGAGGGTTGTCGGGGTTTGGGGATGGCGAAAAAAATCCCGGAATTCCGCAGAATTCCCGATGGAAAAGCAGAGCAGGCGATGCCCGAGGCGGTGGGAGCAGATTGGTTAAAATCCCGATTTTTTCCAGGTTTTTTGGAGGGGCGCGGGGGGAGGAATCTCTTCAGCTGAGCTCAGCGCCCCCCAAAAAAATCCCAAAATCGCTGAAATTCGCCCAATTCCCCCCCTCGCCGCCTGTCCCCCGCTCCATGGGGACTCGGGGGGGTTTGTCCTTGGAACTGTCGCCATGGAAAGCCCCAAATCCCTCCCTCCTAAGGAGGCGGGACCGGGAGGTGATGGACACCGGGAAGAGCCAGTGGCAGCTCCGGGAGGGACACGGGGACAGCGACAGGGGGGACAGCGACAACGGGGACAGGGGGGACAGGGATGGGGACAGGGATGGGGACAGGGACAGCTCCGAGACGGACAGGGATGGGGACAGGAGGGGACAGGGATAGAGATGGGAGGGGGACAGGGATGGGGACAGAGATGGGGACGGGGACAGTTCCAGGAGGGACACGGGGACAGGGGGTGCCAGTGACAGGGATGGGAACAGTGCCAGTGCCAGGAGGGACACGGGGACAGAGACGGGACAGGGATGGGGACAGGGACGGGACAGGGATGGGGACAGGGACAGCTCCAGGAGGGACAGTGGGACAGGAGGGAACAGAAACAGGAGGGGACAGAGATGGAAATGGGGACGGGGGGAGACAGGGACAGGGATGAGGACAGCTCTGGGAGGGACAGGGATGGGGACAGGGATGAGAATGGGGACAGGGATTGGGGCAGAGATGGAGACAGTGCCAGCTCCAGGAGGGACACGGGGACAGAGATGGACAGGGATGGGACAGGGATGGGGACAGGGACAGCTCCAGGAGGGACAGTGGGACAGGAGGGAACAGAAACAGGAGGGGACAGAGATAGAAATGGGGACAGGGATGGGGACAGGGATGGGGACGGGGGGTCAGAGATGGGGACAGGGATCAGAGGGGACAGGGATGGGGATAAGAGAGAGGGACGGGTATGGGGACAGTGCCAGCTCTGGGAGGGACACGGGTTCGGGGGGGACAGGAAGGGACAGGGATGAGAATGGGGACAGGGACAGAAGGAGACAGATGGGGACAGTGCCAGCTCCGTGTGGGACAGCGGGACAGGAGGGGACAGGGATGGGGACAAGGACAGGACAGGGACAGTACAGAGGTGGCATTTGGGATGGGGTGGTGACAGTGTGGAAGTTGTGGGGTGGCAAAGGGCACGGGTGTGGCAGTGCCATGAGGGTGACAGTGCCACAGTTGTGTCACATGTGACAGGGCCATGAGGGTGGCAGTGCCACAAACCTGTCACTGCCACAAAGGTGTCACACACGTGGGAGTACCATGAATGTGGCAGTGTCACAATCATGTCACACAGGACAGTGGCATGAGGGTGGCAGTACCATGAAGGTGTCACACGTGTGGCAGGTGCCATGAAGGTGACAGTGCCATGAGTGACACAAAAACAAGGAGAGAAAAAGCCCGGAGCTGTTCCTGCTCTTGGGACAGGTCTGGGATTGATCTGGAATAGTAAAAGTGGGATCTTGGAATTGTTGGGCTCGGAAGGACCTGAAATCCCATCCAGTCCCATCCTGGACCTTCCACTATCCCAGCCAGGAATTACTTCCCAAATCCCACCCAAATCCCCCTTTTCCAGTCTGAAGCCGTTCCCTGTGTCCTCGAATTCCATCCCTTAGCCCAAGTCACTCTCCAGCCCTCTGGGAGTGGCTTTGAGGCCTGTCGCGACAGCCTTGGGGACAAACGACAACAAGGCCGCAGTGGGGCCGTTGCCGTGGTAACTTCGTCACGACCCCCCATCGAGGACTACAACCCCCATCAGCCCGTGCGGCTCAGCTCCGGCTGTGATTGGCTGGAGGACTGAGCCAATGGGAAGCGGCGTTGTTGGCGGACAGAGCAAAATGGCGGCGCTGGGCCGGGTGTGGGCGCGGGTCGGGGGCCGCAGGTACCGGCAGGGGAAATTCCAACCCTCAAATTCCCAATTTATCCTTTCTTTCCCTCTCCTCACTCCTTGTTCTGCTTGAATTTTTCCCAAGCTTTTCCCTGCTGCAAGGTTTTCCCTGCCCGCTGCTCTCAAACCCTCTGGAGCCTCTTCCCAGGACTTCCAGCTCCATTCCGATTCCAGCGTGGAGTTTCCAACAAATCCGTGGAAGAACCCGAGGGAACGAATACCAGCCCAACAACTGGAAGCGGAAGAAGACTCACGGCTGGATCAAACGGATCAGAACGCCCGGCGGGATCGCCGTGATCCTGCGCCGAATGCTCAAGGGCAGGAAATCCCTGAGCCACTGAGGGACGCTTTGGAATTCTCCGGGAATTCTCCGGGAGTTCGGGATGATCCCGCCGAGCCATGGAGGTCGTGGCCAGCTCTGCTGTCCCTGTCACCTGCGTGGCCTCGGAGGGGTTTGGGACGCGGTTGCTGCTCCAATTGTTAAATTATCCTCGGTTTTCCCATGTGTTTATTCCCTACTTTTTGTTTTTGTTTATAAACGTGGGAATGCGGAGTGTGGTTCAATTCCAGCGTGCCGCCTGGAATTTCCTGCGTTAATTAGGATGGGAAGTTTAATGAGGAAGGGGGAATCTGGCGTGTTCCAGGGGCAGATATTTGGGAAGGATCTTTGGAATTAGGCATGGAATTCAGGCTGGCTTCACTCAGCAGCGCCTCTGCTCCTTCGCTGCTCCGTCCTCTGGGATCCTGATTCCAGCAGCAGCTCTGGGATGGGATAAAGGGAAGGAAACCTTCTTCCCGCGCCGCTAATGAGCTGCCGCTTAATGAGCCACCGCATAATTAACGAGCAAGCCAGCGGCCCAAACTACGACTCCCAGTATGCCCCACGCCGCGCTCCATCCGGGTCCTTCTGCGCTGCACCCGGCCCGCCCTTCCGCGAGTCCACTTCCTGCCTCAACCCAACCTTACCGTCGATGATTGACAGGCATCCTGTCCAATAAAAACGCAGCGTTTCTCTGCGCGAACCAATCGGCGCGTACCGGGCGGGCGGCCTTGGCAGTGGGCGGGCCGGGGCGGCTCCTCCCGGCTGGCGGCGGCGAAGATGGTACGTGAGACCCCGGCCGCAATGGCGGCCCCGGGCCGGCCTCAGCAGCCCGGCCGCGGCTCCCGGGCCTCGCAGCACCGGCTGCGGCCTTCCCGGTACCGCAAGGGCGGAACTGCGGCCACCTCCGGCCTTGAGGGACCGCGCCCGCCGCGGCCTGGGCAGGAGTGGCGGGGCTGAGGGGGTGGGGGGGTGTGAGGGGTTCCCGCCCTCAGGGCTGGAGGGGGCTGAGGGTGAGGGGGAGTCTCAAGGCGAGGTTTGGGGGTTTCGGAGGATTTGGGGGTGCAGGGGAGCCTCAGGGGTGAGTTTGGGGGATCCGGAGGATTTGGGGTTGAGGGGGAGTTTCAGGGCGGGGTTTGGGGAGTCCGGAGGATTTGGGGGTGCAGGGGAAGGGCAGGGGGTGTTGCGTGGGTTTGAGGATTTAGGGGTTCCAGGGGTGCCGCGGGCTCGGGGTGGGGTTGGAGAATCCCAATATGGGAGAGGATCACCCTAAAGTGGGACTGAGCCATTTGTTTTGTGGGGAGGTTTTAGGGGGACACCCTAAGGTGGGGCTGAACCATTTGTTTTTGGGGGTGTTTTAGGAGGGGAACCCTAAAATGGGGATGAACCATTTGTTTTGTGGGGGGAGTTGAGGGGGACACCCTAAAGTGGGGCTGAACCATTTGTTTTATGGGGGTGGTTTAGGGGTCACCCTAAGATGGGACTGAACCATTTGTTTAAAGGGGGACTTAGGGGTGCTGGGTGCTCCCACTTGGAATATTGGGGGGGGGGTTGGAATATTTTGGGATCCCTCTGGGATTTGGGGACTTCCCCACTTTCAGTTTTGGGGGGGGGGGTTGGGTGGCTCCTCCACCCTCAGATTTTTTGGGAATTAAGGAATTGGGAATCCCATCCCTTGGGAATTTTGGGGTGGGAATTTTTCCATGGGCTTGGATTAAAAACATTCCCAGTTGTCCCAAGGGTTGGGAATTGCAGCTTTGGGATCACGCTGGGAATTTTACCTGGGAAAGAAAAACTTTGAGCTTCCCAAATCCTGGGAATTTTCTGCTCAATCCCTGGAATTTGGGGCTGGACACAAATCCCTGGGATCTGCCAGCATTCCCTGGGCTGTCCCTGCTCCTTCCCTGAGGGATTTTTGGGAATTCTGGCTCTCCAGGCAGATTTCCTGAAGGGGCTCCCCGTGTACAACAAGAGCAACTTCAGCAGATTCCATGCGGATTCCGTCTGCAAGGCTTCCGTGAGTGCTCCTGGGCCTGGAATTCCTCAATCCCAGAATTCCCAAATCCCACCATTCCCCATCCTGGAATTCCCAAATCCCACCATTCCTCATCCTGGAATTCCCAAATCCCACCATTCCCCATCCTGGAATTCCCAAATCCCACCATTCCCCATCCTGGAATTCCCAAATCCCACCATTCCCCATCCTGGAATTCCCAAATCCCACCATTCCCCATCCTGGAATTCCCAAATCCCACCATTCCCCATCCCAGTGTTCCCAGATCCTGGAGTTTCTGAATCCCAGAATTCCCAAATCCCAGCATTCTCTCAGGATTCCAAATCCCAACATTTCCAATCCTGGAATTCCCAAGTCCCAACATTCTCACATCCCAGGATTCCAAATCCTAGTGTTTCTATATCCCAGCATTCCCACATTCCAGTAATTCCCAATCCCAGCATTCCCAAATCCAAATTTATTCCCAGCCCCCCCCCATTCCCAATCCCAGTCCTGTTCCCATTCCTGAGGATTTGTTGGAATTCCTGTTCCCATTCCTGAGCATTTGTTGGAATTCCTGTTCCCATTCCTGAGCATTTGTTGGAATTCCTGTTCCCATTCCTGAGGATTTGTTGGAATTCCTGTTCCCATTCCTGAGGATTTGTTGGAATTCCTGTTCCCATTCCTGAGCATTTGTTGGAATTCCCATTCCAGAACCGCCGGCCCTCGGTGTATTTGCCCACCAGAGAATTCCCCTCGGAACAGAGTGAGTTTTCCTGGGAAAATCCTGCTTTTCCAGAAATCCCCAAATCCCAATTTCCCCTTGCTCTATTCCCCCTTTTAATTTCCAATTTTTCTTTTATTGATTCCCAACTTTCCCCTTGTCTGTCCCCAATTTTCTCATTATTTATTCCAAATTTTCCCTTTGTTAATTCCCAATATTTCCTTTATTTATTCCCATTTTTCTCTTTCTTTATTCCCAACTTTCCCTTTATATATTTCCAATATTTCCCATATTTATTGCAAACTTTCCCCTTATTAATTCCCAGTTTTGCCCATATTAATTCCCAATTTTCCCCTTATTAATTCCCAATTTTCCCCTTGTTAATTCCTAATTTTCCCTTTATTTATTCCCATATTCCCCTTAATTACTCCCAATATCCCCCTTAATTATTCCCAAATTCCCCCTCATTTATTCCCAATTTTCCCTTTATTTTTTCCCATTTTCCCCCCTTCTTTATTCCCAATTTTCCCCCTTTTATTTCCCAACTTCCCCTTTATTTTATTCCCGATTTTTCCCCCTGACAATCCCCAATTTTCCCTCCTTTCCTCACCCATCCCAATCCCCCAAAAAACCTGGAATTTTTTCCTGGAATTTTCCCCAGTTATTGTGACAGAGAAGACAAACATCCTCCTGCGCTACCTCCACCAGCAGTGGGACAAAAAGGTGAAATTTGGGATCCAAATTCCCGGGAAAAAAACCGGGAATTTGGGATTGATTCATTCCATAATCGATGATTAATCCATTAATTAATGATTGGCTTGGGAATTCCAAATCCTGGGGTGCTTCTGCCTCTGGAAATGAGGGGAAATTGGGGTTGAGGGGAGGCTTGGGAAATTTGGGAATGTTGGGGTGTGGGAATGCTGGGATTTGGGAATTTTGGGGTGTGGGAATGCTGGGATTTGGGAATTCTGGGGTTGGGAATTTGGGATTGGGAAAGCTGAAATGTGGGAACACTGGGATATGGGGATGCTGGGATTTGGGAATGTTGGAGTGAGAAATTCTGGAGTGTGGGAACGCTGGGATTTGGGAATGCTGAAGTGTGGGATGCTGGAATTTGGGAATGCTGAGATTTGGGAATTCTGGCATGTGGGAACTCTGGGATTTGGGAATCCCAAGACACGGGACCACCAGTAATTCCCATCGTGGAATTCTCTTTAGGATTCCCTTTGGGATCATCCCCTCTGGGATGATTCCCTTTGGGATTTCCCTGTGGGATGATTCCCTTTGGGATTTCCATTTGAAATCCCCTGTGGGATGATTCCCTTTGGGATTTTCCTCTGGAATTCTCTCTGGGATGATTCCCTTTGGGATTTCCCTGTGGGATGATTCCCTCTGGGATTTCCTTTGGGATTCTCTCTGGGATGATTCCCTTTGGGATTTCCATTTGAAATTCCCCGTGGGATGATTCCCTTTGGGATTTTCCTCTGGAATTCCCTTTGGGATGATTCCCTTTGGGATTTTCCTCTGGAATTCTCTCTGGGATGATCCCCTCTGGGATTTTCTCTGGGATTCTCTTTGGAATAATTTCCTTTGGGATTCCCTTTGGGATGATTCCCTTTGGGATTTCCCTGTGGAATTCCCTTTGGGATGATTCCCTTTGGGATTTCCTTTGGGATTCTCTTTGGGATGATTTCCTTTGGGATTCTCTCTGGGATGACTCCCTTTGGGATTTCCCTGTGGGTTTCCCTTTGGGATGACTCCCTTTGGGATTTCCCTGTGGAATTCCCACCTTTCCATCCCCAGAATGCAGCCAAGAAGCGGGATCAGGAGCAGGGGGATGTGGAGGGGGAGAACTCGGCCCCACCCCGGAAAATCGCCCGGACCGGCAGCCAGGACATGACCGAGGACACTTAAACCCCAAAAAAACCCCAAAAAACGACACAAAAATCCGGGAATTCCCCAATTCCCAAAGCTCTTCCCGCCTTTTTTTTTCTTTTTTTTTTTTTTTTTTTTTTTTTGTCTCACCTCCCCCTCTCCCCCCCCTCACTTGGATTCCCAACCCTCTGGGAATTCCCGGGATCCGCCCTATTTATTTGGGATTTGCCTCTCGGCCCTTTGGGGTTTTTTTTTTTGTCTTTGTATTTATGGGATTTTTACTGGGGGAGGGGGGGGTGGGGAAAAAAAATCCTTAAGGCTCCTCGTTCCCCCAAAATTCCCCCTTTTTTTAAAAAAAAAAAAAATTCTTTTTTTTTTTTCCTGGGGATTCCTGGGAATTTCTGTGGTATCCCGGAATTTATTCCCAAAATTTCCTATTTTTTTTTTTTTTTTTCCCCCCTGGGATTCCTGGAAATTTTGTGGTGTCCCAGATCCCCAAAATTCCCTTTTTTTTTTTTTTCTGGGATTCCTGGGAATTCTGTGTTATCCCAGGATTTATTCCAAAAATTCCCAGTTTTTTCCCTTGGATTCCTGGAAATCCTGTGGTATCCCAGAATTTCTTATTCCCAAATTTCCTTTTTTTTCCTGGGATTCCTGGATTTATTCCTGAGCTCTCCCAGGAGAACTCATTCCCAAAAATCCACTTTTTTGGGGATTCCTGGGATTTATTCCTTGAAATCTTTCCGGAGAATTCCCTTCCCCCCAAAAAATTCCACTTTTTCTGGGATTTATTCCCTTCCCAAAAATCCCCTTTTCCCAGAATTCCCCAAATCCCTTCCCTATAAAATTCCAGGAATTTTTTATTCCCTTCACCCTAACCTTGACATATTCCCAGGAATCCTTTGGAATGTGAGGCCTTTCCCATTTTTCCAGAAAAAAATTCCCAACCCCTTCCCATGCTCTGATCATGGCTGGAGCCAAAATTCCCAGGAATTTGGATCTGGGATTTTTTTTTTTTTTTTTTTTTTTTGGGATCTGTGGAATTTTTTTTTTATTTTTTATTTTTTTCCCCTCCTCACCCTCTGGAAAAACCGGAATTTTCCACCCTTCAATCCCGATTTTTTTTTTTTTTTTTTGGGAATCACCAGAATTTTCAATCCTTCAATCCTGATTTTTTTTTTTTTTTTCTTGGGAATCACCGGGAAAAATCACAGGAAAAATCAGAATTCCAAAAGGGATGAAACCTGGAGCGACTCCAACCTTGGATTTGGAAAAATCCCAGCTGGAATTTGGGAATTTGAGAATCCAGGATGGAATTGCAGGAATCTGGGATGGAAATTTTGGGAATTTTAAAATGGAAGAATCCAAGATGGAATTCCAGGAATTTGAAGCCGATCCAACGCTCCCTAAAATCCTCAGGATTGGAGACAATTCCCAGCTGCTTTTCCAGGACAATCCAGAAATTTGGAATTCATGGAAAATTTCGGGGGGAAAAAGCCAGGAAAGGACGAGATGATCCCAAAAAATTCCCGTGGAAATCCCGGAATCCGCTGGGATTTTTTCCAGGAAATTCCCCCCCCCCCCCCCAAAAAAAAAAAAAAAAGAAAAAAAAAATTTAATTCCCAGCTTTTGACTCTTGGAGGATTCCTTCCCACTCGTTTTTCCTGGAAAATCTCAAATCCATCCTCGAAATTCTTGGAATGGCCAAAAAAAAAAAAATTCCAGAAGCAGAAGCTGGGGAAGAGCAGCTCCCGTGGGAATTCCCGGAATTTGGGACTGGAATTCAATCCAGAACTTTGGCTCTGCCTCCTTTTTTCCCAAATTTTTTGTTTTGTTTTGTTTGTTTTTTTTGGTTTTTTTTTTTATGGAAGCAACTTTGGAATTCCTGGAATGGGATGGGGGAGGGGGTTTGGGGGAGGGGGAGGAAAAACGGAATTCCCGGGATTTTTTTTTTTGTTGTTTGTTTGTTTTGTTGAGGGTTTTTTTTGTGGGTTTTTTTTTTTTTTTTTTGGGATGGGATTTCCAGCTGGAAAACTCCGGGATGAGCCGGATTTGAGGAATCCTTGGAAGGAATTCTGGGATTCCAGGAGAGGAGGGCGGGATCCTGGAATTCCAGAGGTTTGGGAATGTTGTTCCATTAAAGTGTTGGCACTTCCTGGTGCAATTCCAGCTTTTTTTCCCCCTCCCCCCCTTGGAAAAAGGGGAGGGGGGGATGGGAACCTCGGGAATGTGGATTTATCCTGGGAAAAAAATGGGAATTCTGGGAGGGGTGGGGGGGAAAGTTGGGATTGGGCAGAGCTGGGGATGGAGCAGGAGGGGGTTGGGATTGTTGGAGTGTCCAGAAAAATCCCTGGAATGATTTGAGATCCCTGGATTTGGGATCTTTGGATTTGGGATCCCTGGATTTAGGATTCCCATCCCTGGATTTATTTGGGATCCCTGGATTTTGGGATCCTTGGATTTGGGATTCCCATCCATGGATTTCTTTGGGATTCTTCTCCCATCCTTGGATTGATTTGGGATCTTTGGATTTGGGATCCCTGGATTTGGGATCCTTGGATGTGAGATCCTTGGATTTGGGATTCTCCTCTCATCCCTGAATTTATTTGGGATCTCTGGATTTGGGATTCCCATCCCTGGATTTCTTTAGGATTCTCCTCCCATCCTTGAATTTATTTGGGATCCTTGGATTTGGGATTCCCATCTGTGGATTGATTTGGGATCCCTGGATTTGGGATTCCCATCTCTGAATGTCTTTGGGATCCCTGGATTTGGGATCCTTGGATGTGAGATCCCTGGATTTGGGATTCTCCTCTCATCCCTGAATTTCTTTGGGATTCTCCTCCCATCCTTGGATTGATTTGGGATCCCTGGATTGTGTCCTGATCTCTGGATTTGGGATTTCTCTTTCCAAATCCCACACAGGGATTTGGGATTTTCTTCCATGGATTTCTTTGGGATTCCTGGAGTTTCTCCTGATCCCATCCAGGGATTTGGGCTTGGAATTCTCCCATCCCTGGATTTGGGATCCCTGGATTTGGGATCCCTGGATTTGGGATTCCCATCCCTGGATTTCTTTGGGATCTGTCTCTCCTTTTCCCATCCATGGATTTGGGATCCCTGGAATCTTTCCTTGTCTCATCTCTGGATTTGGGATTCCCTCTCTTTCCTCACCCCATCCCAAATTCCCAAAATCCCTGGATTTGGGATCCCTGGATTCTGTCCTGATCCCTGGATTTGGGATCCCCTCTCTTTCCAAATCCCATCCCTGGATTTGGGATTCTCGTCCCTGGATTTCTTTGGGATCCCTGGAATTTTTCCTTTTCTCATCCCTGGATTTGGGATCTCTGCAGAGTGCCCAAAAATTCCACCCAAAATCTTGGATTGCAGAGCTGGAAAATTCTGGAATTTCCCCAAAATCCTGCCAAAAATTCCCAGATTTCCCAAAATCCTGTAAATATCCCGGATTTCCATCGGAATTCTTTTTCTGGGAATTTTTTCCCAACAATTCCAAGTTTTTATAGATAATAATTTGATGGAATTTCGAGGATTTAATCGGATTTTTTTTCATCCTTTCCTCGCTCCTGGGAATATTTGGATCCTGTTTTTCCAGAGGTTGGGAATGCTGCTCTAATTCGAATCTTTAAATATGCAAATGAGATGCAAATGAGCTGTCGAAATAAATTTCTTTTTTATTGCGGATTTTACAAAAATAAATTAAAAAGAAATAAATTAAATCCCCCTTCCCCCCCCCTTTTTTTTTCCCTTCCTTTCCTGGAATTCCCACAGAATTCCCATTCCAAGGAAAAAAAAAAAAATCAAAGGAAAAACCATTCCTGAATTTTTCCCTCCTCCAAAATTCCGGGGATTTTTTTTTTTTTTTTTTTTTTTTTTTTTTGGAAAGGGATGAAAATTCCCCAGATTTGAGTCTTTTCCCTCTGGGAATTCTGGGAATTCTCTGCTCTGGAGGGAAATGGGATTGAAACCATTCCCGGGAAATCCAAGGGGGTTTTTTTGGTTTTTTTTGGGATGGGCAGAGCAGGAAAATTCCCAACTTTCCCAGGGTTCCTTTCCCCAGAATTCCCAATTTTCCCAGGATTCCTTTTCCCAGGATTTGCTCCAGAGATTCTTCCCTATTCCCAATCCCAAAGCTCCATCCTCATTCCCAATTTCCATCCCAAATTCCTGAATTTCCCTTCTCAAATTTCCATCCCCAATTCCCAAATCTCCCCCATTCCCAAATCTCCATCCCCAATCCCAAATCTCCATCCCAAATTCCCAAGATTCTTTCCTATTCCCAATCCCAAACCCCATCCCCAAATCCCCAATTCCCCAATCCCAAATCTCTGTCCCCAATTCCCAGATTTCCATTCCCAAGTTCCCAAATCTTCGTCCCCACATTCCCAAATCCTCAATTCCCAAATCTCCTTCTCACATCCCCAAATCCCCAATTCCCAAATCTTTGTCCCAAATTCCCAAATTTCCATTCCCAGTTTTCCATTCCCAAATCTCCACCCCCAAATTCCCAAATCTCTTCCCCCATTCCCAATTCCCCTATCCCAAATCTTCACCCCCATCCCCAATTCCCAAATTTCCCTCCCCGATCCCACCTGGATTTTTTTTTTTTTTTCCCAAACCCCGGCCCCTTTTTCCTTGGGAATTCCGGATTTTCCCTCCCTTATTGCTCTGGAAAATGGCTTCGATTTGGGAATCCCGCTTCCCAAAAAAAAAAAAAAATCCAAACCCCAAAATCCCATGGATTCTTCGAAAGAGGAGGGGGGAAATTAAAAAAAAAAAAAAAAATTCCAACCTGACTTTTTGGGAAGAGGGGACCCCTCCCCCCTCCCCTTTTCCCAGTTTTTCCCTCTTTTCCCGGATTTTTTCCCCCCCTTTTGGGAATGGATGTCCCCAAGCGCCACCGACCCCGCGAAGCGAAGCAGGGAAAGGAGGGAGCGCAATTCCCAGCATGGATCCCGCTGGGGAAAAAAAAAAAAAAAATTAAAAAAAAATCCAGGGAATTCCAGGGAATTCCAGGAAATCCGGGAATTCCTTCCCGCGGCAGCAGCGAAGCGGCTCCCACCCCCTCCCCCACTGTCCCTCCCCCTGTCCCCTCCTTGTCCCGCCCCTTATTGCGACAGAATTCCCGGGAATTCGGAGCTGCGTGGAGCCGGGAATTTCCCCCGCTGGGATTTGGGATTTTTTTTTTTTTTTTTTTTTTTTTTTTTTTTTTTTTTTTTTTTCTTCTTTTTGGGATGGGGGGAGAAGCGGCACCGGCGGCGGGATTTGGGATTTTTTGGGATTTTTTTTTTTTTTTTTTTTTTTTTTTTTTTTAGTGCAAGAAACGCTGCCCCATGCACGGCATTCCCGGGAAATGCGCCTCCATTCCCGGCTGGAAAATTCCTTGGGGAAAGATGTCCGGGATTTGAAATATTTGGGATTTGAAATATTTGGGATTTGGGATCGGAGGAAGCGGGAGGAGCAGGGTTTGAGGCACGGTTGAATCGGGCTCGTCCCGGTGGAATCCCGGGAATTCCAGGAATTCCAGGAGCGGGGATTTGGATCCTGGGATAAACCGGGAGTGTGGAAAAGTTTGGGATGCTCCAAAAAAAACCGGGATAAATCCCAATCGTGACCATGGAAACCGGGATGTTCCAAAAAACCGGGATAACTCCTCCAGGTGAGCCTGGAAAATTTCAGGATGTTCCAGCCAGACTGGGAGCATGGAAAAAATTTTGGGATGTTCCAAAAAAAACGGGATAACTCCCTCCGGTGAGCACGGAAAGATTTGGGATGCTCGAGCCAAACCGGGATAAATCCTCCAGGTGAGCCTGGAAAAATTCGGGATGCTCCAAAAGACCGGGATTTTTCCAGGATAACTCGCTCTGTTCCCTCAGTACCGGGATTTTTCCAGGATAATTCGCTCCACGCTCCCGGTACCGGGATTTTTCCAGGATATCTCGCTCCGTTCCCCTAATACCGGGATTTTTCCGGGATAACTCGCTCCATACCCTCAGTACCGGGATTTTTTCAGGATCTCTCGCTCCACGTTCCCAGTACCGGGATTTTTCCAGGATAATTCGCTCCATGCCCTCAGTACCGGGATTTTTCGAGGATAACTCGTTCCGTTCCCCCAGTACCGGGATTTTTCCAGGATATCTCGCTCTGTTCCCCCAGTACCGGGATTTTTCCGGGATCTCTCTCTCCACGCTCCCGGTACCGGAGGCTCTCAGGTCTCCTCCTCTGTCCCCCCGCGGGTTCCGGGGCGGTGGCGGCGGCTCCGCGCGGCGGAACCGGGAGGGACAAAGAACCGGGGACCGAGGGGACACGGGGGGACACAGCCCGGGGGACACGGGGGGACACAGCCCAGAGAACCGGAGCGGAGAGCGGCGCTGGAGGCCCCCGGGACCGGGCTGGCCCCGCGGGCGAGCGGCGGCGAGAGGCTCCCGACGGCAACGGCGGCACGCAGCAGGGAACGAGCGGCTCCCGGGACCACCGGGACCTCGGTCAGAACCGGGAATCGCCGCTCTCCTCCTCCCCTTCCTCCTCCTCCTCTGCCCGGTTCTCCGGCTCCCCGAACCCCCAGAACTCCCAGAGTCCCGGTAAGACCCGGGCACCGCCGCTCTCCGCCCGGCTCCTCCCGAGCACTCGGAACTCCCGAAGCTCCAGTCAGAACCGGGCACCGCCGCTTTCTTCCTCCTCCTCCTCCTCCTCCCGGTTCTCCGGCTCCCCGTGCCCCCGGATCCCTGGTCAGACTCGGGTCCCGCCGCTTTCCTCCTCCAGGTTCCTCCCGAACTCCCGGAATTCCCGGAGCCTCGGTCAGAACCGGGCATCGCCGCTCTCTTCCTCCCCTTCCTCCTCCTCCTCTGCCCGGTTCTCCGGCTCCCCGAACAACCGGAACCCCCGGAGCTCCTGGATCCCCTGTCAGAACCGGGTACCGCCGGTCTCCTCCTCCTGATTCCACCCGAATTCCCGGAGCTCTCGGATCGCCGGTAAAACCCGGGCACCGCCGCCCTCCTCCTCCCGGTTCTCCGGCTCCCCGTGGCCCCGGAACCCCCGGAACTCCCGGATCCCCGGTCAGAGCCAGGTACCGCCGCTTTCCTCCTCCCGGTTCCTCCCGAATTCCCGGAGCTCTCGGATCCCCGGTCAGAACCGGACCCCGCCGCTCTCCCGGTTCCTCCCGTGTCGCCGAAGCCCCGGTCAGAACCGGGCAGCGCCGCTCTCTTCCTCCCACTTCCTCCCGAATTCCCGGAACCCTCAGAACCACCGGAGTCCCGGTCAGAACCGGGCACTGCAACCTTCCTCCTCCTCCTCTTCCTCCCGGTTCTCCGGCTCCCCGTGTCCCCAGAACCCCTGGATCCCCGGTCAGAACCGGACCCCGCCGCTTTCCCGGTTCCTCCCGTGCCCCCGGAGCCCCCGGTCAGAGCCGGGCACCGCCGCCTTCCTCCTCCTGCCGGTTCTCCGCGTCCTCCCGTGCCCCTTCCTCGTTGAGATGCGACTTCCCAGTCCCCGCGTCCGCCGAGGTCCCCGCCCGGGGCTGCGGGGACGCACCGGCAGCTCCCCCGTTAGCCCCGAGCCCTTCGGACTTGCCAAAATTAAAAAGCTTGCCGGGGTTGAAGGGCTTGGTGGGCGACTGCACCTTCTCGGTGCCACCCGCGTCCCGCTTAGTCTCGGGCGATTTGAGGAATTTGAAGCTCAGGAATCCCGGCAGTTTGTTCTCGCTGCCCGTAGGCGACTGAGGCGACCTGGCGGTGGTGGCGGTGCCACCCGCGGCGGTGCCACCGGACAGGAATTTACCCTGCAGGGGGATGATCTGCTTCAGCTTCATCACGTTGTTGGTGGCCAGCAGCGAGCTGGGCCGCTTGGGTTTGTCCTGCCCGTGCGACGAGGAACCACCGGAGCTTTTCCCTTTGGCCTGGCTCTTGTCGTGCGCCGGGTCCTGCCCGGTGTCCCCGGCCTTGGTGGCCTCGTCGCGGCCGGTGTCGCGCTCCCGGCGCGCCTGCAGCTCCGCGTGGCGCTGCCGCTCCTCTTCCTCGCGTTTGCGGCGCTGCTGCTGCTGGAAATGGTGCTGGGCCTGCCGCTCGTGCTTCTGGGGACAGCGAGGGGGACATCGAGGGGACACCGGGAATGGAGGCACAGCCGGGGGAATCGGGAATGGGGACAGAGAGGGGGCGCCGGGAATGGGGACAGAGAGGGGGCATCGAGCTTGGGGGCACAGCCGGGGGGAATCAGGAATGGGGACAGAGAGGGGACACTGGGAATGGGGACACTGGGCATGGGGACACATCCAGGGGACACCGAGGGGACACCGGGAATGGCAGCACAGCCAGAGGCACCGGGAACAGGGACAGAGAGGGGGGCATCCAGGGGACACCGGGCATGGGGACATCTTGGGGAGCCCAACGATCCCAGCGACACTTTGAGGACACCCTGGGGCACTCACTGACCCTGGGGACTCTTTGGGGACACCCTGGGGCACTCACTGACCCTGGGCACACTTTGGGGACATCTTGGGCCACCCACTGACCATGGGGACAATTTGGGGACATCTTGGGAAGCCAAATGATCCCAGGACAATTTGGGGACACCTTGGAGCAGCCACTGACCCCGGGGTCACTCTGGGGATCCCAGCAGCCCTTGGGGACGCTTTGGGGACACTGTGGGGACACTTTGGGGACGCCACCCCGGCAGGACCCACCTTGAAGGCCTCGCGGCGCTGGTATTCCAGCTTGGCCATCTCCTCGGCCACCCAGGCGGGGATGTCGGGAATGGCCACCTGGATCACGTACTTGAGGAGCAGCGCGAAATGCTGGGGACACGGGGACCCACCTGAGCGCTCCCAGAGCGCCCCAAAATCCCCAAATCCCAAAATCCCGCCCCAAATCCCACCCAAAATCTAAAACTGTGACCCAAAATATGGCCCTTCCCTCCCGAAATCCGTCTCTTCTATCCCAAAATCCCTCCCCAAATACCAAAATACTGCCTGAAATCCCAAAATATGGCTGTTCCACCCCAAAATCCGGCCCTTCCATCCCAAAATCCGTCCTTTCTGTCCCAAAGTTCATCAGTGTGGCCACCAGCCCATGGCCACCACTCCATGGCCACCACCCTGTTACCAACAGTGGCCGCCACCCCATGGCCCCACCAACAGTGGCCACCACCCTGTTACCACCAACAGTGTCCACCACCCCATGGCCACCAACAGTGGCCACCACCCTGTGACCACCACCCCATGGCCACCACCCCATGGCCACCACCCCATGGCCACCAGCCCGTACCTCCAGGACCACCACGGACACGATGGCCCCCTCGGGGCTGAGCCATGGGAAGAGTCGCTGCAGTTGCCCACACTGGGCTATCAGGTAACAGTTGACCACGATGGCCAGCACGCCCATGGCTTCCATCACCTTCTGCAAGGTGTCCAAGGTGTCCCCAGGGTGTCCCCAGGGTGTCTCCAGGGAGTCTATCCCCAAGGTGTCCCCATGGTGTCCCCACTGTCCCCAAGGTGTTTATCCCCAAGGTGTCCCCAGTGTGTGTATCCCCAAGGTATCCATGCTGTCCCCAGGGTGTCCCTAGGCTGTCCCCAAGGTGTCCCCACTGTCCCCAGGTTATCCCCAGGTTATCCCCAGGCTGTCCCTAGGGTGTCCCCAGGCTGTCCCCAGGTCCCCACCTGCCACTGGCCGATGCTGGTGACGCGCTGGCTGAAGGGTCTCTGCAGCCCCAGAGTGTCCCCACTGTCCTCAGAGTGTCCCCAGGGTGTCCTCAAGGTGTCCCCAGGATGTCCCCACTGTCCCCAGCTGTCCCCAAGGTGTCCCCAGGCTGTACCCAGGATGTCCCCACTGTCCCTAGGGTGTCCCCAGTGTCCCCAGGTGCCCACCTGCCACTGGCCGATGCTGGTGACGCACTGGCCGAAGAGTCTCTGCAGCCCCAAGGTGTCCCCAGGCTGTCCCCAGGATGTCCCCACTGTCCCCAGGCTGTCTCCAGGCTGTCCCCAGGCTGTCCCCAGCTGTCCCCAAGGTGTCCCCAGGCTGTCCCCAAGGTATCCCCACTGTCCCCAGGCTGTACCCAGGATGTCCCCACTGTCCCTAGGGTGTCCCCAGGCTGTCCCCAGGTGCCCACCTGCCACTGGCCGATGCTGGTGACGCGCTGGCCGAAGGGTCTCTGCAGGCCCGTGCACAGTTTGAAGGCGTCGCTGCGGATCTCGATGATGTTGTTGACCAGGGCGCACATGGCGGCCAGCGGGAACGCCGACGAGAACAGAACCACGTAGCCAAACTGGATAAACATCTCCTGGTAGTCCTGGAACGTGTCCTGAGGGGGCGGGGACAGGGCTGGGGGGGGGTCCTGGTGGCCACGGGGACACCTCAGGGAGCCCCAGGGACACTTTAGGGAGCCCAACAGGTCCAGAGACACTTTGGGGATCCTGGTGGCCATGGGGGCAACTTAAGAAGGCTACCAGGTCCAGGGACACTTTAGGAATCCTGGTGGCCACGGGGACACCTCAGGTGGCTCCAGGAACACCTTGGGGAGCCCAGCAGGTCCAGAGACAAGGGGGACAAAAGGGACAAACGGGACAAAGGTGACAAAGGGGGACAAAGGTGACAAAGGTGACAAAGGCCACCCCACCTCGTACTTCTTCATGCAGCTCTCCACCTCGGCCTGCGTCAG
Source organism: Sturnus vulgaris (assembly GCF_052056855.1). Lineage (NCBI taxonomy): Eukaryota > Metazoa > Chordata > Aves > Passeriformes > Sturnidae > Sturnus > Sturnus vulgaris. Next base: position 1,920,558 of record NC_142268.1, on the reverse strand, counting down.
CTGCGTGGAGAAATCCTCCTCGGGGGGGTCAATCCACGAGGCGCGGTTGCGCTTCCTCCCTTCCTCCTCGCCCTCCTCCTCCTCCCTCCTCTTCCTCCTGGCCAGCACCGCCGGCTCCGCGGCCCTGCCGGGGCTGCCGGGCTGCCCTTCGGCCTCGTCCTCCTCCTCCTCCTCCTCGCACAGCTCGAACACGGCCGCGGGGTCCATGCCCTTCTCCACCATGGTGGGGCTGCCTTCCTCCAGGAAGGGCTCGTCCTCGGGGCCAGCGGGCTCCGCTCGCCGCTCGCCACGCTCGATGAAGCTCACCTTCTTCAGCTTCAGCCCGCAGTCCAGCGCGCTCTCCTCCGAGTCCGAGCCTCGCCGCTCTTCCTCCCCTTCCTCCTCCTCCTCCTCTTCCTCCGGCACCCCGCAGCCGCCGTTCAGACATTTCTTCTCTCCGCGTGGTCCCTCCGGAGGTGGCTGCGGTGGTCGCCGCGGGGCGAGCAGGCACAGCAAGGCGTGGGCGAGCTGGCGGAGGTTGCGCATGTTGAGGTCGCCGCGGCGGAGGCGCCGGTACAGGTGAGGCTGCGACACCTCGCGCACGTTCTGCAGGAACTGCCGCGTGATCAGCAGCGTGGCCAGCATCTGTGGGGACACGGTGGCCACGGTGTCACCTCTCCCCGAGCTGGCCCTCCCCATGGGCTGGCCCTAGAGAGTTCCTGCTCCCCCCGTGGTGTCCCTGCTCTTCTTTGGTGTCCCCTCGGTGTCTCTGGTGTCCCCAAGGGATGTCCCTGCTCCTTCTGCCATGTCCCCGCTCCTCTCTGCTGTCCCCTCGGTGTCTCTGCTTCCTTCTCTGGTGTCCCCGTGGTGTCCCTGCTCCTCTTCGTTGTCCCCAAGAGGTCCTTGTCCCTCCTGTGATGTCCCCTCGGTGTCCCTGCTCCCCCTGCGATGTCCCTGCTCCTCTCTCTTGTCCCTTCGGTGTCCCCTGCTCCTCTTTGTTGTCCCTGAGAGGTTTTTGTCCCTCCTGTGCTGTCCCTGCTCCTCCTCTGGTGTCCCCGCAGTGTCCCTGGCCCCTGCTGTGATGTCCCTGCTCCTCCTTGTCACTCCCTCAAGGTCCTTGTCCCTCCTGTGATGTCCCCTCTCCTCCCTGTCACCCCCACAGTGTCCCCGCTCCTGTGACCACCCTCGATGGGGCGGGGCCGCAGCAGCGCCACCACCACCCTGGGGGGTTGGGGACACCCGTGTCCCCTGGGTGTCCCCACGGCCAGGAGTGCTCAGGGGGGCTGGGGACACCAATGTCCCTTCCATGTCCCCGCGGCCAAGGGGGATTTGGGGACACCGCTGTCCCCTGGCTGTCCCCAGGGCCAGGAGTGCTCGGGAGATTTGGGGACACCTGTGTCCCTCCCATGTCCCCACGGCCAAGGGGGGTTTGGGGACACCGCTGTCCCCTGATTGTCCCCCCCCCCGTGTTCCCATCCCGTCCCTCCCCGCTCCTACTTTGGATACTCCCAGGGTCCAGCAAAAGCGCAGGAGGCGCCTGAGGAAGATGAGGGACAGGTGGAGGTGGAGGAGGATGAAGGGGAGCAGAGCCTCCCGGAGCTGCCGCGCGAGGCTCTGCGACAGGGACAGGATGAGCAGGAGCTGCGGAAGGGACACAAAAGGGACACAAAAAAGGGACACAACGGCGACACCAACACAGGGACACAGAGACACGCCCGTGAGCCGCGCTGGCACCGCCAGTGCCACGGCGGGGACACGCGGGGACACCCAGAGGGACTCGGTGGTGGTGGAGAGGAGGATGGAGGGGTGTTGGGGACAATTTGGGGACATGTGACCCCGCTGGCAGGGTGTCCTCACCTCCTTGAGCCGCTCCATGTCCTTGAGGTAGAATCCGATGTAGAAAAGGCTCAGGTAGGAATTGACGAACTGGAACTGGCGGTGACACCGGGGGGTGGCACCTCGGTCACCTCGGTGTCCCCTCAGTGGCAGCAGGGACTTTGTGGTTCCCTCTGTGTCCCCTCGGTGACATCGCCAGCCCCAGGTGTCACCTCTGCAGCTGCCAGGACCCCTCCAGTGCCCTGTGTCCCCTGTGTCCCCTCTGCCCCTCACCAAGAGCCACTAGGACCCCTCCAGTGCCCTCTGTCCCCAGTGTCCCAGTGTCCCCAGTATCCCCCAGTGTCCCAGTGTCTCCGTGTCCCCAATGTCCCCATGTCCTCACGTCCCAGTGTCCCCCACATGTTCCCACATCCCCAATGTTCCCGTGTCCCCTCACCAGGACGATTTTGATGATGAAGTGTCCCCAATGTCCCCATGTCCCCATGGTGTCCCCAATGTCCCCATGGTGTCTCCAATGTCCCCATGTCCCCATGGTGTCCCCAATGTCCCCATGGTGTCCCCAATGTCCCCGTGTCCCCTCACCAGGACGATTTTGATGATGAGGTGTTTCTCGTAGGCGCTCTGCAGCCGATAATTCTCTGCAGGGCACAGGGCGGGTCAGGGGGGCCTGGAGGGTCCCCAGGGCCACCCCAGGGCCACCCCAGGGTGCCCAGCTCACCCATGTCATTGAGCCACAAGGCCACTTTCTTGTAGAGCTCGTCACAGGCGGTGACAATGACAGCCAGGATGATTTTGGGCAGGAAGCGAAGGATGCGCGGCAGCTCCTGGACACTGAGCACGAACTCCTGTGGGGACAGGGATGGGGACAGGGACAGGGGACAGGGATGGGACAGGGATGGGGACAGGGATGGGGACAGGGATGGGGACAGGGATGGGGACAGGGACAGGGGACAGGGATGGGGACAGGGATGGGACAGGGATGGGGACAGGGATGGGGACAGGGATGGGGACAGGGATGGGGACAGGGATGGGGACAGGGATGGGGACAGGGGACAGGGATGGGACAGGGATGGGGACAGGGATGGGACAGGGATGGGACAGGGATGGGGACAGGGATGGGGACAGGGATGGGGACAGGGATGGGGACAGGGATGGGGACAGGGACAGGGATGGGACAGGGATGGGGACAGGGATGGGGACAGGGATAGGGATGGGGATAGGGATGGGACAGGGATGGGGACAGGGATGGGGACAGGGATGGGGACAGGGATGGGGACAGGGACAGGGATGGGACAGGGACAGGGACGGGATCAGAATCAGGATCAGAATTAGGAACAAGATCAGGACCAGGTCAAGGATCAGGAATAGGACTAGGACCAGGATCAAGACCAGGAGCTGTAACAGTGCCACTGTCACTGTCACCATCCCTGTCCCTGTCCCTGCAGGTCCAGGGCCGCACCTGGAGCTGGAAGCAGCCGAGCATGAGGAGGAAGACGATGGCGAGGCAGGCGAGGCACACGGGGAGGCTGACGAGGCTCTGGAACAGGAGGCGCTTCCAGGGCGGGTAATAAAACTCCTCAGTGCTGGTCACGGGGCTGATCCGCTTCATGCCCTGACATTGGGGTGGCACAGCTGGCACCCCAAAGCCTCTGGGATCCCCCTGGGACCCCACAATCCCCTGGGACCCCAAAACTCCTGGGATCCCCTTGGGACCCCACAATCCCCTGAGACCCCAAAACCTCTGGGATCTCCCTGGGACCCCAAAACCCCTGGGACCCCAAAACCCCTGGGATGCCCCCATGAACCCAGGGCTGGTGGCTGAACCCCCTCAGGATGGGATCTCGCAGCTCTGGAGCTCTGGAGACCTTCCCAAGGGATGGGATCCCCCAAAAGGGATGGGATCCCCCAAAAGGGATGGGATCTTTCCCAAGGAATGGAATCCCCAAGGAATGGAATCCCCAAGGAATGGGACCCTTCCCAATGGATGAGACCCCTCCCAAGGGATGGGATTTCCCCAAAAGGGATGGGACACCCAAGGAATGGATCCTTCAAGAGCTGGGACCCCTCCTAAGAATTGGGACCCCCAAGGAGTGGATCCCCCAAGGAATGGGACCCCCCCCAGGGGCTGGGACCCCTCCCAGGGGCTGGGACCCCCCCCCAGGGGCTGGGACCCCCCCCAGGGGCTGGGACCCCATTCCCTCCGAGCCCTGACCCGGAATTGGGGCCGGGGTTCCTCGAGGGACTCCGCGGGCGTGTCCAGCGTCCCCCATTTGTAGGCGAACTCGGCGCCGCGGCGCTTCCACTCCTCCAGGAACAGCGTGGCCCAGATGACGTTGAAGATGGCAAAGACCACGCAGGAGATGTCCTGGCTGGTCTGGGGGACAGATGGCACCAACTGCACCGGGGTTGGGCCCTCCCGGCCCCAACATCCCCCAAATGCTGCCCTATAGGGTTGGGAATTCCCTCCCAGCCCAGTGGGAATGGCAGGGAAGGGGATTGGGGGAAAGGTGGGAGGAGGAGGGAGGGAGGGAATGGTTCAAGGGAGAAAGGGAAACAGCAAAAGGAGAGGTGGGGAATCCCAAAGAAGGAAAACACCTAAAGGAGAGGTGGGGAATCCCAAAGAAGGATGGAAATTCCCTCAATACGAGAAATAGAAACTCCAAGAAGGGATAAAAACCCTCCAGGAAGTTTGGAAATCCCAAGACGGGATGGAAACCTTTGAAAGAGTTTAGAAACCTCAAGAAGGGATAAAAACCCTTAAAGGAGTTTGGAAACCCACAGTGAGAGAAATGGAAACCCCAAGAAGAGATGGAAACACCAAGGAGGGATAAAAATCCCTCCAGGAAGTTTGGAAACCCCAAGAAGGGATGGAAACCCTTAAAGGAACTTAGAAACAACCCCAAGATGGGATAAAAACCTTCCAGGAAGTTTGGAAACCCCAAGAAGGGATGGAAACCTTTAAAGGAGTTTGGAAACCCTTAATGGGAGAGATGGAAACCCCAAGAAAGGATAAAAACCCTCCAGGAAGTTTGGAAACCCCAAGAAGGGATAAAAACCCTCAGTGGGAGAGATGGAAACCCCAAGAAGGGACGGAACCCCTTAAAGGAGTTTAGAAACCTCAAGAAGGGCTGGAACTCCTTAAAGGAGTTTGGAGACCCCAAGAAAGGTTTGGGAACCCCCCTCCCGTGGCCCCACAGGCCTCACCTGGTCGCTGTCAGTGAAGGTGTAGAGGATGGAGCCGAACACGGCCGGGTACACCATGGCCGAGGTGTAGAACCCCAGCCAGGCGAAGTACATGGCGATCTTCACCCCAAAATAGTCACAGATGTCATCTGGGGGGGGTACAGGGGGTGTCAGTGGGGTTGGGACCCCAAAAAACCCCGCTGGGATCATCCCAAATGAGAGCTCAAAATCCCGACAGGGTCACCATAAATGGGACCCCAAAAATTCAACAGGGTTACCACAAATCGCAGTGGGGCTGGGACCCCAAAAATCCAACAGGGTCTTCTCAAGTTGGACCCCAAAAAACCCCCCTGGGATCACCTCAAATAGGACCCTAAAAATCCTGATGGAGTCACCTGAAATGGGACCCCAAAAACCCCACCAGGGTCACCCCAAATCCTCTGGAATCCCAAATCTGCCCCAGGGTGACCCCAAATTTGACCGAGGGGCTGGGAACTGCAAAATCGATGCTGGGGTGACCCTAAACCCTCTGGGACCCCCAAAACTGCCCCACTGGGGTGACCTCAGACTTTCTGGGACCCCCAAGTCTGCCCCAGGGTGACCCCAACCCTTACCGAGGGGCTGAGACCCTCCCCCCAAAATGCCCCGGGCTGACCCCAAACCCTCTGGGACCCCCCAAATCTGCCCCGGGGTGACCCCAAAGTGCTCCGGGGTGACCCCAAGCCTCACCGAGGGGCTGTGCCTCGCACACCGCCTGCACCCAGGATTTCATCAGGCGCTTGAGGATCCTCTGCTCGTGCAGCGGGAAGAGCTGCTGGATGACACCCCGGGCTGCCAGCTCGGGGACTGGCACCGGGGACAGGGACATTGGGGACAGGGGACACGGCCTGGGAACCCCAGTGACACCCCCATGGGGTCAGGGACATTGGGGACACGGCTCAGGGACAGGAGACACAGGGTCAGGGACACAGGACATGGGTCAGGGACAAGGGACATGAGGCCTGGGAACCCCACTGCCACTCCCATGGGATGGGGACAGAGGGTCAGGGACATTGGGGACACAGGGTCAGGGATCCCCAGGGCCACCCCCATGGGGGACACGGGCTCAGGGACAGGGACACGGGGTCAGGGACATTGGGGACACGGGTCAGGGATCCCCAGGGCCACCCCCCATGGCCCTGGTGTGGTGGGGACAGGGACAGTGGGGACATGGCACGTGGGAGCTCTGTGCCCATCACGATCCCACAATGGCAGTGCCACCAGGTGCCACCAGGTGTCCTGGCAGTGTCACCGGGTGCCACCAGTTGTCCTGGCAGTGCCACCGGGTGCCACCAGGTGTCCTGGCAGTGTCACCGGGTGCCCGCAGTGCCACACTCACTGATGGGCTGTCCCTCCAGGAAGTGGATGTTGTGCAGGGACTCTCCCTGCTTGGCCCGCAGGTTCTCCAGCCAGTACCGGATGATGTTCTGCCGCTCCTGGGGGGACAGCCCGGCTTGTCCCTGTCCCCTCCTGTCCCTGTCCCCTCCCCGGTCTGTCTGTCCCCTCCATCCCACCTTGTCCCCAGCACCGGGGACACCCAGCCTCCACATAGTTCCCATATCCCCATACCCCATATCCCACATCCCACATCCCATATCCCACATCCCATATCCCATATCCCAAATTCCATATCCCACACCCCACATCCCACATCCCATATCCCATATCCCACACCCCATATCCCATATCCCACACCCCATATCCCATACCCCATATCCCACACCCCATATCCCACACCCCATACCCCATATCCCATATCCCACACCCCAAACCCCACACCCCATATCCCCTATCGCATATCCCACCTGGGAGCTGAAGAAGCCGAGCTCGTTGTCGATGTTCTCATAGATGTAATCCTCCCTATATCCCACACCCCATATCCCACACCCCAAACCCCACACCCCATATCCCACATCCCATATCCCACCTGGGAGCTGAAGAAGCCGAGCTCGTTCTCGATGTTCTCATAGATGTAATCCTCCTCGCACGAGAAGCTGCGGGTGCCGCCCCCGAACTCCGCCTTCACCGCCTTCCTCAGCCCCATCTCATCCGCCCCACGCAGCAAACTGTGCAGGGAGCAGAGAAAAAAATAAAAATTCTGAACCAGAAACCACCCCTGCATCCCCAGAAAGGCCCCGTGGGAGACGAGAAATCGAGCAAAAAAGTTTCGGTTGTAGCATAAAGAAGCAAGTAAGTAAGCAGATAAAATGAGTAAATGAAATAAGTAAGTAAATAAAAGGAGTAAATGAGTAAATGAAATAAGTAAGTAGATAAAATGAATAAACGAGTGAATGAAATAAGTAAGTAGATAAAAGGAGTAAATGAGTAAATGAAAGAAATAAGTAGATAAAATGAGTATGTGAGTGAATGAAATAAGTAAATAAAATGAGTAAATGAGTAAGTGAAATAAGTAAATAAAAGGAGTATATGAGTGAATGAAATAAATAAGTAGATAAAATGAATAAACGAGTAAATGAAATAACCATTCAGAGGTTTCATCCCAAATTTGCCCTAAACCAGGACAGTAAGTAAATAAAAAAAAAGTAACTAAAAAAAAAAAAAAAAGTAAATTAATAGAATGAGGATATAAGTAAATGAATAGAACAAGTAAATAAGTAAATAAATAGAATAAGTTTTAAGTGCTTTTAGTGAGTAAAAAGCCTTAGATGCCTGAAAAGCAGTTCTAGTAAAAGTTCAAAAACATGCTGGTGTTTCCTTAAAGGCTCCAAAACCCCAGCTTCCAACATAATAAAATTAAAATTAAAAATACAGCTTTCATTTTTGAGTTAGAACAAAATCAGCCAACGTAACCGTGGAAAGGGCTATTAACCCTTTAGATGGACAGGAAAGAAAACACCGTGTAGCTGTTTTATTTCTGCTGCATCTAAAGGGTTAATGCCCCATTCCACCGAGCTGAATTTGGAGATTCCACCGAGATTCAAGCCATAAACTGTTTATTCATAGCCTGGCGTGCTAAGAAACTAAAATTCTAAAAAGTTAAAAAAAAAAATAACGAGTTTGCGTCCTTAGCTTGGCTGTAAGTTTCTATAAAAAAAAAATTTCTCAGGGTGCTTTTTAGCATTGCTTTTACTTCGCTTTTGTTCTTGCTCTCTCACCGTTCTTTTCCCAAAAAAAAAACCCAAAAAAGCAAAAAAAACCCAAAAACCCCCCAAAAAGATAGGAGCTGTCCCAGCATCCTCAGCCCTGCTGGAATCACGAGGAGCTTCTGCTCCTGTTTAAGATTTTAAGCCAAAACTTAACTTTACTGTCTGTGACTTTTGCTTTTAAAACTGATACGTTTCCACGATAAATAACTTTATAACAACTCTTAACTACTTCACTTAAAAAAAAAAATAACCCAACAATTAAGTGCCTCGAAACACCCAAAAGTTCTAAAACCTCACAACTTAAAATAAGGAATTGTTTGTTTAGAGTGACCAATACCAAGGAGCATCTCGCCCCCGCTGCAGACCCTGTGTGATATTTCGGTGATTTTTGTGGTCCGTTTTCCTCTTAGATAATTTGTCCCTTTTTCCCCTAAAGTTCTTTTTCAGATGGGTGAGTTGTAGAATTCCTTTGGAGATTGGTGCAAAACACAAAACCCTTAAACCCTATAAAAAATTCCCCTTAGAACCCCACCCTTTGGATTTAATGCACAGGATCCCTTTGTAGAAGGAATAAAAACTGGGGACACTCTGGGGACACGTTGGGGACACGCTGGGGTCACGTTGGGGACACGTTGGGGACGCTCTGGGGACAGGGGACACACCTCTCGTAGGTGGCCGTGACGAAGAAGGCGTAGGCGCGCGTGTGCTTGTGGTGCCGCACCTGCACGATGAGCTCGGGGATGCCCAGGCGGATGTGGTTCAGCAGCCACAGCAGCGTGTGGTCATCCGTGCTGTCTGTGGGGTGGGCAGCGGGGTCTGCGTGCTGCTGTGTGTCCCTGATCCTGGTCCCCATCCATCCCCGTGTCCTTTATCCTGGTCCCCATCCATCCCCGTGTCCCTCATCCTGGTCCTCATCCTGCTACGTGTCCCTTATCCCAGTCTTCATCCCGTTATGTGTCCCTGATCCTGGTTCTCATCCTGTTATGTGTCCCTTGTCCCCATCCATCCCTGTGTCATTTTATCCTGGTCCTCCCGTCCCCATGTCCCTCATCCTGGTCCCCACATTCCCCATCCCAGTCCCCATCCCGCCACGTGTCCCTCATTCCTGTCCCCAGCCCTCCACACATCCCTGTCCTGGTCCCCATCCCTCCCCACGTCCCTCATTCCAGGCCCTGTCCCCCACACCCCATCCCTCCTCACATCCCTCATTCTTCCCAAAATCCCACAGCCCCATCTCTCCTGACATCCCACATCCCTCCTGACATCCCACATCTCTCCCCAATCCCACATCCCTCACGACATCCCACATCTCTCCCGATATCCCCCATCCCCCGTCCCCACTGCCACCTCCCCACCATTCCCATTCCCACCCCCTCCTGCTCTGGCTATCCCAGATTTCCCGGGGCACATCCCATCCCGATCCCGGTTTTCCCCATCACATCCCAACCCCGATTTTCCGGGGCACATCCCAATCCCGGTTTTCCTGGCCACATCCCCTCCCAATCCCAGTTTTCCCGGTCACACCCCCTCTCTATCCCTGTTTTCCCCATCCCAATCACAATCCCGCTTTTCCCCATCCCATCCCGATCCCGGTTTTCCCAGTCTCATCCCGATCTCGGTTTCCCCCATCCCATCCCAATCCCGGTTTTCCCGGTCCCACCCCCTCCCGACCCCGATTTTCCCGGCTATACCCCCCAAATCCCGGTTTTCCCGGCTATGCCCCATCCCCATCCCGGTTTTCCCGTGCCCATCCCTACCCGGGAATGTCATGAGCACATCGCAGTTTTCCGTGGGCACCGTTTTCATCCAGGCCTTGTGGGACATGATGTAGCGCCCGGCCTGGAGCAGCCGCTTCCCGAAGAGTTTATCTGCCGGGAGGAGGCCGGGAAGGGATCAAAATCCCCGGGAAGCCAATCCCAAAATTCCCAGGAGTCCCAGGATGGGAGCAGGACACGTCCCCGGTTGTCCCCAACCCGGCCATGGCACAGGTCACGGCGGTGCCACCGCCCTGGCATCGGATTTCTCCCCAAAAAAATCGGCCCCGACAGCTGCGGGGAGGAGCTGCCAGCGCCTCCTGGCACCTCCGGCGGTGCCGAATGTCGCCGAGATGTCCCCTCGGAGTGTCCCCAAATCCTCTCACCTCCTCCCGCTGCCCCTCGGCGGGGCCGGGCTCCGAGGGATGGAAAACCGCAGGAAAAACGGGAATAGGGAAAAATCAACCGGTCTCCATGGAAACCCGGAGAGGCCCCGCGCCGCCGCACCGAGGTAGGATGGGGACATGGGGACAGTCCCCAAAGCACCCCCCGAGGGGGTGGCAGCGAGGGGACACGGCCGCTGTCCCGCTCTGGGGTGGCCGCACCGCTGGTGGCACTCGTTGTCCCCACCCCGGAGAGGGTGGGGACAAGGGACATCCCAAAAAAACCCCACCAGGGGTTGGCAGGGAGGGAGGGAGGGAGGGATGGGGGTCCCTCGGTGGTTTGGGGACCCCGATTGTCGCTTCCCTGTCTCGGTGTCCCCTCCCGCCTCAGTGTCCCCTCCTCGGGCGCGGATGTCGCGGGTGCCCCAGGGCTGGGAAGGGCTCGGGGTGCCCGGGAAAACAGGAAATGCCAGAGCTGCCCGTGCCAGGGAATGCGCCCCAAATATCCCGGGGAGCTGCCGGAATCTCTGCCGAGACCCCACAGAGCCCGCGGGGCTCTGAAAGGCTGCGCTGTCCCCGAGCCGTGGGTGACACTTGGGGACAGGGCCAGGCTGCCAGGCTGCCACCCCCGCTGTGGCACCGCTGCGGCAGGCTGGGCACGGCTGGGTGCCCCGGGGGCGGGGAATGGGGTGCCAGGGTGCCGGGGTGCTGGGGTGTTGGGGTACTGGGGTGCCACGGTACTGGGATGTCAGGGTGTTGGGGTGCTGGGGTGTTGGGGTACTGGGGTGCCAGAGTGTTGGGATACTGGCATAATTGGGTGCCAGGGTGAGAGGATGTTGAGGTTTAGGGGTGTCAGGGTGTTGGGGTGTCAGGGTGTGGGGATTTTGGGGTGCCGGATATTGGGGTGCCAGGGTTTCAGTATTTTAGGGTGCCAGGCCATTGGAGCACCAGGCTGTGGGTGCCAGGCTGTTAGGATGCCAGAGTTTTTAGGGTGCCAGTGTTTTTAGGGTGCCAGGCCATGGAGATATCAGGCTGTGGGGCTAGCAGGGTGCCAAGCTATGTTTTTAGGGTGCCAATGTTTTAGGGTGCCAGGGTTTTAGGGTGCCAGGCCATTGGGATATCAGGCTGTGGGCCTAGCAGGGTGCCAGGCTATTAGGGTGTCAGTATTTAGGGTGCCAGTGTTTAGGGTGCTGGTGCTTTTAGGGTGCCAGCGTTTTAGGGTCCCAGTGTTTTTAGGATCCCAGATCATTGGGCTATCAGGCTATGAGGCTATCAGGGTGCCAGGCTATTAGGGTGCCAATGTTTTTAGGGTGCCGCTGTTTTTAGGGTGCCAATGTTTTTAGGGTGCCAATGTTTTAGGGTGCCGGTGTTTTTAGGGTGCCAGGCCATTGGGCTATCAGCCCGCAGATCTCCCAGGCTGCCCGGTGGCCACACGCCACTGCTGGCCATGGCCGTGCCACCCTGCCCGGGCAGCCGGGTGACGCCGCGGGCTGAGCTCACCCACCCTGCATTATTCATGTCCTGCCCGCAGCGGTGCCACCCACCCGGCGGGGACAGCGACACCCGCGACACTGCCACCCCTTGGAGGGGCACAGACCCAGGGCCAGGGGGGGGATTTTCCTATCCAAGGTCATGGAAAAAAAGGGGGTGACCCCCCCCAGCACCCCCAAACTGGCTGAGCTTAGGGGGTGACCGCCACCCTCACACGCGTCCCCGTTACCGCGTTGTCCCCGCAGCCCCTCCCGACAGTGCCACCACCGGAGTGGCACCCAGGGCGGTGTTGTCGCCCTCCGGGTCCCCCCCGCTTGTCCCCGTTTGTCGCCGGCGGTGCCGCTCACCTTGGCTCCCGGGCTAAGGTCACCGGAGCTGCGGCGTGGTGGGGACCGCCACTGCCCGGTGTCCCCAAGGGGAGGGGACACGAATTGGGTCACCCGCAGGCAGGAGTCGCGCTGGGTGGCACAGAAGCCACCAGGCCTTGTCACCACCCCCCCCCCCCCTCCCCGCCACCGCGGGGACCCCAATCAGGGGATGTCACCCGGCCCAGCGCCACGCGGAGGGAGGGGACCCCAGCGACAAAGTGGGGACAGCGACACAAAGGCTGAGAGCTGCGCCACCCCCCTGTCGTGATAGGGGTGGGGGGGGCAAAACCACCTTGGTGTGGTGGGGGTGACACTGGGGGTGACACCGGTAAGTGGGGACTGGACCCCATCCCGGGGGGGGGATCGGAGCTGGCCGGGATAGGGGAGGGGGCGACGCAAAATCAGACACCCCCCCCCCCCCCCTCAAGAAACGAGACCCCCACGGAGAGAGAGTGGGGGGGAGAGGTTCGGAGCTGTCCCGGTACCGGGGGGATGCTCAGAGCTCCACCGGCACCCCCGAACCGGAACCCGAGCCCGAACCCGCCCCGGTGATCCCGGTGATCCCGGGGAGCCGCATCCGCATCGAGCCGCATCCCGGCCCCCCCCACCACAACACTCCCCGTACCCCCCCCTCCACTTCCCGCATTTCCTCCGGTTCCTCCCGGTCCCCTCCGGTTCCTCCTGGTTCCCCCTCATTTCCTCCGGTTCCTCCTGTTTCCCGGTTCTCCCGGTTCGTCCCGGTTTTCCCGGTTCCCTCCTATTCTCCCCGGTCCCTCCCTGTCTCTCTCGGTCCCTCCCGGTTCCCTCCTATCCTCTCCGGTTCCTCCCAGTCCTCCCGGTTTCCCCCGGTGCCTCCCGGTTCCCCCTGATTTTCTCCGGTTCCTCCCGTTCCTGCCGGTTTCTCCTCGGTTCCCCCCGGTCCCCTCCGGTTCTTCCTGATTTTCTCGGTTCCCTCCTATTCTCCCCAGTTCTCCCGGTCCCTCTCGGTTTCCCCCGGTCCCTCCCGGTCCCTCCCGCTCCCTCCTTGTTTTCCCGGTTCCCTCCTATTCCCCCCGATTTCTCCCCGGTTTCTCCCGTGTTCTCCTCGATTTTCCCGGTTCCCTCCTATTCCCCTCGGTTCCCTCCTATTCCCCTCGGTTCTCCCCGGTTCTTCCCCGGTTTTCCCCCGTACCCAACACTCCGGTGGGGGCCGCCGGTTCCGTTCTCTCCTCCGTGGCCGGGCCCCGCCGGGGCCGCTCGCCATCCGGCGGTTCGGGCATGGCACGGGGCACGGCGGCCAGCGGTGCATGAGGCCGCCGGTGCCAGCGCCGGTGCCAGCGCCGGTGCCACCGCCGGTGGCGGCTCGGGAGGAGGGACAAAGGCGGCGGTGGCGGCGGCGGAGAGGAGCCCGCAGCTCCCTCCCTTCCCCTCCCTTTAATTCTCTGGTTGGCCACATCGCCCCAGCGCTCGCCACGCGTGTCCGGTACCGGGGGAGGGGTCCCCGGGGATTGGGGAGGGGGGTTCGGGTTTGTCCCGTGGTGGTCGCGATATCCGCACACCACAAAATTCCCGTCCGCGCATTTAAGACTGCACCAAATAATCAAAATATTCCCCCCAAATTGCCGTCAAAATCCTCAAAAGGCCACGACGAAATTTGTTCCTAAATTTCCTCAAAAATTCCCACCAACACCTTCCCCAAAATCACCTCCCCACCCCAAAATTTATTCCTGAATTCTCACCAAAACCTCCTCAAATCACTTCTCCACCCCAAAATTTCTTCCGAAATTCGCCCAAAAATTCTCACCAACAACCTCCCCAACTCACCTCCCCACCCCAAAATTTGTTCCTAAATTCCCTCAGAAATTCCCACCAAAACCTCACCCAAATCACCTCCGCACCCCAAAATCTCTCCCAAACCTTCTCAAATTTCCCTTCCCTCACCCCCAAAATGCCCCCAAAAAATTCCCCCAGTCCCAGAAATCCCAAAAACCACCCGAACTCCTCCCCCACCCCAAAATTTCCCCTTAAATCCCCCCCAAAATTCCCCACCGAAACCCCTCCCCATCCCAAAACTCCCACTAAAAATTCTCCCGAAATTTCCCCCAATCCCCCCTCCTCCCCCATTCCCAAAATCCCCCCCTTGTTTCCTTCCCCTCCCCCCATCCCTGGTAACCCGAACCCTCCTGACATTTTGGGTGACCCCCCCTCCCCCCTCCCCCCATTTTAGGGGGATCCCCTGCAGCCCCTCCCCCCCTCCGCCAAAAAAAAAAAAAAATTAAAAATTAAAAATTAAAAAAAAAAATCCCGGAGGTTCCTGGGTGTCCTGTGACCCCTCCCCCACCCCCCCAGAAATTTGGGAATTGGGGTGGGGGGGGCACGGCTGTGCCCTGCCCCTCCCCCCCCGCCCCTCCCGGGGTTATTTTGGGGCGGGGGCTCGGTGCCAGCTCGGCTCGCTGGTGCCACCAGGAGATGTCCCCGCTGTTGTCACCTCGGCTGGGGACAGGGGACAGTGTGGGGGGGGTGGGGGAGGAGGGAGCGGGGACAGGCCTGGGAATTTTTTGGTGGTTTTGGGGTGCGGCGGAATGGGAAAAGTGTCCCTGCCTGGGATTCCCAGTCTGTCCCAGTCTATCCCAGTCTGTATCCCAGTGTGATTCCCCGTCTGTCCCAGTCCATCCCAGCCTGTCCTGGTCTGTCCCAGTCCATCCCAGTCCATCCCTGTCTCTATCCCATTCTCTCCCAGTCTATACCAGTGGGATTCCCAGTCTGTTCCGGTCTATCCCAGTCTATCCCTGCATGTATCCCAGTCTGTCCCAGTCTACCCCTGTGGGATTCCCAGTCCATCCCAGTCTACCCCGGTCTATCCCTGTCTTTCCCTGTGGGATTCCCAGTCTATTCCAGTCTGTCCCAGTCCATCCCGGTCTATCCCTGCCTGTGTCCTTCTGGGATTCCCAGTGTGTCCCAGTCTATTCCAATCTATCCCAGTCTATCCCTGCCTGTATCCCAGTGTAATTCCCAGTCTATCCCAGTCTGTCCCAATCTATCCCAGTCTATCCCAGCCTGTATCCCTGCAGGATTTCCAATCTATTCCAGTCTATCCCAGGGTAATTCCCAGTCTATATAAACTGGGAGCAGGAAGGGATGCGGGATAAAGAGAAGTGTGAGCAGGATGGGATGAGGATGAGGCTGAAGATGAGGATGAAGATGAGGATGAGGATGAAGATGAGGATGAGGAGCAGGACGAGCCGAGCCGTGACGCGGCTCCCGGATCATTTCTCTGGTTCACGGAGCGCTGCGGGCTCGGGCGGTCGCGGCTCCTCCCCGCACACCAGGGGGGAAATGGAGCAAAAGTATTCCAAAAACGTTTATTCTTTTTCTTATCGTTTCTAGTAATAAAGTTTTCGTTTACAGCATTAAAAATTAAACCCGTTTTGTCTTCCTCCTAATCCTATCTCACAGCAGAAAATGAATAAATAATTCTAAAAATAATAAATAAGTAAATAAATAAATAAAGAATAAAAATAAAGAATAAATTAAAAGCGCACTGACAATTCGGCCAATGCTAAACCCACTACGTAAATTGATGCTTTGGCCAAAAAAAAATTAAATTAGCAAACCCAAAAACAGTACAGGGGGATGTTTTAGGGGACAGCCGTGAGCGGCGGGCGAGCAGCGGCAGGAAGGGACCGAGAGGGGCGAGCTGGAGCTCGGTAGCCCCGCGGGGCGGGGAACAAGCCCGGGGGGGTTCGGGCAGAGGGACCCCGAGGGAACACGCGGGGACCCCCGGGCGGAACCGCCGGGTCTGCACGGCTACAAGCAGGGCGCCGCCATGTTTGCGTATTAACCAATCAGAAGCCGCGTTTCAACGCTAGCCCCGCCCCTCGTTGTGTATTGACCAATAGAGTGAGTTGATGGGAGGAAGCGCTGAGAAATGGGCACCGCCATGTTTGCGTATTAACCAATCAGGAACGGGATTTCCATGTGGCCACGCCCCTCTGTGGGGATACACCAATGGCGTGCGGCGGTGGGCGGGGCCAGGAGGGCGCGCGGTGATGGCGCTGCGTGGAGCCGTGAGGGCAGCGCGGGGCAGGTAACGGAGACAGGGGGACACGAGGGGACAATGGGGACACGGGGACACCCCCGGGGGTGGCTGTGGGGTGGGGGGAGACGGGAATGGGTGAGCCGGGAGGTGCGGGGGCTGTGAGGATGGGGGAGTACCTGGGGACGGGGGTACCTGGAGAGCTCTCCCACACCTGGGGAGGGGGTGTGTGGGGAAGGGGAGTATTTGGGGAGGGGGTACCTGGGGAGGGGGTGAATAGTGAGGAGTTGTATCTGGGGATGGGGGTACCTGGGGAGGGGTCCCACCTGTGGAAGGGATGCACCTGGGGAAGGGGAGTACCTGGGGTGCGGTCTCACCTGGAGAGGGGATCCATGAGGAGGGGAGGGCCTGGGGAGGGGTCTCATCTGGGGGGGGGGGTGTATGGGGAGGGGGAATACCTGAGGGTGGGGGTACATGGGAATGAGGAATACCTGGGGAGGGGTCTCACCTGGGGAAGGGGCATACCTGGGAAAGGGATCCATGAGGAGGGAAAGGACCTGGGGGGTCTCATCTGGGGAATGGTCTCACCTGGAGAGGGGGCACACCTGGGGCAGGGTCCCACCTGTGAAAGATCCCACCCGGGGACGGGCACACCTGAGCCCAGCATACACCTGTGGAAGCTCCCTGGACACACCTGGGGGGGTCTCACCCCCTCTGTGCCCACCTGGTGGTGCCCATACCGACCCCTCCCCTTCCCCAGGTGGGCGCGGTGCCACCTGAGCTGCGCGGTGCCACCTGCAGGGCCAGGTGACAGAGGTGGCACAGGTGGTGGCACAGGTGGCACAGGTGACACCATCTTCGCGCTGTCCTCGGCCCCGGGGCGCTGTGGCGTGGCCGTGATCCGTGCCAGTGGCCCTGGCAGCCGGGGGGCCCTGCAGAGCCTGGCGGGGACCCCCAAAATGCCCCCCCCGAGGGTCCTGGCCCTGCGGAGAATCCGAGACCCCCACACGGCCGAGACCCTGGACCGAGGGCTGGTGGTGTGGTTCCCAGGTTTGGGGGGGATAAATTGGGGTTTGGGGGGGAAAAAATTGGGGTTTAGGGCATGGATTTGGGGTTTGGCGGGAAAATTTGGGGTTTGAGGGGAAAAGAATTGGGGTTTGGGGGTCTGGGTGATGGGTTCAGGGCCCCTGGGTGGTGTGGTTCCAAGGTTTGGGGGGCAATTTGGGGTTTGGTGGGGGAAAATTGGGGTTTGGGCTGGACAATTTGGGGTTTGGGGGCATGGATTTGGGGTTTGGGGGGCACAAATTTGGGTTGGGGGGCATAAATTGGGATTTGGAGGGGAAAAATTGGGGTTTAGGGGGCACAAATTGGGATCTGGGGGGCACAAATTGGGGTTTTGGAGGGGCATGGATTTAGGTTTTGGGGTGTCAGGGTGGGAGGTTGGGGTGCCCACCCCATCCCCCTGTGCCCCCCAGGGCCCCACAGCTTCACTGGGGAGGATTGTGCTGAGCTGCACGTGCACGGGGGGCCTGCCGTGGTCAGCGGGGTGCTGCGGGCCCTGGGTGAGCCCCCCACCCCAAAATGTCCCTTTTCCACCCCAAAATGTCCCTTTTCCATCCCAAAATGTCCCTTTTCCATCCCAAAATGTCCCTTTTCCATCATATCCTGATCCTTTTCCACCCCAAAATGTCTCTTTTCCATCCCATGCTGGTCCTTGGGGTGTTGCAGGCCCTGGGTGAGCCCCCAACCCATCCTGTTCCTTTTTCCCCTTTCCCGTTTGTGTCCTTCCCTTTGGGATCCTGAGGGTTCTGTTCCTTTCCCATCCCTTTGTGATCCCGATAATTCTCTCAGTTCCTCCCCTTCCCTTTTCCCCCATCCCTTTCCCTTTGGGATGATGAAGGTTCTGGCTGTTCCTCCCCCTTCTCTTTTCCCCCATCCCTTTTCCATCCCCATAACTCTCTCTGTCCCTCCTCACCCTTTTCCCTCGGGATCCTCCCACCATCCCCACTATCCCCATTCCCACCATCCCACCATTCCCATCGCCCCCATTCCCCCCATTCCCATCCCACCATTCCACCATCCCCATCACCCCCATTCCCACTCCCCCATTCCCATTCCCACTCCCCCCACTCTCCCCATTCCCCCCCATTCCCCCCCATTCCCCCCCATTCCCCAATCCCATTCCCCCATTCCCATTCCCCCCACTCCCCCCATTCCCTACTCCCCCACTCCCATTCCCCATTCCCCCATTCCCATTCCCCCCATTCCCATTCCCCCATTCCCACTCCCCACTCCCATTCCCCATTCCCCCCATTCCCACTCCCCACTCCCATTCCCCCATTCCCACTCCCCATTCCCCCATTCCCATTCCCCATTCCCCCGTTCCCCCATTCCCCATTCCCCCGTTCCCCCATTCCCATTCCCCCATTCCCATTCCCCCATTCCCATTCCCCCGTTCCCCCATTCCCATTCCCCCCTCCCTCCCCAGGCCGTTTGCCGGGGCTCCGGCCGGCCGAGCCGGGCGAGTTCACTCTCCGTGCGTTCCGCCGGGGCAAGCTGGACCTGACGGCGGCCGAGGGCCTGCGGGACCTGATCGGGGCCGAGACCGAGGCCCAGCGGCGCCAGGCCCTGAGGCAGATGGAGGGCGAGCTGGGCCAGCTCTACCAGGGCTGGAGCCACACCTTGACACAGGTGGGGCTCGCCTGAATGGCTACCGAGCCTTGCTGTGGTGGCCACCAGCTTGGGGGCGTCCCAGTGGCACTGCTGTGTCCCCATAACACACCTTAACCCAGGTGGGGCTCACCTGAATGGCCACCAAACCCTGCTGTGGTGGCCACCAGCTTGGGGATGTCCCTGTAACACACCTTGACTCACTTGGGGCCCACCTGCAGGGCCACCAAACCTTCCTGTGGTGGCCACCAGTTTGGGAATGTCCCCATGGCACTGCTGTGTCCCCAAAATTCCCAAGCAGGAGTCAGACCTTAACCCAGGTGGGACTCACCTGAATGGCCACCAAACCCTGCTGTGGTGGCCACCAGCTTGGGGATGTCCCCATGGCACAGCTGTGTCCCCACCATTCCCAGCAGGCTCTCGCCCACCTGGAGGCGTACATCGATTTCAGCGAGGATGACAACGTGGAGGAAGAGGTTTTGTCTCGAGGTGAGTGGCTCCTGTCCCCTCCTGGCTGCTGGCCACGGTGGCACCGGGGATTGGGGACATCCAGGAGGGGGCTTTGAGCATCTGGGTGTCCCTGAGTGGGGACATGCTGTTTATCCCTGCTGTTTATTCCCAAATTTCGGGGTCTCTCCCAGTGTTTTTTCCCAAATTTGGAGTCAGGACACAAGATCACTCCTGGTGTTTATTCCCAAATTTGGGGTCAGGACATGGGGTCTGTCCTGGAGTTCTGTTCCCAAATCTGAGGATCAAGATGTGGAGTCTCTCCTGGTATTTTTTCCCAATTTTGTGATGTAGACACGGGATCCCTCCTGATGTTTTTCCCCAAATTTGTGGTGTGGACAGGGGCTCTCTCTGTGTTTTATCCCCCAATTTGTGGTGTGGACAGGGGATTCCTCCTGGTATTTTTCCCCAGTTTGGTCTGTGGACAGGGCCTCTCTGTGTGTTTTATCCCCAAATCCGGGTGTGGACAGGGGCTCTCTGTGTGTTTTATCCCCAAATCCGGGTGTGGACAGGGGCTCTGCCTGGTGTTTCCCCCCAGTTTGGGTGACCCCAGCCCTGTCCCCGCAGTGGCCAGCACCGTGCGAGCCCTGGAGCAGCAGATCCGAGCCCACCTGCGGGACGGGCGCCGGGGGGAGCTGCTCAGGGGCGGGGTCCGGGCCGTCATCGCCGGCCCCCCCAACGCGGGCAAGAGCAGCCTGCTGAACCTGCTGTGTGAGTGGGGCACGGGGAGACCCGGGAGAATTCCCAAAATCCCACAGGGAGCCGTTCCCAGTGTCCCCGGGTCACCCATGGGTGGGGAGGGATCAGGGTAATTCCCAAAAATCCCACAGGGAATCATTCCCAGTGTCCCCGGGTAATGACCGTGTGTCACCTGCAGTGGGGACAGGGTGTGGAGGGATTTGGATAATGCTCCTAAAATTGCAGGGGGACCCATTCCCAGTGTCCCCAAGTCACCTATGGATGTGGAGGGATCAGGAAAATTCCTGAAATCCCACAGGAACCATTCGCAGATCACCCACAGTAGGGACTGGGATAATTCCCAAAAATCCCACAGGACCCATTCCCGCTGTCCCCAGGGTCACCCACGGGTGTGAAAGGATCAGGATAATTCCCCAAAAATCCCACAGGACCCGTTCCCAGTGTCCCCAGGTCACCCACAGTAGGGACTGGGATAATTCCCAAAAATCCCACAGGAACCATTCCCAGTGTCCCCAGATCACCCACAGCAGGGACTGGGATAATTCCCAAAAATCCCACAGGAACCATTCCCAGTGTCCCCAGATCACCCACAGCAGGGACTGGGATAATTCCCCAAAAATCCCACAGGACCCATTCCCGCTGTCCCCAGGGTCACCCACGGGTGTGAAAGGATCAGGATAATTCCCCCAAAATCCCACAGGACCCATTCCCGCTGTCCCCAGGGTCACCCACGGGTGTGAAAGGATCAGGATAATTCCCCAAAAATCCCACAGGACCCATTCCCGCTGTCCCCAGGCCGCCGCCCGGCCGCCATCGTGTCCCCCGTGGCCGGCACCACGCGGGACGTGCTGGAGGTGCCGCTGGACATCGGGGGGTACCCGCTGGTGCTCAGCGACACCGCGGGGCTGCGCGCGGCCACCGAGCCCGTGGAGCGCGAGGGGGTGGCACGGGCCCGGCAACGGTGAGACCTGGGGGGGTTTGGGGGGTTTTGGGGGGGTTTTGGGGGGGGTTTGAGGCGTTTTGCCCTTGCCATGTTGTCCCCAGGCTGTGCCAGACTGACTTGTTGCTGGCAGTGCTGGATGCCACCTTGGTGTCACCCACTCTGGTGGCTCTGGGGACTAGGGGGTTTTGGGGAGGTTTTGGTGTGGTTTTGAGGTTTTTGGGGGTTTCCAGGGGTGTCCTCACAGCTCAGACCCGAAGGTGACACCACCATGTCGTCCCCAGGCTGTGCAGTGCTGGATGTCACCTCGGTGTCACTCATGCCGGTGGCTCTGAGGGCTGGGGTTGTTTTGGGATGGTTTTGGGGGATTTGGGGTGGTTTTGAGGGGTTTTGGGGGTGTTCTTACTATGTTGTCCCCAGGCTGTGCCAGGCTGGCAGTGCTGGATGCCACCTTGGTGTCACCCATGCTGGTGGCTCCGGGGGTTGCACTTGCCTGGAGAAGTTTTTGGGAAGGTTTTTGGCGAGTTTGGGGTTGTTTTGGGGGTTTTGGGGTGGTTTCAGGGGCGTCTGCACAGCTCAGACCCGAACGTGACATCGTCATGTTGTCCCTTGGTTGGCAATGCTGGATGCCACCTCAGTGTCACCCACCCCCGTGGCCCTGGGGTCTTGGGAGGTTTTGGGTTGGTTTTGGAGGGGTTTTGGGTTGGTTTTGGAGGGGTTTTGGGTTGGTTTTGAGGTGTTTTTGGGGTGTTTTTGGGGTGGTTTCAGGTGTATCCCCCCAGCTCAGACCCGAAGGTGACACCGCCCTGTTGTCCCCAGGCTGTGCCAGGCTGACCTGGTGCTGGCAGTGCTGGATGTCACCTCAGTGTCACCCACCCCGCTGGCCCTGGGGGCCGCTCTGGACGCCCTGGAGCCCCCCCCGGGCACCCCCTGTGTGCTGGTGCTCAACAAGGCCGACCTGCTGGGGGGACAGGGCGTGTCCCCGAGTGCCACCTGTGCCCAGGGACACCCTGCCACCCTCCTGTCCTGCAAGACGGGCGAGGGGCTGGAGGCGCTGCTGGAGCTGCTGGCGAAACAGCTGGAACAGCTGTGAGTGCAGGGGGGGGATGGGGGAGATCCCAAAGGCTCATCCTGGTTTTTGGGGTGCTCTGAGCTGGCTGATTTCCCTTTTCCCATCCCTGATCCCTTTTCCATCACTGATCCCTTTCCCATAGCTGATCCCCTTTTTTTCCATGACTGGATCCCCCTTTTCCCAACACTGATCTCCCTTTTTTCCATCCCTGATCCCTTTTTCCATCCCTGCTCCCCCGTTTCCAGGTGTGGGGATCCCCTTTTCCCATCCCTGATCCTTTTTCCCATGACTGATTCCCTTTCCCACCACTGATCTCCCTTT